>NC_138292.1:85047500-85457500 GCF_965601325.2 Salmo salar | reverse complement strand
ATGAGGAAAAATGATAATTTAATACATTTTAGAATACGGCTGTAGCATAACAAAATGTGGAAAAAGTCAAGGGGTCTGAATACTTTTCTGAATGCACTGTATATTCTAGAATCTAGAAAAACATGCCACAATGCTAAAGAAATTAATCTTGAAGCCTTTAATAAGTTTCCTCTGTATATCCTGTTATACTGTTATATCTTGTTACAAGAAGTCAAGAAAGCAGAGTTGCAAAGAAAAATAACTTAGTTATATAAAAAAAGTAATACAGCCAAGACACGCTATAACAACTGAAGAAGAATAACTTAGTTATGAAAAAGTAATACAGCCAAGACATTGGCTATAACAACTAAAGAAAAATCCATATCTCTGTCCAGTGTCTGTGTTCTTTTGCCCATCTTAATCTTTTCTTTTTATTCTTTTTATTGGCCAGTCTGAGATATGGCTTTTTCCTTGCAACTCTGCCTAGAAGGCCAGCATCCCGGAGTCGCCTCTTCACTGTTTGACGTTGAGACTGGTGTTTTGCGGGTACTATTTAATGAAGCTGCCAGTTGAGGACTTGTGAGGCGTCTGTTTCTCACACTAGACACTCTAATGTACTTGTCCTCTTGCTCAGTTGTGCACCAGGGTCTCCCACTCCTCTTTCTAGTCTGGTTAGCGCCAGTTTGCGCTGTTCTTGGAAGGGAGTAGTACACAGCGTTGTACGAGATCTTCAGCTTCTTGGCAATGAATAGCCTTAATTTCTCAGAACAAGAATAGACTGACGAGTTTCAGAAGAAAGTTCTTTGTTTCTGGACATTTTGAGTCTGTAATCGAACACACAAATGCTGATGCTCCAGATACTCGACTAGTCTAAAGGAGGCCAGTTTTATTGCTTCTTTAATCAGAACGACAGTTTTCAGCTGTGCTAACATAATTGCAAAAAGGGTTTTCTAATGATTAACTAGCCTTTTAAAATGATAAACTTGGATTAGCTAACACAACATGGCATTGGAACATAGGAGTGATGGTTGCTGAAAATGGGCCTCTGTATGCCTATATAGATATTCCATTAAAAAAAAAATCTGCTGTTTCCTGCTACAATAGTCATTTGCAACATTAACAATGTCTACACTGTATTTCTGAACAATTTGCTTTTCTTTCAAAAACAAGGACATTTCTAAGTGACCCGAAAATGTTGAACGGTAGTGTGTGTATACACACAGTTGAAGTTGGAAGTTTACATATACTTAGGTTGGAGTCAACCACTCCACAAATTTCTTGTTAACAACTATAGTTTTGGCAAGTCGGTTAGGACATCTACTTTGTGCATGAAACAAGTAATTTTTCCAACAATTGTTTACAGACAGATTATTTCACTGTATCACAATTCCAGTGGGTCAGAAGTTTACATACACTAACTTGACTGTGCCTCTAAACAGCTTGGAAAATACCAGAAAATTACGTAATGGCTTTATAAGCTTCTGATAGGCTAATTGACATCATTTGAGTCAATTGGAGTTGTATCTGTGGATGTATTTCAAGGCCTACTGTCACGTCCTGACCAGTAATAGGGGTTATTTTGTTATTGTAGTTTGGTCAGGACGTGGCAGAGGGTATTTGTTTTAAATGGTTCGGGGTGGTTGTGTGTTTAGTGGTGTATTTGATTTATTATTCCGGGTTTTGGGCACTGGTCTATGTTAATGTATTTCTATGTTTAGTCTAGTTCTTTATATTTCTATGTTTAGTTTATTGGGGATTGGACTCTCAATTGGAGGCAGGTGTTTTCTAGTTGCTTCCCTGTAGCTCAGTTGGTAGAGCATGGTGTTTGCAACGCCAGGGTTGTGGGTTCAATTCCCACGGGGGGCCAGCACAGGAAAAAAAATGTATGAAATGTATGCATTCACTACTGTAAGTCGCTCTGGATAAGAGCGTCTGCTAAATGACTAAAATGTAAATGTAAATGTAATTGAGAGTCCTATATATAGGTATGTGTTTGTTTTAGTGTTTTGTGGGAGATTATGTGCTAGGTATAGCTTGCTTGCCTTACCGGCCTGTTATTAGTCGTTGCGTTTTTGTTGTGTACGTGTTTGTTTTGGTTCACCTTCTTGTCCAAATAAATAAAAGAAGATGAGTGCACATTTCCCCGCTGCGTCTTGGTCCACTTTAACCTACGACAACCGTGACAGAATCTCCCACCAACCAAGGACCAAGCAGCGGGGTAAGGAGCAAAGGGATAATTATATGGACTATCTGGGGAATTGGACATGGGAGGAAATTCTGGACGGGGCTGGACCTTGGCATCAGGCTGGGGACTACCGTCACCGTCCGGAGGAAATAGTGGCAGCCAAGGCGGAGAGGCGTCGGTATGAGGCTTTGTACGCGCCGATGGAGAAGCACGGGAGGCACCCCCAATAATTTTTTTGGGGGGGGTCACACAGGTAGGTTGGCTAGGCCAGGCAGTGGACCTAAGCCAGCTCCCCGTGCTTTTTATGGGGAACAGGTGGAGTGGAGAGCGCCGAGGTATGCGGAATTGCGCACGATCTCGCCCATAGGCACGCACAGTCCGGTGCGAGTGATCCCAGCCCTTCGCAAATGCCGTGCTAGAGTGGGCATCCAGCCTGGTAGGAGGATGCCTGAGCAGCGCATCTGGCCATCGGTGCGCCTCCTAGGTCCAGGCTACCCTACGCCCGCTCTACGCACGGCAACCATCAGGCCCCTGCACAGCCCAGTTCGCCCTGTGCCAGCACTTCGCTTGTGCAGGGCTACTAGTTCCATCCAGCCAGGATGGGTTGTGCAGGTGGTGCGATTGAGACCGCCAGTGCGTCTCCACGGCCCGGTATATCCAGTACCAGCACCAGGCCTCCAGTAAGTCAGCCCAGTCCAACTCAGCCTGTTCCCGCTCCTCGCACTAGCCTTAAAGTGCATGTCTCCAGTCTGGTACCTCCAATACCAGCCCCACGCATTAGGCTTCCAGTGCGTCAGCTCAGTCCTGAGTATCAAGCAACAGTACCCCGTCCAGAGTATCCTGCAACAGTACCCCGTCCAGAGTATCCGGCAACAGTACCCCGTCCAGAGTATCCGGCAACAGTAGCCCGTCCAGAGTATCCGGCAACAGTACCCCGTCCAGAGTATCCGGCAACAGTGTATAGTCCGGAACCGAGTGAGTCGGCCTGCAGTCCGGAACCGAGTGAGTCTGCCTACAGTCTGGAGCTTCCAGAGTTGGCCTACAGTCTGGAGCTTCCAGAGTTGGCCTACAGTCTGGAGCTTCCAGAGTTGGCCTACAGTCCGGAGCTCCCAGAGACGCTCTACAGCCCTGAGCATTCAGCAGGGGTGGACAGGTTGGGTGGGGGTTGTAGACCTGAGCCTGAGCCACCTCCAGTATAGGTGGGTTGGGGAGGGGGGGGGGGGGTGTAGCACAGGAGCCGTCGTTGACGGCAGCCACCCTCCCTTCCCTCCCTTTAGTTAAGGGTTTAATGTTGTTTTTTTTTAGGTGCATACGGGGTCTGCACCTTTGGGGGGGGGGGGGGGGGGGGGGTAATGTCACGTCCTGACCAGTAATAGGGGTTATTTTGTTATTGTAGTTTGGTCAGGATGTGGCAAAGGGTATTTGTTTTATGTGGTTCGGGGTGGTTGTGTGTTTAGTGGTGTATTTGATTTATTATTCTGGGTTTTGGGCACTGGTCTATGTTAATGTATTTATATTTTTAGTCTAGTTCTTTATATTTCTATGTTTAGTTTATTGGGGATTGGACTCTCAATTGGAGGCAGGTGTTTTCTAGTTGCCTCTGATTGAGAGTCCTATATATAGCTATGTCTTTGTTTTAGTGTTTTGTGGGAGATTATGTGCTTGGTAAAGCTTTGTTGCCTTACCGGCCTGTTATTAGTCGTTGTGTTTTTTTGTGTACGTGTCTGTTTTGGTTCACCTTCTTGTCCGTTTAAATAAAAAGAAGATGAGTGCACATTTCCCCGCTGCGTCTTGGTCCACTTTAACCTACGACAACCGTGACAAACTGACCTAAGACAGGGAATATTTACTCGGATTAAATGTCAGGAATTGTAAAAAACTGTAAACTGTAAATGTATTTGGCTCGGGTTTATGTAAACTTCTGACTTGAACTGTATAAAAAATGTACTATATGTATACATGTATATCCCACGGGGCGGGAGCGTAGCCTAGTGGTTAGAGCGTTGGACTAGTACCCGAAAGGTTGCAAGTTCAAATCCCTGAGCTGTTAAGGTACAAATCTGTCATTCTGCCCCTGAACAAGGCACTGTTCCTTGGCCGTCATTGAAAATAAAAATTTGTTCTTAACTGACTTGCCTAGTTAAATAAAGGTTAAATAAAAAATATATTTAATTTATACTCCAGACTTCGACATTCCTTGTCTTAATATTTCTATATCTCTTAATTCCATTATTTTACTTTTAGACTTGTGTATTGTTAGATATCACAGCACTGTTGGAGCCGAAGATTTTCATTACACCCGCAATGTGCTAAATATGTGTATCAACTAATAAAATTTGATTTGATTTAGTTTTGAGTTCATAACAAGCTATAACAAGTTTATGAAGAATTTATAACAAGCTATAATGAGTTAATTGCAATCAAACTACACACTGCCCTAACCCATCTGGACAAGAGGAATCCCTATGTAAGAATGCTGTTCATCGACAACAGCTCTAAGCATTTCACTACACCTGCAATAACATCTGCTAAATATGTGTATCAACTAATGAAATTTGATTTGATTTAGTTTTGAGTTCATAACAAGCTATAAAGCGTTTATAAAGAGTTTATAACAAGCCATAATGACTTTATAAAGAGTTTAACAACTATAATGAGTTAATAAAGAGTTATAACAAGCTATAAAGCGTTTATAACATGTTGATAAAGCATAGAAAGGGAGAGATGGAGGGATGGTTCTACCTCTTTTAGTCGTCCAGAGGTAAAGGAAGGTGAGAGGACACTGCGGATCCGTCTCCATGTATCGTCCTCGGCAATGGTCACCGCATCAAACAGCTCGCCGCTCAGAAACGTGAAGTTCTAAAACATGGAGGACAGTTATAACAAATATATGATTTAATAAAGATCATTCATAATTAATATTGATCATTCTATTTACATAATATTCACACTACGAAATGAATGCTACAAATAATGTATTAATAATATCAGCAATACTTTTTGGGTGTGTGTGTGTGTGTGTGTGTGTGTGTGTGTGTGTCTCACCCTGCGGTTGGTGAAGATGTTGTAACACTCTTTAATCAGGATGGTCTTGATCATGCTTTTGTCCATGATACACAGAACAGGCTGCCTCCCATCATAGATCCTTCACAGAGGAGAAACACACCTGGTTTAACCACTATATATACAACTACATGGTACACAGAACAGACTGCCTCCCATCATAGATCCTTCACAGAGGAGAAACATACCTGGCTTTAACCACTATATATACACCTACATGGTACACAGAACAGACTGCCTCCCATCATAGATCCTTCACAGAGGAGAAACATACCTGGCTTTAACCACTATATATACACCTACATGATACACAGAACAGGCTGCCTCACATCATAGATCCTTCACAGAGGAGAAACACACCTGGCTTTAACCACTATATATACACCTACATGGTACACAGAACAGACTGCCTCTCATTGTATATCCTTCACTATGGCATTTTGTTGAGTTACAGCCTTATTCCAAAATTGATTTAATAAATAAAAAAACGCTCATAAATCTACACACAATACCCCATAACGAGAAAGCGAAAAACATAAATACTTTATTTACATACGTTTTCTGACCCTTTGCTATGAGACTCCAAATTGAGCTCAGGTGCATCCTGTTTCCATCATGCTTGAGATGTGTCTACAACTTGATTAGAGTCCACCTGTGGTAAATTCCATTGATTGGACATGATTTGGAAAGGCACACACCTGTCTATATAAGGTCCACAGTTGACAATGCATGTCAGAGCAAAAACCAAGCCATGAGGTCAAAAGAATTGTCCGTAGAGCTCTGAGACAGGATTGTGTTGAGCCACAGATCTGGGGAACATTTCTGCAGCATTGAAAGTCCCCAAAAACACAGTGGCCTTCATCATTCTTTAATCAAAGAACCACCAAGACTCTTCCTAGAGCGGGCCACTCGGCCGAACTGAGCAATTGGGGGAGAAGGGCCTTGGTCAGGGAGGTGACCAAGAACCTTATGGTCACTCTGACAGAGCTCCAGAGTTCCTCTGTGGAGATGGGAGAACCTTCCAGGAGGACAAGCATCTTTGCAGCAATTCACCAATCAGGCCTCTATGGTAGAGTGGCCAGACGGAAACCACCCCTCAGTAAAAGGCACATGACAGCCCACTTTGAGTTTGCCAAAAGGTACCTAAAGACTCTCAAGATTCTCTGGTCTGATGAAACCAAGATTAAACTCTTTGGCCTGAATGAAAAGTTTCACGTCTGGAGAAAACCTGGCATCATCCCTACGGTGAGGTACGGTGGTGGCAGCATCATGCTGTGGGGATGTTTATCAGCGGCAGGGACTGGGAGACTAGTCAGGATCAAGGGAAAGATGAACGGAGAAAAGTACAGAGAGATCCTTGATGAAAACCTGCTCAATAGTGCTCAGGACCTCGGAAGGTGAACCTTCACTCCAGTCTAACAGGACAACAACCCTAAGCACACAGACAAGACAATGCAGGAGTGGCTTTGGGACAAGTCTCTGAATGTCCTTGAGTGGCCCAGCCAGAGACCGGACCTGCAGAGAAGAATTGGAGAAACTCCCCAAATATTGGTGTGCCAAGCTTGTACCATTATACCCAAGAAGACGCGAGGCTGTAATTTCTGGCAAAAGTGCTTCAGCAAAGTACTGAGTAAAGGGACTGAATACTTACGTAAATGTGATATTAAATTAGTTTTTTTGTAGTTATACATTTGCAAAAAAATAAAAATAAACAGTTTTTGCTTTGTCATTATGGGGTATTGTGTGAGTAGATTGATGAGGGAAAAAAACTATTAAATCCATTTTAGAATAAGGCTGTAATGTAACAAAATGTGGAAAAGGTGAAGAGGTCTGAGTACACCTGCAATCCTACATGGTACACAGAACAGACTCCCTCCCATCATAGATCCTTCACAGAGGAGAATCAGAGACACACATTTAACCACCACATATAAAACTACAAAGGAAATATTATTCTGGTTGCTGATATTATTAATACTATTCCTCATGGTCACATGACAGCTCGAGCAGGTGATTAATTGAAAGAACATAGTACAGTTGTGAGTCATCCTAGTACGGTACAGCCAACTGAACTCACCCCCAGATTCTCCCGTACTTCTGAAAGCACTCTGTGTCAAAGTTAGTGAAACCCTGCACACAGAGAGACAGAGAGGTAGAGAGAGAGAGAGAGAGAGAGAGACAATGAGAGAGAGAGAGAGAGAGAGAGAGAGACAATGAGAGAGAGAGAGAAAGAGAGAGAGAGAGACAATGAAAGAGAGAGAGAGAGAAAGAGAGAGAGAGAGACAATGAGAGAAAGAAAAAAAACAGCTGATTCATGCCTGGCCATGCCCTAGGAGGTCATGTAGGTGTGTCTTACACCTGAACAGAGAACACACCTGAAACAGGTGAGGGTTGAGGAGGGTTTGTTATTTTCTATGGTCCTCAGGGTCAAGCAACACAACTTCTACACTGATCATGTCTCATTTCACCTTTTATTTATCTATTGTTCAAACAACCGGCTAGTGCTCTTTTCCTTCTCAATGTATTATTTTACATGGGGAGAAAAATAACACAAGTGTTAAAAATATGAGAGAGATGTTTATTCTGAATGGGTACTAACCTTTTTATACTCCATCATTGTGCCAATGTAAGGTAGGGGTTTGGGACCAGGGATACCCATCTTAGTGAAAACACCATAGGGCCAGTACCCGTACCTGTACACACACACACACACACACACACACACACACACACACACACACACACACACACACACACACACAGAGAGAGAGACAGTAACTAGTAATATGTTCTAGAGAAGTCAGATTAAGTATAGTATCCCTGTATATAGCCATGTTATTCTGTATCTAACCATGTTATTGTGCATATAGTGTAAGGGATTTCTGCCCTAAGTTCATACTTATTTGATCAGAAGTTAGTTTGTTTAATAAGGATTGCAACCCGGAGTAATTACAGTACAATTACAGTAATTTGCAAGTAACACACTCAGTTCTCAAGATGGTGTTTTTCCTAGCCACCGTGCTTCTACACATGCATTGCTTGCTGTTTGGGGTTTTAGGCTCGGTTTCTGTACAGCACTTTGTGACATCAGCTGACGTCAGAAGGGCTTTATGAATAAATTTGATTTGATTCGTTTTCCCTTTTTATCCCCTACTGAGGATCACCCAGCTCAAGGTGATGTCCCTTAACTTTAATACCATATAAGCTCATAATTAATAGTTGCTAATACAAAGATGTCTCTGCTAGGCGGAGTTAAGTTTATTGTTATTTGCAGTTAGTTTCCCAATCCTTCTTCCTCTTATTGCTATCATGTGTTAAGCAGAAGTAAGACAGGAACATAGTATCAACAGGAACTGAAAGTATAGTTTCAACAAACAGGCATATGATTTTTGTACAGTTGACCTTTTCATGCACTTGCAATGCATTTGCACCAACAATGTTATCATTGTTGGAAAAGGACCCGTAAGTAAGCATTTCACTGTTAGTCTACACCGGCAAACTACGATAAATGTGACAAATAACATTTGATTTTTTTGTAAGTCAATGTTATCATTGTTGGAAAAGGACCCGTAAGTAAGCATTTCACTGTTAGTCTACACCGGCAAACTACGATAAATGTGACAAATAACATTTGATTTGATGTAAGTCAATGTTATCATTGTTGGAAAAGGACCCGTAAGTAAGCATTTCACTGTTAGTCTACACCGGCAAACTACGATAAATGTGACAAATAACATTTGATTTGATGTAAGTCAATGTTATCATTGTTGGAAAAGGACCCGTAAGTAAGCATTTCACTGTTAGTCTACACCGGCAAACTACGATTGTCACGGTTGTCGTTGGTAAAGGAGGACCAAAATGCAGCAGGTATGTGTATGCTCATCTTGACGTTTAATAAATTCAAAATGAACACCAAAATAACAAAAGAACGACCGATCAACAAAACAGTCTGGCAAGGCACAAGGCTAAACACAGAACAATCTCCCACAAATGACAAACACACCCTAATATATGGGACTCTCAAAGGCAAATAGACAACACCTGCCTTCAACTGAGAGTCCCAACCCCAATTAACCAAACATAGAAACAGACTCACTAGACTAAACATAGAATACATGAATATCAAACAGTGCCCAAACACCCCGGAATACTTAAATCAAATGCCCCTTCAACAAACACACCACCCCGAACCACATAAAACGAATACCCTCTGCCACGTCCTGACCAAACTACAATGACAATTAACCCTTATACTGGCCAGGACGTGACAAAGATAAATGTGACAAATAACATTTGATTTGATGTAAGTCCTTACACTACTATTAGGGTGATGAGGAGGGCCAGGAGGGTCCACGTCTCAGCGGAGAAGTATGGCAGAAAACTCATCATCTTTCCTCTGGTTCGGTTCCCTGCTGCTTCTGAAAACAAAGGCTTCGTTTTCTCTCAGGCACGTTCGAGTTCAGTTCTCCAATGGCCTGACAGGTTTTGAGTAGTTTTTTTTCTGTCCGGTTCTAGTGTGGTTCTTCTGTGCACGCGGCAGATCTCAACTACCGACCGTTGCTCTTCTCCGTACTCTGTCTGAGACCGTGCAGGTTGCAAGTGGTTATTGTATCAAGACGGAAAAGCACCTGTGTGATGCTAGCTAGAATAAGGATGAGCCACAATGGAATTTGCGGTTCGCCTTCAAAATAAGTGTCCAATATTGAACTGATGCAAACAGATACAAATAGTGGATATAATGCCATTTTTGGATTAGATCATGCTAAACAAGGTTAGAATGTTGTTATATGAATTAAACAAAAGACAATAAGTAGTTAATTTGACACACAAAATATAGTTGAAGTCGCACTGTGGCTGTATTATAATTGATTTGGGACATACTTCTATTTTACTGTACAGCGTTACCTCTGGATATTGGGTCCATGAAATGTACATTTACATTTACATTTACGTCATTTAGAAGACGCTCTTATCCAGAGTGACTTACTGTGAAGAGATTACACAATTATTAGTGTCATAGCTGTTATTGCAGGACTTTAACTGTGGGAAATCACCTCACAATGCAGTAATGGTAGATCGTAACTGTATGTGAACTTTGCTCTATGTGAACTTTGCTCTATTCTCTGCACTGTGTTTATAAATGCAGAAAGTACAAGAGCTGGAAAATGTAGAAAGTGAATTAATAGTTTTGTAATGGGACCTGGCGAGCTACCAGGGCTGTGTATTTACATCCAACGGCTACACAAGGGTGGTATTGGGATCTGAAAAGAAATGTGTGGATGACCAGATCGTAACTGTCACGTCCTGACCAGTAAAGAGGTTATTTGTTATTGCAGTTTGGTCAGGACATGGCAGGGTGTGTTTGTTTAATGTGTTTCGGGGTTTGTTGGGCAATGTTCTATGTTAGTCTATTTCTATGTCTGTGTCTAGTTTATCTATTTCTATGCTTAGTTTATTGGATTGACCTTCAATTGGAGGCAGCTTTTTTTCATTGCCTCTAATTGAAGGTCCTATTTAGTAGGGTTTTTTTTTTCATGGGTTTTTGTGGGTAGTTGTTCCGTATTGTGTAGCTGTGTGCCTCACAGGACTGTTTCTTCTTCGTCGTTGTCTTGATTAAGTGTTTGTTTTGGTTTTTCTTCATAATAAAAGAAGATGATTTTACACATTCCCGTTGCGCCTTGGTCCCATCTTTACGACGAACGTGACAGTAACACTACATTTAGGCCTACCTGGATGAAATTAGAAATACAGGGTGGGGTAGGGTGTTCTAGGGTAGGTAGGGTGTTCTAGGGTATGGTAGTCTATGGTAGGGTAAGGTGTTCTAGGGTAGGGTTATCCAGGGTAGGGTAGGGTGCTCTAGGGTAGGGTACTCCAGGGTAGGGTTGGGTACTGTAGGGTAGTGTAGGGTACTCTAGGGTAGGGTATTCTAGGGTAGGGTAGGGTACTCTAGGGTAGGGTAGGGTGCTCTCGGGTAAGGTACTCAAGGATAAGGTAGGGTACTCTAGGGTAGGGTCCTCCAGGGTAGGGTAGGGTACTCTAGGGTAGGGTAGGGTCCTCTAGGGTAGGGTACTCTAGGGTAGGGTGGGTGCTCTAGGGTAGGATCCTCCAGGGTAGGGTACTCTAGGGTAGAGTGCTGTATGTTAGGGTAGGGTACTCTAGGGTGGGGTGCTCTAGGTTACGGTACTCTAGGTTAGGGTACTCCAGGGTAGGGTTGTTACTCTAGGGTAGGGTGGGGTCCTCCAGGGTAGGGTTCTCCAGGGTAGAGTAGGGTACTCTAGGGAAGGGTAGTGTGCTGTAGGGTAGAGAAGTGTGCTCTAGGGTAGGGTAGGTTGCTCCAGGGTAGGGTCCTCTATGGTAGGGTAGGGTGCTGTAGGGTAGATTATGGTAGTCTAGGGTAGGATAGGGTGCTCCAGGGTAGGGTCCTCTAGGGTAGAGACCTCCAGGGTAGGGTCCTCAAGGGTAGGGTAGGGTACTCTAGGGTAGTGTGGGGTACTCCAGGGTAGGGTGGGGTGCTCTAGGGTAGGGTGGGGGGCTCTAGGGTTGGATAGGGTGCTCCTGCATTTGATAACGATGTTGGATTCTTCAGAGAGGTGGCGGTGGTGTTGCTAAGGGTTTTGCTACGGGGCTCCAGCCTCAGTTTTATTGGTCGTTTGGGCATCAGCATACCCTGGATGTCCATCTCCAAAGGGATCTATCGAGAATAACAGAACAGAACAGAACCCTGGTTGCCCATCTCCAACAGGATATATAGAAAATAACATGACATAACCCTGGTTATCCATCTCCAACAGTGTGTGTGTGTGTGTGTGTGTGTGTGTGTGTGTGTGTGTGTGTGTGTGTGTGTGTGTGTGTGTGTGTGTGTGTGTGTGGTGTGTGTGTGTGTGTGTGTGTGTGGTGTGGGTGTGTGTGTGGGTGGGGGGGGGCGTGCGTGTGTGTGTGTGTGCGTGTGTGTGTGTGTGTGCGTGCATGCTATGTGGGTGTGTGCGTTGTGTGTATTGTGTGTGTTGCGATGGGGTGATCTTTGGACTTCCTGTCAGGTCAGCTACAATTTCATCTGATAACTCCTGTTACATAACCCTCCCCAGCCTTAACCACAGCCTCTTTCTATGAATGCTACTGATGTTTGATGATGTCATATTCTGTCTGCTCAGGTGAGCGTCTCACCTCGGTCTCGTCGCAGACGGAGAAAGTGAAACTCTGGAGGATCTCGACCATGGCCAGTTTGATCATGATCAGGGCGAAACGCATCCCGATACAGTTCCTGGGCCCCGCCCCAAACGGCATGTACGTGTACGGATCAATGGACTCCTTGTTCTCCTTACTGAACCTGGACAGGGAGAGGGCAGACATATTACACATTGTATTGTAGTTGATTTGTGGTTGTGCTGTGGTTGTATTAAGGTTGTGGTATGGTTGGATTGTGGTTGTGTTATGGTTGTACTGTGGTTGTATTAAGGTTGTGTTATGGTTGGATTGTGGTTACGGTGCGGTCCAGTACCTCTCTGGTTTGAACTCCTCAGGGTCTGACCAGATCTCTGGGTCTCGGTGGAGGGTCCACGTGGGAACCAGGACAATGCAGTCTTTGGGGATGACGATACCGTTAATCTCCACCGTCTTCTTGGCGACCCTCTCCAGTCGTAGCATGACGGGATACAGTCTCAGAGACTCGTTCAACACACAGTCCAAATAGTCCATCTGCATCAGAGCTTCGTACAGGATTGGAGCCTGCACCAGGGTTACATACAAATCAGTACCTCACCACATCTGGCACCAGGGTTACATACACATCAGTACCTCACCACATCTGGCACCAGGGTTACATACAAATCAGTACCTCACCACATCTGGCACCAGGGTTACATACAAATCAGAACCTCACCACATCTGGCACAGGGGATACACACACATCAGTACCTCACCACATCTGGCACCAGGGTTACACACACATCAGTACCTCACCACATCTGGCACCGTGGTTACACACAAATTAGTACCTCACCACATCTGGCACCGGGGTTACACATACATCAGTACCTCACCACATCTGGCACCAGGGTTACATACAAATCAGTACCCCACCACATCTGGCACCAGGGTTACATACAAATCAGTACCTCCCCACATCTTGCACCAGGGTTACATACACATCAGTACCTCACCACATCTGACACCGGGGTTACACACACATCAGTACCTCACCACATCTGACACCGGGGTTACACACAAATTAGTACCTCACCACATCTGGCACCGGGGTTACACACAAATCAGTACCTCACCACATCTGGCACCAGGGTTACATACACATCAGTACCTCACCACATCTGGCACCGGGGTTACACACACATCAGTACCTCACCACATCTGACACCGGGGTTACACACAAATTAGTACCTCCCCACATCTGGCACCGGGGTTACACACAAATCAGTACCTCACCACATCTGGCACCAGGGTTACATACACATCAGTACCTCACCACATCTGGCACCGGGGTTACACACACATCAGTACCTCACCACATCTGACACCAGGGTTACACACAAATCAGTACCTCACCACATCTGACATAACTGGCACCCACACAGTATCTACCTCCTCCTGCAGTTTGGTCATGGTGTGGGGGTTACCTTGTTGGGGAACACAGTACCTATCTCCTCCTGCAGTTTGGTCATGGTGTGGGGGTTACCTTGTTGGGGTACACAGTATCTATCTCCTCCTGCAGTTTAGTCATGGTGTGGGGGTTACCTTGTTGGGGAACACAGTATCTATCTCCTCCTGCAGTTTGGTCATGGTGTGGGGGTTACCTTGTTGGGGAACACAGTATCTATCTCCTCCTGCAGTTAGGTCATGGTGTGGGGGTTACCTTGTTGGGGAACACAGTATCTACCTCCTCCTGCAGTTTGGTCATGGTGTGGGGGTTACCTTGTTGGGGAACACAGTATCTATCTCCTCCTGCAGTTTGGTCATGGTGTGGGGGTTACCTTGTTGGGGAATACAGCATCTATCTCCTCCTGCAGTTTGGTCATGGTGTGGGGATTGGATGCCAGGTTATAGGCCAGGAAACTCATAGTAGTGCTGCTGGTCTCGTAGCCACCGAAGATGAAGATCATGGCCTGAGACAAGATCTCATGATCAGTCAGTCCTGTGGAGGGAGAGGAGAGGAGAGTAGAGGAGAGGAGAAGAGAAGAGAAAAAGAGAGAGAGAATAGTTTGTAACAGTTGTGTATTTGTTACAGTAGTTTACAGGTGTGTGTTTGTAACAAGTGTGTGTATATAACAGTTGTGTTTTTGTGACAGTAGTTTACAGGTGTGTGTTGGTAACAGTAGTTTACAGGTGTGTGTTTTTAAAAGGTGTGTGTTTGTAACAGTAGTTGACAGGTGTGTGTTAGTAACAGGTGTGTGTTTGTATCAGATGTGTGTTAGTAACAGTAGTTAAGAGGTGTGTGTTTGTAACTGTAGTTTACAGGTGTGTGTTGGTAACAGTAGTTTACAGGTGTGTGTTGGTAACAGTAATTTACAGGTGTGTGTTGGTAACAGGTGTTTGTTTGTAACAGTAGTTTGTAGGTCAAATGTATTAATATAGCCCTTCTTACATCAGCTGATATATCAAAGTGCTGTACAGAAACCCAGCCTAAAACCCCAAACAACAACAATGCAGGTGTAGAAGCAGGGTGGCTAGGAAAAACTCCCTAGAAAGGCCAAAACCTAGGAAGAAACCTAGAGAGGAACCAGGCTATGGGGGATTAATTGTCAGATTCAACAGAAGATCTCTTTGTTTCTTGGGACCTAGAACAAGCATCTCTGTTTTGTCCGAGTTTAGAAGTAGAAAGTTTGCAGCCATCCACTTCCTTATGTCTGAAACACAGGCTTCCAGCGAGGGCAATTTTGGGGCTTCACCTTGTTTCATTGAAATGTACAGCTGTGTGTCATCCGCATAGCAGTGAAGGTTAACATTATGTTTTTGAATGACATCCCCAAGAGGTAAAATATATAGTGAAAACAATAGTGGTCCTAAAACGGAACCTTGAGGAACACCAACATTTACAGTTGATTTGTCAGAGGACAAACCATTCACAGAGACAAACTGACATCTTTCCGACAGATAAGATCTAAACCAGGCCAGAACTTTTCCATGTAGACCAATTTGGGTTTCCAATCTCTCCAAAAGAATGTGGTGATCGATGGTGTCAAAGCAGCACTAAGGTCTAAGAGCACGAGGACAGATCCAGAGCCTCGGTCTGACGCCATTAAAAGGTAATTTACCACCTTCACAAGTGCAATCTCAGTGCTATGATCGGGTCTAAAACCAGACTGAAGCATTTCGTATACATTGTTTGTCTTCAGGAAGGCAGTGAGTTGCTGCGCAACAGCTTTTTCATTTTTTTTTGAGAGGAATGGGAGATTTGATATAGGCCGATAGTTTTTTATATTTTCTGGGTCAAGGTTTGGCTTTTTCAACAGAGGCTTTATTACTGCCACTTTTGGTGAGTTTGGTACACATCCGGTGGATAGAGAGCCGTTTATTATGTTCAACATAGGAGGGCCAAGCACAGGAAGCAGCTCTTTCAGTAGTTCAGTTGGAATAGGGTCCAGGATGCAGCTTGAAGGTTTAGAGGCCATGATTATTTTCATCATTGTGTCAAGAGATATAGTAGTGAAACAGTTGAGTGTCTCCCTTGATTCTAGGTCCTGGCAGAGTTGTGCAGACTAAGGACAACTGAGCTTTGGAGGAATACACAGATTTAGAGAGGAGTCCGTCATTTCCTTTGTAATGATCATGATATTTTCCTCAAAGAAGTTCATGAATTTATTACTGCTGAATTGAAAGCCATCCTCTCTTGGGGAATGCTGCTTTTTAGTTAGCTTTGCGACAGTATCAAAATACATTTAGGATTTGTAACGTGGGTTGTAAAGGGGACCAAAGGGGCGTGTGAAGTGCTCATATTTAACTTCAATGAAACACTATAACAAAATAACAAAAACGACCGTCAACAGTTCTGTCAGGTGAACATACATTAAACAGGAAACAACTACCCACAAACCACAGGAAAAAAACACCCCTACTAAATATGACCTTCAATTAGAGGCAACGAGGAACAGCTGCCTCCAATTGAAGGTCAACCCAATAAACCCCATCTAGAAATAGACAAACTAGAAATCAAACATAGAAATAGAAGACAGAACGAACACATAAACATCCCCTGTCATGCCCTGACCACTCTACCATAGAAAATAACAACTTATATTGGTCAGGACGTGACAGGATTGTTCTTATTTTCCTCAATTAAGTTGGAAAGGTGTGTGTTTGTAACAGGTGTGTGATGGTAGCAGTAGTTTACAGGTGTGTGTTAGTAACAGGTGTGTGTTTGAAACAGTAGTTTACAGGTGTGTGTTTGTAACAGTAGATTACAGGTGTGTGTTTGTAACAGTAGTTTACAGGTGTGTGTTTGTAACAGGTGTGTGTTAGCAACAGTAGTTTACAGGTGTGTGTTGGTAACAGGTGTGTGTTTGTAACATGTGTGTTTTTAACAGTAGTTTACAGGTGTGTTGGTAACAGTAGTTTACATGTGTGTGTTTGTAACAGTAGTTTACAGGTGTGTGTTTGTAACAGTAGTTTACAGGTGTGTGTTTGTAAAAATAGTTTCCAGGTGTGTGTTTGTAACAATAGTTTCTAGATGTTTGTTCGGCAGGTACCTTTTGTCTGTTCCTGCCCTGTCTTTGTGTCGTTGCCTTTTTGAGAGTCGATCATCAGTTGTAAGAAATCCACCCGACTCTGCGAATTAAATTAGGTCAAATATGTCCAATCACAGCCAACACAAACAGATTCTACTGGATCTGGTCCAATCACAACCAACATGAACAGATTCTACCGGATCTGGTCCAATCACAGCCAACATGAACAGATTCTTCTGGATCTGGTCCAATCACAACCAACATGAACAGATTATTCTGGATCTGGTCCAATCACAACCAACACAAACAGATTCTAATGGATCTGTTCCTATCACAACCAACACAAACATATTCTAATGGGTCTGTTCCAATCACAACCAACACAAACAGATTCTAATGGATCTGGTCCAATCACAACCAACACAAACAAATTCTATTGGATCTGTTCCAATCACAACCAACACAAACAGATTCTAATGGATCTGTTCCAATCACAACCAACACAAACAGATTCTAATGGATCTGGTTCACAAACTACTTCTCAGACAGAGTTGTTTGTCAAATCGGAGGGCCTGTTGTCCGGACCTCTGGCAGTCTCTATGGGGGTACCACAGGGTTCAGATCTCTGGCTGACTCTTTTCTCTGTATATATCAACGATGTCGCTCTTGCTGCGGGTGATTCCCTGATCCACCTCCACGCAGACGACACCATTCTGTATACATCTGGCCCTTCTTTGGACACTGTGTTAAAACCTGTTGGGGCTAGGGGGCAGTATTTTCAAAGAGAATATGCATATTATTAGTAGATTTGGATAGAAAACACTCTGAAGTTTCTAAAACTGTTTGAATGGTGTCTCTAAGTATAACAGAACTCATATGGCAGGCAAAAACCTGAGAAAAAATACAAGCAGGAAATGAAAATGTTGTGGCTGTACTATTTTCAAGTCATTGCCAATAAAACACACAGTGACAAAGGATTTGCACTTCCTATGACTTCCACTAGGTGTCAACAATCTTTATAAAGTTGTTTGAAGTGTCTGTGATGAACAGAGACCGGATGAGAAGGAAGGGAAGTTGATGTCCCTGGGATGTCATCACTTCATTATTGCGCACTCATGCGCGTTCATGTGAGGTGAGACCTTTTTCAAAACGTCTTTCAAGACACAGGAGAGGTCCGGTTGAAATATAACTGATGTTTCACGTTAAAAATGGCCCAAAAGATTGATGCTAAACAACGTTTGACATGTTTGAACGAACGTAAATAGATTTTTTTTTTTACTTTTCGTCGTGACTTTTCCCTCCCGCGCCCTACATTTTGAGTAGCCTACCAAACGCGCTAACAACACGGAACAACATGGAGTTATTTGGACATAAATTATGAACTTCATAAAAAAAAAAAACATTTGTTGTGTACCTGAGATTCCTGGAAGTGCCTTCTGATGAAGATTATTAAAGGTAAGGGAATATTTCTAATGCTATTTATGATTTTAGATGATTCCAACATGGCAGCTATCTGTATTGCGTAGTGTATTTTTCTGACCAGAGTACTCAGATTATTGCAAAGTATGCTTTCCCAGTAAAGTTATTTTGAAATCTGTCAATGCGGTTGCATTCAGGAGATGTTAATCTATAATTCTTTGAATAACAGTTTAATACTTTAACCACGTTTTATAATGAGTATTTTTTGTAAATTCACTGGCAGTTTTGGGGGAGACACATTTTCTCAACGACACACGCCGATGTAAAATGCTGTTTTTGGATATAAATATGAACTTGATAGAACAAAAATGCATGTATTGTCTAACATAATGTCCTAGGAGTGTCATCTGATGAAGATTGTCAAAGGTTAGTGCATAATTTTAGCTGGTTTTCTGCTTTTGATGATGCCTGTCCTTGAATTGAAAATGGATGTGTGTACTTTTTTGGCTATGTACTCTCCTAACATAATCTAACTTTATGCTTTCGCCGTAAAGCCTCTTTGAAATCGGACAATGTGGTTCGATTAAGGAGATGTTTATCTTTTAAATGGTGTAAAATAGTTGATTGTTTGAGAAATTGAAATTATTAGATTTTTGATGTTTTGAATTTCCCGCCATGCTAGCAATCCCGTCAGTGGGATTCTATCCCCAAACGAGCTTCAATGCCATACAACACTCCTTCCGTGGCCTCCAACTGCTCTTAAACGCTAGTAATACCAAATATATGCTTTTCAACCGTTTGCTGCCTGCACCCGCCTGCCAGACTAGCATCACTGCTCTGGACGGTTCTGACCTAAAATACGTGGACAACTACAAATACCTAAGTATCTGGCTAGACTGTAAACTCTCCTTCCAAACTCATATCAAACATCTCCAATCCAAAATCAAATCTAGAATCGGCTGTCTATTTCTCAACAAAGCATCCTTCACTCACGCCGCCAAACTTACCCTAGTAAAACTGACTATCCTACCGATCCTCGTCTTCGGCGATGTCATCTACAAAATAGCTTTCAATGCTCTACTCAGCAAATTGTATGTAGTCTATCACAGTGCCATCCGTTTTGTTACCAAAGCCCCTTGTACCACTCACCACTGCGACGTGTATGCACTAGTCGGCTGGCCCTCGCTACATATTCGTCGCCAGACCCACTGGCTCCAGGTTATCTATAAGTCTATGCTAGGTAAAGCTCCGAATTATCTCAGCTCACTGGTCACAATAACAACACCCACCCGTAGCACGCGCTCCAGCAGGTATATGTCACAACGTCCACAGAAGGTGGCGCCAGTCCCCGGTCGGGCGGCGCTCGGCGGTCGTCGTCGCCGGCCTACTAGCTGCCACTGATCCATGTTTCATGTGTCTGTTAGTTATGTCTGTTTAGTGCGCACCTGTTTCTTGTTTGTAATTAGTGGGAGGGTATTTAGTTTGTCCGTTTCTTGTTTGGAGTTGTGCGGGATTGTTTCGTGTTACGTTTTGGGTTTAGGGCTGGATTTATTTTTCCTATGTGTTTGATTTACACGACGCTGATATTAGGCATTAGGGTTGCCGGGCTGCGTCCCGTGTATTTTGAGTTTTGGAGCTGTTCTACCTCCTGCTTGTGTTTTGCACCCTGCCTAATCGTTGTATTCACTCTAGACTTAATTAAATATTTTTCTACGGACCTTTTGTCTCCTGTGCCTGACTCACCCGTTTCCTGCTCCTTGAAAGATGTGACAGAATCCCGCACCACAAGATGGAGTCAGCAGGAGCCGAAGCACCATACATGGCAGATCAAGTGTCACAACATGCCAGCCTCCTTCAACGACTGGGCACGGCCATGGATTAGGTGTTGGTCCGTTTGGAGAGCTGGGAGAGAGCTGCTCCCTCACCACCTCCAGTGCCTACTCACCACCCTGCGCCCCTACCAGTACCCACCGAACCCAACACGAGTGGGATTCGGATCATGGCTCCCAGGGAGTTCGATGGTACGGCTGCCGGGTGCAAGGGGTTTTTGTTACAATTAGATCTGTACCTGGCGACCGTTCGGCCCCCTCCCTTGGACGAAGAGAGGGTGAGCGTTCTCGTCTCATGCCTCACGGGTAGAGCCCTAGAATGGGCCAACGCAGTCTGGGATGGCCCAGACTCGGCTAGGAGCGACTACCCGGAGTTCGCCCGTCGCTTTCTGGCGGTATTCGATCATCTCCCGGAGGGCAAGGCGGTGGGTGAGCGATTATTCCACCTGAGGCAGGAGACGATTAGCGCTCAGGACTTTGCCCTGGACTTCCGGACTCTCGCCGCTGGATCGGGGTGGAATGAGCGGGCCCTGATTGACCACTACAGATGCAGTCTTCGTGAGGACGTCCGCCGGGAGCTGGCTTGCCGGGACAATACGACCACTCTGGACCAGCTTATTGATTGGTCCATCAGGCTGGACAACCTGCTAGCTGCCCGGGGGCGTTCTAGTCGGGATCTGTTTGTTCCACCTCCCGGCCCTCCTGCGCCAACGCCCATGGAGATAGGAGGGGCGGCAACTAGGAGGACCGGAGGGGGGGCTTCTCCTGCGCCCATTGTGGTCGTAGAGGGCACACTGCGGGCCAGTGCTGGAGAGGTCCACCCGGGAGTTCGGATGGCAGGCAGAGCACCACATCGACACCCCAGGTGAGTCAGCACCAGTCACACCCAGCGCCCCCTGTCGATCATATGTACACCTCTGTTTGTTTCCCTGATTTCTCCCCTCACTTCCAGTATAAGGCACTAGTCGATTCAGGCGCAGCTGGGAGTTTTATGGACCGTGGGGTCGCCACTAAGTTATGTATTCCCCTGGTTCAGTTGGAACAAGCCTTTTCTGTACACGCCCTAGATAGTCGACCACTAGGATCCGGCCAAGTGAGGGAAGTCACAGTGCCACTACTCATGGTGATGCGGGGAGGTCATGAGGAGCGTATCAGCCTGTACCTCATTGATTCCCCGGCGTTTCTGGTAGTACTGGGAATTCTCTGGCTGGCTACTCATAACCCTAATATTTCATGGAGGCAGAGGGCTATTAAGTGGTGGTCGAGGGAGTGCTCAGGCAGGTGTATAGGAGTTTCCATCGGTGCGACCACGGTGGAGACTCCAGAACCAGTCTCCACCGTGCACATTCCCTCTGAATATGCCGATTTGGCTATCGCCTTCAGTAAAAAGAAGGCGACTGAATTACCCCCTCATCGTCAAGGGGATTGTGCGATAAACCTACAGGCTGACGCGGCCTTTCCTAGGAGTCACGTGTATCCTCTGTCTCAGGAGGAGACAGCGGCTATGGAGACATACGTCGGTGAGTCCTTGAGACAGGGATACATTCGGCCATCTAAGTCACCCCTCTCCTCGAGCTTCTTTTTTCTGAGGAAAAAGGAGGAAGGTCTGCACCCATGCATTGATTATAGAGGTCTAAATTTCATCACGGTGGGTTTCAGTTACCCGCTACCTCTCATTGCCACGGCAGTGGAGTCTTTTTACGGGGCGCGCTTCATCACAAAATTAGATCTCAGGAGCGCGTATAACTTTGTGCGTATCCGAGATGGAGACGAGTGGAAAACCGCATTTAGTACCACATCTGGCCATTATGAGTACCTCGTCATGCCGTATGGGTTAAAGAATGCTCCCGCTGTCTTCCAATCCTTTGTAGACGAGGTTCTTCGAGACCTGCTCGGTCAGGGTGTGGTGGTATATATCGATGACATTTTGATTTACTCCGCCACACGCGGCGAGCATGTGTCTCTGGTGCGTAAAGTGCTTGGGCGGCTGCTGGAGCATGACCTATACGTTAAGGCTGAGAAATGTGAGTTCTTTAAACAAGCCGTCTCGTTTCTGGGGTATCGCATTTCCACCAATGGGGTAGAGGTGGAATGTGACCGTGTTACAGCCATGCGTAATTGGCCGACTCCAGCCACGGTGAAAGAGGTGCTGCGGTTCTTGAGGTTTGCTAATTACTACCGGAGGTTTATCCGGGGCTTTGGTCAAGTAGCGGCTCCCATTACCTCACTGCTGAAGGGGGGCCCAGTGCGGCTGCAGTGGTCGGCAGAGGCGGACGGAGCCTTTAGTCGTCTGAAGGCTTTGTTTACCGACGCCCACGTGCTGGCTCATCCGGACCCCTCTTTGCCATTCATAGTGGAGGTGGACGAGTCCGAGGCTGGGTTAGGAGCAGTGCTGTTGCAGCCCTCGGGCGCACCTCCGAAGCTTCGCCCCTGTGTGTTCTTTTCTAAGAAGCTGAGTCCGGCGGAGCGCAACTATGATGTGGGGGACCGGAAGTTGTTGGCTGTGGTCGAAGCCCTGAAAGTGTGGAGACATTGGCTTGAGGGGGCACGTCACCCTTTCCTCATCTGGACTGATCACCGTAACCTGGAGTACATCCGGGCAGCGAGGAGACTTAACCCTCGTCAGGCCAGGTTGGCCATGTTTTTTACGAGGTTCCAATTTACCTTGTCGTACATTCCAGGTTCCCGGAACCGGAAGGCCGATGCACTGTCGCGTCTCCACGACACCGAGGAGCGGACCATCAATCCTACTCCCATCCTCCCTGCCTCCTGTCTGGTGGCACCTGTGGTTTGGGAGGTGGATGCGGACATCGAGGGGGCGGTACCGTCAGAACCTATTCCACCTCAGTGTCCCGCTGGCCGGAAGTACGTCCCGCTTAGTGTTCGCGATCGTTTGATCCGGTGGTCGCATACTCTACCCTCCTCGGGTCATCCTGGTGTAGAACGGACAGTGCAGGCCTTGAGAGGAAAGTACTGGTGGCCCACCTTGGTTAAGGATGTCAGGCACTATGTCTCTTCCTGTTCAGTGTGCGCCCAGTGTAAGGCTCCTAGGCACTTGCCGCGAGGGAAATTACAGCCCCTCCCTGTTCCACAGCGACCGTGGTCCCACCTGTTGGTGGATTTCCTTACGGATCTCCCGCCTTCTCAGGGGAACACCACGATCCTGGTCGTTGTGGATCGTTTCTCTAACTCCTGCCGTCTGATCCCTTTGCCCGGTCTTCCTACGGCCCTACGGACCACGGAGGCCCTGTTTACGCATGCCTTCCGGCACTACAAGGTGCCCGAGGACATCATCTCTGATCGGGGTCCCCAGTTCATGTCCAGGGTGTGGAGGGCGTTTATGGAGAGGCTGGGGGTCTCGGTCAGTTTGACTTCGGGTTTTCACCCCGAGAGTAATGGGCAGGTGGAACGTATTAACCAGGATGTGGGCAGGTTTCTGCGGTCCTATTGCCAGGACCGGCCAGGGGAGTGGGTGAAGTTTTTGCCATGGGCGGAGATGGCGCAGAACTCTCTGCATCATTCCTCTACTAACCTGTCACCCTTCCAGGTGGTATTAGGATACCAGCCCGTCCTGGTGCCTTGGCATCAGAGCCAGATAGACGCTCTTGCGGTGGAGGACTGGGTCCAGCGCTCGAAGGAGACCTGGAGTGCCGTCCAGGAGTGCCTTAAACGAGCTGTAGGACGGCACAAGGAGAGCGCTGATCGCCGCCGCAGTAAGGCCCCCGTGTACAAACCGGGGGACAGAGTCTGGCACTCAACCCGGAACCTGTCCCTCCATCTGCCCTGCCGGAAGCTGGGTCCGCGATTTGTGGGACCGTTCAAAGTCCTGAGGAGAATAAACGAGGTGTGTTATAGGTTACAACTTCTGTCATATTACCGTATTAACCCCTCGTTTCATGTGTCTCTCCTCAGGCCGGTGGTAGCTGGTCCGCTACAGGACGCTGAGGTGCGGGAGGTCCCTCTGCCCCCCTGGACATCGGGGGGGCCCCGGCGTACACAGTCTGGTCCATCTTGGACTCCCGACGTCGGGTAGGGGGCCTGCAGTACCTCATGGACTGGGAGGGGTACGGTCCGGAGGAGAGGTGCTGGGTACCGGTGAGGGACATTCTGGACCCAGCCCTGTTGCAGAGATTTCACAGACTCCGCCCGGATCACCCTGCTCCTCGTCCTCCGGGTCGTCCTCGAGGCCGGTGTTGCTGCGCGTCGGGAGCCGCGCGTCGGGGGGGTACTGTTACAATGTCCACAGAAGGTGGCGCCACTCCCCGGTCGTGCGGCGCTCAGCGGTTGTCGTCACCGGCCTACTACCTGCCACAAATATTTTTCTACAGACCTTTTGTCTCCTGCGCCTGACTCACCCGTTTCCTGCTCCTTGAAAGACGTGACAGTATATCTCACTCGTCATCACCAAAGCCAACACCAACGTTAGCCACCTTTCCTTCCAGTTCTCTGCTGCCAGTGACTGGAACGAATTGCAAAAATCGCTGAAGCTGGAGACTTACATTTCCCTTACTAACTTTAAACATCAGCTATTTGAGCAGGTAACCAATCGCTGCAGCTGTACATAGTCCATCTGTAAATAGCCCACCCAATCTACCTACCACATCCCCGTATTGTTTTAATTTACTTTTCTGCTCTTTTGCACACCAGTATCACTACTTATACACCATCATCTGCTCATCATCATCTGCACATCTATCACTCCAGTGTTAATCTGCTAAATTGTAATTACTTTGCTACTCTGGCCTATTTATTGCCTTACCTCCTCATGCCATTTGCACACATTGTATATAGACTTTCTTTTTTTCTATTGTGTTATTGACTGTACGCTTGTTTATCCCATGTGTAACTCTGTGTTGTTGTTTCTGTCGCACTGCTTTGCTTTATGTTGGCCAGGTCGCAGTTGTAAATGAGAACTTGTTCTCAACTAGCTTACCTGGTTTTAAATAAAGGTGAAATAAAAAATAAAAATAAAAAGATGGGGAGAGGTCTACCCGTAATAAAGAGATGCTCCGCTTTTTTGACACCACACTCCAAAAAGCAAGTTCTGCATGTTCTAGTTTTGTCTAATCTTGATTATGGTCCAGTCGTGTGGTCCAGTGCTGCAAGGAAAAACCTAGTAAGCTGCAGCTGGCCCAGAACAGAGCGACACGTTTTGCTCTAATTTTAATCAGATGGCTAATATTAATACTATGCATGCCAGTCTCTCTTGGCTAAGAGTTGAGGAGACTGCATCACTTTTTATTAGAAACATTGTGTTGAAAATCCCAAATTGTTCGCATAGTCAACTTACACACAGCTCTGACACACACTTATCCCACCAGACATGCCACCAGGGGTCTTTTCATAGTCCCCGAATCCAAAACAAATTCAAGAAAACGTACAGTATTATATAGAGCCATTACTGCATGGAACTTCCTTCCATCTCCTATTGCTCAAATAAACAGCAAACCTGGTTTAAAAAAACAGATAAAGCAACACCTCTCCCCTATTTGACCTAGATAGTTTGTGTGCATGCATTGATATGTAGGCTACGTGTGCCTTTTTAAAATGTATGTAGTTCTGTCCTTGACTCATGATGTTCTGTATTATGTTTCATGTTTTGTGTGGACCCCAGGAAGAGTAGCTGCTGCTTTCGCAACAGCTAATTATTTTATTTATTAGGCAAGTCAGTTAACTTCTATGGGCTAGGTGGGACGCTAGAGTCCCATCTGCGGAACACAGCCAGTGAAATATCATGGCGGAAAATTAAAAAACAACAAAATTTCATAATTCAACTTTCTCAAACATACAACTATTTTCCACCATTTTAAAGATAAACTTCTCGTTAATCTAACCACATTGTCCGATTTCAAAAAGGCTTTACAGCGAAAGCAAAACATTAGATTATGTTAGGAGAGTACATAGACAAATATAATCACACAGCCATTTTCCTAGCAAGGACATGTGTCAATAAAACCCAAAACACAGCTAAATGAAGCACTAACCTTTGTTGATCTTCATCAGATGACACTCCTAGGACATTATATTACACAATACATGTATGTTTTGTTCGATAAAGTTCCTATTTATATCCAAAAACAGCATTTTACATTGGCGCGTGATGTTCAGAAAATGTATTCCCACCAAAACGTCCAGTGAATGTGCACATCAATTTACAAAAATACTCATCATAAACGTTGACAAAATATACAACAATTATTTTAAGAATTATAGATAGACTACCCCTGGATGCAACTGCTGTGTCAGATTTTAAAATAGCTTTACGGAGAAAGCACATTTTTCAATATTCTGAGTACATAGCTCAGCCATCACGGTGAGCTATTCAGACACCCGCCAAGTTCGGGGCAACCTAAACTCAGAATTAGTATTAGAAATATTCTCTTACCTTTGCTGATCTTCGTCAGAATGCACTCCCAGGACTGCTACTTCCACAAGAAATGTTGTTTTTGTTTGAAATAATCCATATTTATGTACAAATACCTCCGTTTTGTTCGTGCGTTCAGGTCACTATCCAAAGGGTAACGCGCGAGCGCGGAACGAGAGACAAAAAGTCAAAATGTTCCATTACCGTACTTAGAAGCATGTCAAACGCTGTTTAAAATCAATCTTTATGGTATTTTTAACGTAAAATTGAGATAATATTCCAACCGGACAATAGCATATTACTTCAAGAAGAAAAAGAAGGAGGGGCACGCTCACGGGACCGAGCATATGCAATCCCTTTGTTGCCAGGTTGACCATTCAGAAACTGAGTTTCTATTATCTGCCCAGTGCCAGGAAAATGCTCAAACCACTTTCTGAAGGCTTTAGACAGCCAATGGAAGCCTTAGGAAGTGCAACGTCACCCCACAGACACTGTAGCTTCGATAGAGAATCAAAAGAAGAACTACAATTCTCAGACTTTCCACTTCCTGCTTGGAATTTTCTCAGGTTTTTGCCTGCCATATGAGTTCCGCTTTACTCACAGACACCATTCAAACAGTTTTAGAAACTTCAGTGTTTTCTATCCAAAT
Organism: Salmo salar; assembly: GCF_965601325.2. NCBI lineage: Eukaryota > Metazoa > Chordata > Actinopteri > Salmoniformes > Salmonidae > Salmo > Salmo salar. Next base: position 85,430,337 of record NC_138292.1, on the reverse strand, counting down.
CTACTAATAATATGCATATTCTAGTTTCTGGGCCAGAGTAGTAACCTGTTTAAATTGGGTACGTTTTTAATCTGGCAATGAAAATACTGCCCCCTAGCCCAGACAGGTTAAGAACAAATTCTAATTTTCAATGATGGCCTTGGAACATTGGGTTAACTGCCTTGTTCAGGGGCAGAATGAAAGATTTTTGCCTTGTCAGCTCAGGGATTCAAACTTGCAACCTTTTAGTTTCTTGTCCAACACTCTAACCACTAGGCTACCTGCCTCCCCATGGGGATCTTAATAAAAATACAAAATACAAAAAATGCAAAACACAAACCGATTCTAATTGATCTGGTCCAATCACAACCAACACAAACAGATTCTAATATGAACGTAGATATTTGGGTCCCCATCATAGTTTTTTAAAATTACGACATGATATCGATATGGACGTTCCATATTGGTCACCATCACTAGTTACATTATATAGTTTCATAGTTACATAATAAGTAAATACAGAATATTAAAATATAAATACAAACGTTCAGATGAAAATATCAATATAACAATCAAATATAAATATAAAACATGATTACAGTTGAGTTCCCAGTGTCACGTCCAGATTTGATCTTAGCCAGCGAGGCATAAAAGAAGTCAGTCACCGCAGACGGGAAGAAAGAAAACTTCATCTTCTCCAAGATAGGACCTATGAAGGGAAACAACACTGGAGAAGGAGAGGAGGGGAGGAGGAGGGGAGGAGGGGAGAATAGGAGAGGAGGGGAGAGGAGGGGAGAGGAGGGGAGGAGGGGAGAACAGGAGAGGAGAAGAGGAGAGGAGAGGTTGAGAGGAACGTTTTATAGAAAGGTGTTCAACTGCATATGATTAAACAGTTCAACTTTGTGTCTGTGTGTCTGGGTGTGTGTGCATGTGTGGTCTCACCGAATAGGAGCAACAGTGGGTTGAACATGTCAAACTTGATCATTTTCTTAACATTGGAGACGAAGGGGTCTGAAGGGTTGTTCAGAGAGTCAATGTCCACACTGAAGGCTGTGCTGGTGACCACGTCCATACTGTAGGGCCCAAAGAACCTGCAACACAAACACAATTACACAACTACTGACCACAACTACTGAGCACAACTACTGACCAAACAACTACTGACCACACAACGACTGACCACAACTAGTGACCACAACTACTGACCAAACAACAACTGACCAAACAACTACTGACCACACACATACTGACCACACCTACTGACCACTCCTACTGACCAGCAACCGCCAACCGCCAACCACAACTACTGACCACACAACGACTGACCACACACCTACTGACCACACCTACTGACCATACCTACTGACCACAAATACTGGCCACACAACTACTGACCACACATCTACTGGCCACACACCTACTGACCACAACTACTGACCACAACCACACATAATGACCACACCTACTGACCACACAACTACTGACCACACCTACTGACCACAACCACACATAATGACCACACCTACTGACCACACAACTACTGACCACAACTACTGACCACAACCACACATAATGACCACACCTACTGACCACACAACTACTGACCACAACCACACATAATGACCACACCTACTGACCACACAACTACTGACCACAACTACTGACCACAACCACACATAATGACCACACCTACTGACCACACAACTACTGACCACAACTACTGACCACAACCACACATAATGACCACACCTACTGACCACACAACTACTGACCACACCTAATGACCACAACCACACAACTACTGACCACCAACCACAGACCACAACTACTGACCACAACCACTGACCACACCTACTGACCACAACTACTGACCACCAACCAGGTAGCCTAGTGGTTAGAGCATTGGGCCAGTAACTGAAAGGTTGCTAGATTGAATCCCCAAGCTTACAAGGTAAACATATGTTGTTCTGCCCCTGAACAAGTTAACCCACTGTTCCTAGGCTGTCATTGTAAATAACAATTTGTTTTTAACTGACTTGCCTTGTTAAATAAAGCTTAAATAAACACCTACTGACCACACACCTACTGACCACAACCACACAACTACTGACCACAAAACTACTGACCACACATCTACTGACCACGACCACACAACTACTGACCACAACTACTGACCACAACTACTCACCACAACTAAATCAAATCAAATGTATTTGTCACATGTGCCGAATACAGCAGGTGTAGAACTTACTGTGAAATGCTTACTTACAAGCCCTTAACCAAGAATGCAATTCAAGAAACAGAGTTAAGAAAATATTTACTAAATAAACTAAAGCAAAAAATATGTTAAAAGTTTGGGTGGCCATTTGATTAATTGTTCAGCAGTAATTTGGCTTGCGCCAGAGCCTGGACTCAAACCAGGATCTCGAGTGGCACAGCTAGCACTGTGATGCAGTGCCTTAGACAATTGCCCCACTCTGACACCGCCTTGTATATAGGTCCTGGATGGCAGGAAGCTTGGCCCCGGTGATGTACTAGGCCGTACACACTACGCTCTGTAGCTCCTTACTGTCAGATAATGAGCAGTTGCCATAGCAGGTGGTGATGCAACCGGTCAGGATGCTCTAGATGGTGCAGCTGTAGAACCTTTTGAGGATCTGGGGACCCATACCAAATCTTTTCAGTTTCCTTAGGTGCAAAAGGCGTTGTCGTGCCCTCTTCACGACTGTCTTGGTGTGTTTGGACCATGTTAGTTTGTTGGTCATTTGGACGCCAAGGAACTTGAAACTCTCGACACACTTCACTACAGCCCCGTCAATGTGAATGGGGGCATGTTAGGTCCTCCTTTACCTGTAGTCCACGATCAGCTACTTTGTCTTGCTCATGATCAGCTACTTTGTCTTGCTCACATTGAGGGAGAGGTTGTTGTCTTGGCACCACACTGACAGGTCTCTGACCTCCTCCCTATAGGCTGTCTCATCGTTGTCAGTGATCAGGCCGACCACTGTTATGTCGTCAGCAAACTTAATGATGGTGTCGGTGTCGTGCTTGGCCATGCAGTCGTGGGTGAACTGGGAGTACAGGAGGGGACTAAGCACAAACCCATAAGGGGCCCCAGTGTTGAGGATCAGCATGGCAGACTTGGGGGCGGCCCGTCAGAAAGTCCAGGATCCAGTTGCAGAGGGAGGTGTTTAGTCCCAGGGTCCTTAGCTTAGTGATGAGCTTTGTGGGCACTATGGTGTTGAACGCTGAGTAGTAGTCAATGAACAGCATTTTCACACCTGTTCCTGTTGTCCAGGTGGGAAAGGGCAGTGTGGAGTGGAATAGAGATTGCATCATCTGTGGATCTGTTGGGGCGGTATGTGAATTGGAGTGGGTGTAGGGTTTCCGGGATGATGGTGTTGATGTGAGCCATGACCAGCCTTTCAAAGCACTTCATGGTTACCGACGTGAGTGCTATGGATCTGTTGGGGCGGTATGCTAGTCATGTAAGCAGGTTACCTTTGCTTTCTTGGGCACAGGGACTATGATGGTTTGCTTGAAACATTTAGGTATTACAGACTTGGTCAGGGAGAGGTTGAAAATGTCAGTAAAGACACTTTCCAGTTGCTCCACGCATCCTCTGAGTACACGTCGTGGTAATTTGTCCTGCCCTGCGGTTGCACATGTAATATGCTGGTAGATATTAGATCAAACGGATTTAAGTTTGCCTGCATTAAAGTCCCCAGCCACTTGGAGCGCTGCTTCTGGATCAGAATTTTCTTGTTTGCTTATGGACTTATTTTTTATTTTTTTATTTTATCTTAATTTAACTAGGCAAGTCAGTTAAGAACAAACTCTTATTTTCAATGACGGCTATCGTCCCTTATACAGCTCGTTGAGTGTGATCTTAGTGCCAGCATCGGTATGTCGTGGTAAATAGATGGCTACGAAAAATACAGATGAAATCTTGGTAGATAGTGTTGTCTACAGCTTATCATGAAGTACTCTACCTCAGGCCAAGAGTGTGCAAAGTTGTCATCAAGGCAATGGGTGGCTATATGTGTGTGTGTGTGTATTATAATCAAGACTCAGAGGTGTAAGGTGAAAAGCCAGAGGTTAGGAAGCAGGACTCACTCCTTCACTTCGATGGTCTGGTCTTTATCTGCCTGCTTCTTCATTCCGTTCAGCAGGTTAGCAGAGTGCCGCTTCATGATACCAAACATCTAGAGGAGAGAGAGAGAGAGAGGAGAGGTAGAGAGGTAGCGAGAGCGAGATACAGAGAGAGAGAGATGTGGAGAGGTAGAGAGAGAGAGGTAGAGAGAGAGGTAGAGAGAGGTAGAGAGAGGTAGAGAGAGGTAGAGAGGTATAGATGTAGAGAAAGAGAGGTAGCGGTAGAGAGAGAGAGAGGTAGAGAGAGAGGTAGAGAGGTAGAGATGGAAAGAATTTACAAAAAAAACAGAGCAAACTGGAATGCTATTTCGCCCTAAACAGAGAGTACACAGTGGCAGAACACCTGACCACTGTGACTGACCCAAACTTAAGGAAAGCTTTGACTATGTACAGACTCAGTGAGCATAGCCTTACTATTGAGAAAGGCCGCCGTAGGAAGACCTTGCTCCCAAGAGAAGACAGGCTATGTGCACCCTACCCACAAAATGAGGTGGAAACTGAGCTGCACTTCCTAACCTCCTGCCCAATGTATGACCATATTAGAGACACATATTTCCTTCAGATTACACAGATCCACAAAGAATTCAAAAACAAACCTGATTTTGATAAACTCCCATATCTACTGGGTGAAATACCACAGTGTGCCATCCCAGCAGCAATATTTGTGATCTGTTGCCACAAGAAAAGGTCAACCAGTGAAGAACAATCACCATTGTAAATACAACCCATATTTATGCTTATTTATTTTCCCTTTTGTACATTAACAATTTGTACATCGTTACAACACTGTATATATACATAATATGACATTTGCAATGTCTTTATTATTTTGGAACTTCTGTGAGTGTAATGTTTAATGTACATTTTTATTGTTTGTTTCACTTTTGTATATTATCGACCTCACTTGCTTTGGCAATGTTAACATATCTTTCCGACGCCAATAAAGCCCCTAGAATTGAATTGAATTGAGATGTAGAGAGAGGTAGAGATGTAGAGTGAGAGAGAGAGAGGTAGAGAGAGAGAGGTAGAAAGAGAGAGAGGTAGAGAGAGACAGAGAGAGAAGTAGAGAGAGGTAGAGAGAGGTAGAGAGAGGTAGAAAAAGAGAGGTAGAGAGAGAGAGGTAGAAAGAGAGCAAGAGAGAGGTAGAGAGAGACAGAGAGAGAGGTAGAGAGAGACAGAGAGGTAGAGAGAGGTAGAGAGGGAGAGAGAGAGGTAGAGAGAGCGAGAGAGACAGAGAGAGAGCGAGAGAGAGAGGGTGGTTAGCAGAGTGATGCTTCATGATGAGAGTTGAATGCTAATAACCCGGTTACCGAGATTTACCGCCAATAACCACTCCCCTTTCCCAGGATAAGAGAGAAACTGGTAAATTATTTATATAAACATGACGTGTCCTTAAAAAAAGCTCCTTAGCGTTAAACCATTAGATCTTTGTGAAGAGAAGTGAAAGCCATCTGCATCTAATTATAGTCCTATATTGTGATTCAAGCATGTCATTAGAACGAAGAAGATAGGGGTCCTGGGTGGTGCAGCGGTCAAAAGCACTGGTGTTCAATCCCAGGCTGTGTCACAACCGACTGTGGCCGTGAACCCCATAGGATGGCACACAATTGGCCCAGCGCCGTCCGGGACCTTGGCTTATCGTACTCTAGCAACTCCTTCTGACAGGGCCGTGCACCTGCAAGCTGACTCGGGTTGTAAGTCGAACTGGGTTTCACATTAGTGCTGCTGACATCCAGGTCAAGCAGGAAGTAGGTGGTCAGGCGGGTCATGTTTCAGAGAACGCATGACTCCACCTTTGAATAATAACTTAAATAAGGTATCTGTTTTTTATTTTTTATTAATTTGCAAAGATTTCTAAAAACGGTTTTCGCTTTGTCATTATGGGGTATTGTGTGTAGTAGATTGATGAGGAAAAATGATAATTGAATACATTTCAGAATACGGCTGTAGCATAACAAAATGTGGGAAAAGTCAAGGGGTCTGAATACTCTTCTGAATGCACTGTATGTTCTGGAATCTAGAACAACATGCCATAATGCTAAAGAAATTAATCTTGGAGCCTTTAATAAGTTTCCTCTGTATATCCTGTTATACTGTTATATCCTGTTTCACATCCGGGTTACAAGAAGTCAAGAAGGCTGAGTTGCAAAGAAAAATAACTTAGTTATATAAAAAAAGTAATGCAGCCAAGACACTGGCTATAACAACTAAAGAAAAATAACTTAGTTTTAAAAAAGTAATACAGCCAAGACATTTGCTATAACAACTCAAGAAAAATAACTTAGTTATAAAAAAGTAATACAGCCAAGACATTGGCTATAACAACTAAAGAAAAATCGATATCTCTGTCCAGTGTCTGTGTTCTTTTGCCCATCTTAATCTTTTCTTTTTATTCTTTTTATTGTCCAGTCTGAGATATGGCTTTTTCTTTGCAACTCTGCCCAGCATCCCGGAGTCGCCACTTCACTGTTGACGTTGAGACTGGTGTTTTGCTGGTACTATTTAATGAAGCTGCCAGTTGAGGACTTGTGAGGCGTCTGTTTCTCACACTAGACACTCTATTGTACCTGCCCTCTTGCTCAGTTGTGCACCAGGGTCTCCCACTCCTCTTTCTAGTCTGGTTAGAGCCAGTTTGCGCTGTTCTTGGAAGGGAGTAGTACACAGCGTTGTACGAGATCTTCAGCTTCTTGGCAGTGAATAGCCTTCATTTCTCAGAACAAGAATAGACTGACGAGTTTCAGGAGAAGGTTCTTTGTTTCTGGACATTTTGAGTCTGTAATCAAACACACAAATGCTGATGCTCCAGATACTCAACTAGTCTAAAGAAGGCCAGTTTTATTGCTTCTTTAATCAGAACGACAGTTTTCAGCTGTGCTAACATAATTGCGAAAAGGGTTTTCTAATGATCAGACTGAAAGTGAAAGTGTTTCCTACAACCCGTCTTGATGCTGCTGCTGCCAGATTCATCAGCTCTGCGGTTGGTTCAATTATAACGCCTGGACCCGAAACCAGCTCATTGTGCAAACTGTCTCAAACTTCAAGCTACAGCTCTGACCCACTAAGTTGACTGTGCCTTTAAACAGCTTGGAAAATTCCAGAAAATTACGTTATGGCTTTAGAAGCTTCTGATTGGCTAATTGACATCATTCGAGTCAATTGGAGTTGTATCTGTGGATGTATTTCAAAGCCTACCTTCAAACCCAGTTCCTCTTTGCTTGACATCATGGGAAAAATCAAATGAAATCAGCCAAGACATCAGAAAAAACATTGTAGACCTCCACAAGTCTGGTTCATCCTTGGGAGCAAATCAAAATCAAATCAAATGTATTTATATAGCCCTTCTTACATCAGCTGATATCTCAAAGTGCTATACAGAAACCCAGCCTAAAACCCCAAACAGCAAGCAATGCAGGTGTAGAAGCACAGTGGCTAAGAAAAACTCCCTGGAAAGGCCAGAACCTAGGAAGAAACCTAGAGAGGAACCAGGCTATGAGGGGTGGTGAGTCCTCTTCTGGCTGTACCGGGTGGAGATTATAACAGAACATGGCCAAGACGTTCAAATGTTCATAGATGACCAGCAGGGTCAAATAATAATAATCACATTGGTTGTCGAGGGTGCAACAGGTCAGCACCTCAGGAGTAAATGTCAGTTGGCTTTTCATAGCCGATCATTCAGAGTATCTCTACCGCTCCTGCTGTCTCTAGAAAGTTGAAAACAGCAGGTCTGGGACAGGTAGCACGTCTTGTGAACAGGTCAGGGTTCCATAGCCGCAGGCACAACAGTTGAAACTGGAGCAGCAGCATGGCCAGGTGGACAGGGGACAGAAAGGAGTCATCAGGCCAGGTAGTCCTGAGGCATAATCCTAGGGCTTAGGTCCTCCGGGAGCAATTTCCAAACGTCTCAAGGTACCACGTTCATCTGTACAAACAATAGTACGCAAGTATAAAGACGATGAGACCACGCAGCCGTCATACCGCTCAGGAAGGAGACGCGTTCTGTCTCCTAGAGATGAACGTACTTTGGTGCGAAAAGAGCAAATCAATCCCAGAACAACAGCAAAGGACCTTGTGAAGATGCTGGAGGAAACAGGTACAAAGTATCTATATCCACAGTAAAACGAGTCCTATATCGACATAACCTGAAAGGCCGCTCAGCAAGGAAAAAGCCACTGCTCCAAAGGCGCCATAAAAAAAGCAAGACTACGGTTTGTAACTGTACACGGAGACAAAGATCGTACTTTTTGGAGAAATGTCCTCTGGTCTGATGAAACAAAAATAGAACTGTTTGGCCATAATGACCATCGTTATGTTTGGAGAAAAAGGGGGGAGGCTTGCAAGTCGAAGAACACCATCCCAACCGTGAAGCATGGGGGTGGCAGCATCATGTTGTGGGGGTGCTTTGCTGCAGGAGGGACTGGTGCACTTCACAAAATAGATGGCATCATGAGGAGCAAAAATGATGTGGATATACTGAAGCAACATCTCAAGACATCAGTCAGGAAGTTAAAGCTTGGTCGCAAATGGGTCTTCCAAATGGACAATGACCCCAAGCATACTTCCAAAGTTGTGGCAAAATGGCTTAAGGACAACAAAGTCAAGGTATTGGAGTGGCCATCACAAAGCCCTGGTCTTAATCCTATAGAAAATATGTGGGCTGAACTGAAAAAGTGTATGCGGGCAAGGAGGCCTACAATCCGGACTCAGTTACACCAGCTCTGTCAGGAGGAATGGGCCAAAATTCACCCAACTTATTGTGGAAAGCTTGTGGAAGGCTACCCAAAACATTTGACCCAAGTTAAACAATTTAAAGGCAATGCTACCAAATACGAATTGAGCGTATGTAAACTTCTGACCTACTGGGAAGGTGATGAAAGAAATAAAAGCTGAAGTAAATCATTCTCTCTACTATTATTCTGACATTTCACATTCTTAAAATAAAGTGGTGATCCTAACTGACCTAAGACAGGGAATTGTTACTCAGATTAAATGTCAGGAATTGTAAAAAACTGTAAACTGTAAATGTATTTGGCTCGGGTTTTTGTAAACTTCCGACTTCAACTGTATCAAAAATGTACTATATGTATATATTTAATTTTATACTCCAGACTTGTCTTGTCTTGTCTTAATATTTCTATATCTCTTAATTCCATTATTTTACTTTTAGACTTGGGTATTGTTAGATATCACTGCACTGTTGGAGCACAAGCATTTCACTGCACCTGTAATAACATCTGCTAAATATGTGTATCGACAACTGAAATTTGATTTCATTTAGTTTTGAGTTCATAACAAGCTATAATGAGTTTATAAAGAGTTTATAACAAGCTATAATGAGATAGTAAAGAGTTTCTATCAAGCTATAAAGACTTTATAAAGAGTTTATAACAAGCGATAATGAGTTTATAAAGAGTTTTTAACAAGCTATAATGAGTTTATAAAGCGTTTATAACAAGCTATAATGAGTTAATAAAGAGTTTATAACAAGCTATAATGAGTTTATGAAGAGTTTCTAACAAGCTATAATGAGTTAGTAATGAGTTTCTATCAAGCTTTAAAGCATTTATAAAGAGGTTATAACAAGCTATAAAGAATTTATAACGAGTCTATAACAAGCTATAATGAGTTTATAAAGAGTTTATAACAAGCTATAAAGCATTTATAAAGAGGTTATAACAAGATATAAAGAGTTTATAAAGAGTTTATAACAAGCTATAATGAGTTAATGAAGAGTTATAACAAGTTATAAAGTGTTTATAACAAGTTGATAAAACATAGAAAGGGAGAGATGGAGGGATGGTTCTACCTCTTTTAGTCGTCCAGAGGTAAAGGAAGGTGAGAGGACACTGCGGATCCGTCTCCATGTATCGTCCTCGGCAAAGGACAATGCATCAAACAGCTCGCCGTTCAGAAACATGAAGTTCTAAAACATGGAGGGCAGTTAAAACAAATATATGATTTAATAATGATCATTAATAATTAATATTGATCATTCTATTTACATAATATTCACACTACTTTGAATGAATACCACAAATAATGTATTAATAATATCAGCAAAACTTTTTGGGTTATTATTATTCAGAACGTGTGTGTGTGTGTGTGTGTGTGTGTGTGTGTGTGTGTGTGTGTGTGTGTGTGCGTGTGTGTGTGTGTGTGTGTGTGTGTGTGTGTGTGTGTGTGTGTGTGTGTGTCTCACCCTGCGGTTGGTGAAGATGTTGTAACACTCTTTAATCAGGATGGTCTTGATCATGCTTTTGTCCATGGTACACAGAACAGGCTGCCTCCCATCATAGATCCTTCACAGAGGAGAAACACACCTGGCTTTAACCACTATATATTCACTTACATGGTACACAGAACAGACTGCCTCCCATCATAGATCCTTCACAGAGGAGAAACACACCTGGCTTTAACCACTATATATACACCTACATGGTACACAGAACAGGCTGCCTCCCATCATAGATCCTTCACAGAGGAGAAACACACCTGGCTTTAACCACTATATATTCACCTACATGGTACACTGCACAGACTGCCTCCCATCATAGATCCTTCACAGAGGAGAAACACACCTGGCTTTAACCACTATATATACACCTACATGATACACAGAACAGACTGCCTCCCATCATAGATCCTTCACAGAGGAGAAACACACCTGGCTTTAACCACTATATATACACCTCATGGTACACAGAACAGACTGCCTCCCATCATAGATCCTTCACAGAGGAGAAACACACCTGGCTTTAACCAATATATATACACCTACATGGTACACAGAACAGACTGCCTCTCATTGTACATCCTTCACTATGGCATTTTGTTGAGTTACAGCCTTATTCTAAAATGTATTTAATAAATAAAAAACGCTCATAAATCTACACACAACACCCCATAACGAGAAAGCGAAAAACAGAAATACTTTATTTACATACGTTTTCTGACCCTTTGCTATGAGACTCCAAATTGAGCTCAGGTGCATTCTGTTTCCATCATGCTTGAGATGTGTCTACAACTTGATTGGAGTCCACCTGTGGTAAATTCCATTGATTGGACATGATATATAAGTTCCACAGTTGACATTGCATGTCAGAGCAAAAACCAAGCCATGAGGTCAAAAGAATTGTCCGTAGGGCTCCAGGACAGGATTGTGTTGAGCCACAGATCTGGGGAATATTTCTGCAGCATTGAAAGTCCCCAAAAACACAGTGGCCTCCAACATTCTTTAATCAAAGAACCACCAAGACTCTTCCTAGAGCGGGCCACTCGGCCAAACTGAGCAATCGGGGGAGAAGGGCCTTGGTCAGGGACGTGACCAAGAACCTTATGGTCACTCTGACAGAGCTCCAGAGTTCCTCTGTGGAGATGGGAGAACATTCCAGGAGGACAAGCATCTCTGCAACACTCCACTAATCAGGCCTTTATGGTAGAGTGGCCAGACGGAAGCCACTCCTCATTAAAAGGCACATAACAGCCGACTTGGAGTTTGCCAAAAGGTACTTAAAGACTCTCAGACCATGAGAATCAAGATTAAACTCTTTGGCCTGAATGAAAAGTGTCACGTCTGGAGAAAACCTGGCATCAGCTCTACGGTGAAGCATGGTGGTGGCAGCATCATGATGTGGGGATGTTTATCAGCGGCAGGGACTGGGAGACTAGTCAGGATCAAGGGAAAGATGAACGGAGAAAAGTACAGAGAGATCATTGATGAAAACCTGCTCAAGAGCGCTCAGGACCTCAGACTGGAGTGAAGGTTCACCTTCCAACAGGACAACAACCCTAAGCACACAGCCAAGACAACGCAGGAGTGGCTTTGGGACAAGTCTCTGAATGTCCTTGAGTGGCCCAGCCAGAGACCGGACCTGCAGAGAAGAATTGGAGAAACTCCCCAAATATTGGTGTGCCAAGCTTGTACCATTATACCCAAGAAGACACGAGGCTGTAATTTCTGCCAAAAGTGCTTCAGCAAAGTACTGAGAAAATGGACTGAATACTTACGTAAATGTGATATTTAATTTGTTTTTTTGTTTTTATACATTTGCAAAAAATTCTAAAAAACAGTTTTTGCTTTGTCATTATGGGGTATTGTGTGAGTAGATTGATGAGGGAAAAAACAATTAAATCAATTTTAGAATAAGGCTGTAATGTAACAAAATGTGGAAAAGGTGAAGAGGTCTGAGTACACCTACAATCCTACATGATACACAGAACAGACTCCCTCCCATCATAGATCCTTCACAGAGGAGAAACACAGACACACATTTAACCACCTCATATAAAACTACAAAGAAAACATTATTCTGGTTGTTGATATTATTAATACTATTCCTCATGGTCACATGACAGCTCGAGCAGGTGATTAATTGTAAGGAAAAAGCATAGTACAGTTGTGAGTCATCCTAGTACGGTACAGCCAACTGAACTCACCCCCAGATTCTCCCGTACTTCTGAAAGCACTCTGTGTCAAAGTTAGTGAAACCCTGCACACAGAGAGGCAGAGAGAGGTAGAGAGGTAGAGAGAGAGAGAGAATGAGAGAGAGAATGAGAGAGCAAGAGAGAGAGAGAGTGAATGAGAGAGAGAGAGAAAGAGAGAGAGAAAACAGCTGATTCATGCCTGGCCATGCCCTAGGTCATGTAGGTGTGTCCTAAACATGAACAGAGAACACACCTGAAACAGGTGAGGGTTGAGGAGGGTTTGTTATTTTCTATGGTCCTCAGGGTCAAGCAACACTTCTAGACTGATCATGTCTCATTTTACCTTTTATTTATCTATTGTTCAAACAACCGGCTAGTGCTCTTTTTCTTCTCAATGTATTATTTCATATGGGAGAAAAATAACACTACTGTTTAAAATATGAGAGAGATGTTTATTCTGAATGGGTACTAACCTTTCTATACTCCATCATTGTGCCAAAGTAAGGTAGGGGTTTGGGACCAGGGACACCCATCTTAGTGAATACACCATAGGGCCAGTACCCGTACCTGTACACACACACACACACACACACACACACACACACACACACACACACACACACACACACACACACACACACACACACACACACACACACACACACACACACACACACACACACACACACACACACACACACACACACACACAGTAACTAGTAATATGTTCTAGAGAAGTCAGAGTAAGTATACTATCCCTGTATATACGCACGTTATTCTGTATATAAACATGTTAATCTGTACATACCCATGTTATTCTGTATATAGCCATGTTAATCTGTATATAACCATATTATTCTGTTGTCATGACGTTGGCCTGTGGGTAAGGTTTATGACCCCCCCCCCCCCATAAATACCTTTCCCCCTTCCCCTCTCTTACTGACCCTACTGAAGGACTGCTGTCCTGTTAAATATAGAGAGTCTGGGAACATCAAACAAATGGGGAAAGGTACCACATATTTTGTTAATAAAACCAGTTGGAAATATGCTTGGGAACGTAATGAGTATGTATGTCAGTTCGGTTGTCATCTGAGACATTATGACTGATGACAGGACGACATAAACTGTATCTGAGAAAGTATACACCCTCTAGTTATCAGAGTCACATGGAATTGTTATGCAATGGAAATGTTTGATATTGAAAATGTTTGTTAGGAGATGAAATGTAATTTTAGCTTCCGAATGAGAGATTTGGGTTTTCATAAGGAAAGTGCCCTGCTCGATCAGTAACCCAACCCTGTGAAGAGACAGGGGTTATAAACGATGAAACACCTCCCTCCCCCTCTCCACTATATAATCCTTTGACGAAAAGATAACCAGGTAGTTCCAGTACGGGAGGGCTGCAGCCTCCACGTTAGAAGGAGACACACATATCAAGGACAGAACTATGCCAACCTCGGCGTGAGCTTTGATGGCGAATGGTATGAACTTTGAGCTTATTCACTACAGAAGTGATACTTCCTAGCCGTTGAGTTAGCAGCTGCCGCTGTCGACGTGGGCTAGGAAAGGACGGACGACGGATCCAGTCTAACAGACGGACGAAGATACCACCACGTATCCAATTTACCACCAGAGACATTGTTCCGAGTACAGGAAGATCTGTTGGCCAACCCGGCCAGCATCTACGACCAATCTACCGAAGCGCTGCTCAGAGTAAATATTTATTGCATTTTCCTTTTCCAAATGGGCGGTAATTTAGAATGCATAAGATAATGTATTTACGATAGCATAGCTGCTGTTTCTTTGTTCCTAAATCTTCCCGCTCTTTCATTCAAGCCCAACCCCCTTTCCTTTGTGTAACCAGCCATGATACAGGTTCCGTCCACCAGGACGTTTTCTGTATGACGTCATTGTATTCTGTGTATTTGTAATTCTGTGTGATTAGTTAGGTATTTAGTAAATAAATAATTAAACCCAATTTTGTATTGCTGATTCAACTTGTTAGCCAGGGTTCGTGAAGATAGCCAAGAATTTACAACTTTCATTATGAGACTGAAAATAAGGTGAGGATTGAGATGACGGCTATCGATGTAAAATATTACTAAGTATTTTAAGAGTTTATTCGGAAGATAACAGCTCTATAAACGTTCTTCCGTGGTGCCCCGACTTTCTAGTTAATTACATTTACATGATTAGCTTAATCAGGTAATATTAATTACAGAGAAATCATTTTATAAATTAGCCTGTCATATCACTTAATCCGGCATAGCCAAAGACACGACACTGTATATAACCATGTTATTCTGTATATAAACATGTTATTCTGTGTATAACCATGTTATTCTGTATATAGCCATGTTATTCTGTATTTAACCATGTTATTCTGTACACATCCATTCTATTCTGTATATAGCCAGGTTATTCTGTATATAACCATGTTATTCTGTACATAGCCATGTTATTCCGTATATAGCCATGTCATTCTGTATTTAGCCATGTTATCCTGTATATAACACGTTATTACATATATAACCATGTTATTCTGTATACAGCCATGTAATTCTATATATAGACATTTTATTACGTATATAACCATTTGATTCTGTATGTAGCCATGTTATTCAGTGTATAACCGTGTTATTCTGTACATAGCCATGTTATTCTGTACATAACCATGTTCTTCTGTGTACAGCCATGTTATTCTGTATATAACCATGTTATTCTGTACATAGCCATGTTATTCCGTATATAGCCATGTCATTCTGTATTTAGCCATGTTATCCTGTATATAACACGTTATTACATATATAACCATGTTATTCTGTATACAGCCATGTAATTCTATATATTGACATTTTATTACGTATATAACCATTTTATTCTGTATGTAGCCATGTTATTCAGTGTATAACCGTGTTATTCTGTACATAGCCATGTTATTCTGTACATAACCATGTTCTTCTGTGTACAGCCATGTTATTCTGTATATAACCATGTTATTCTGTATATAGCCATGTTAATCTGCATTTATCCATGTTATTCTGTATATAACCATGTTTTTCGGTATATATCCAATTTTTTCAGTATATATCCATGTTATTCTGTACATGACCATGTTATTCTGTATATAACCAATGTCTTCTGTGTATAGCCATGTTATTCTGTATTTAGCCATGTTTTTCTGTATGTAACCATGTTATTATATTTATAATCATGTTATTCTCTATATAGCCATGTTATTCTGTATATAGCCATGTTAATCGGTAAATAACAATGTCATTTTGTATATAACCATGTTAAGTCTGTATATAGCCATGTAATTCTGTATTTAGCCATGTTATTCTGTATATAGGCATGTTATTCTCTATATAGCCATGTTATTCTGTATATAGCCATGTTAATCGGTAAATAACAATGTTATTCTGTATCTAACCATGTTATTCTGTATATAGCCATGTTATTCTGTATATAACCATGTTATTCTGTATATAACCATGTTATTCTGTATATAGACATGTTATTACGTATATAATCATGTTATTCTGTATATAGACATGTTATTACGTATATAACCATGTTATTCTGTATATAACCATGTTATTCTGTATATAGACATGTTATTATGTATATAACCATTTTATTCTGTATATAGCCATGTTATTCTTTAAATAGCCTTGTTAATGTGTACATAACCATGTTATTCTATATATAACCATATTAAGTCTGTATATTACCATATAATTCTGTATACAGCCATGTTATTCTGTATATAGCCATGTCAATCTGTATATAACCATGTTATTCTGAATATAACCGTGTTATTCTGTACATAGTCATGTTACTCTGCATATAACCATGTTATTGTGTAATCAACCATGTTATTCTGTATATAACCATGTTATTCTGTATATAACAATGCTATTCTGTGTATAACCATTTTATTAAGTACATAACCATGTTATTCTGTAAATAACTATGTTAATCTGTTTATAGCCATGTTAATCTGTACATAACCATGTTAATCTGTATATAACCATGGTTTTCTGTATATATCCATGTTATTCTGTATAAAGCCATGTTATTCTGTAAAGAACTATGTTAATCTGTATATAGCCATGTTAATATGTATATAGCCATGTTAATCTGTATATGCTATTCTGTATATAACCATGTTATTATATATATACCCATGTTATTCAGTATGTATCCATGTTATTCTGTACATGACCATGT
Organism: Salmo salar; assembly: GCF_965601325.2. Taxonomy (NCBI): domain Eukaryota; kingdom Metazoa; phylum Chordata; class Actinopteri; order Salmoniformes; family Salmonidae; genus Salmo; species Salmo salar. The sequence continues at coordinate 85,413,552 of NC_138292.1, read as the reverse complement.
TATTCTGTATATTACCGTGTTATTCTGTATATAGCAATGTTATTTTGTGTATAACCATGTAATTCTGTATTTTTTATTTATTTATTTCACCTTTCTTTATCCAGGTAGGCAAGTTGAGAACAAGTTCTCATTTACAATTGCGACCTGGCGATATAGCCATGTTATTCAGTATTAAGCCATGTTAATCTGTACATAACCATGAACTTTTGTATTTAACCATGTTAAGTCTGTATATAGCTGTGTAAATCTGTATATAGCCATGTTTTTCTGTATATAGCCATGTGAATCTCTATATAAACATGTTATTCTGTATATAACCATGTTTGTCTGTATATAACCATGTTACTCTGTATATAGCCATGTTATTCTGTATATAGCCATGTTTTGCTGTATGTAACCATGTTATTCTGTATATAGACATGTTATTATGTATCTAACCATGTTATTCTGTATATTGCCATGTTATTCTTTTTATAACCATGTTAATGTGTACATAACCATGTTGTTCTGTGTATAACCATGTTAAGTCTATATATAACCATGTAAATCTGTATATAGCCATGTTATTCTGTATATAGCCATGTTAATCTGTATATAACCATGTTATTCTGCATATAACCATGTTATTCTGTATATAGCCATGTTACTCTGTATATAACATGTTATTCTGTAAACAACCATGTTATTCTGTATATAGCCATGCGATTGTGTATATCCATGCAATTCTGTGTATAACCATGTTTTGCTGTATATAACCATGTTATTCTGTATATAGCCATGTTACTCTGTATATAACCACGTTATTCTGTAAACAACCATGTTATTCTGTATATAACCATGCTATTATGTGTATAACCATTTTACTAAGTACATAATCATGTTATTCTTTTTATAACTAAGTTAATCTGTATATAGCCATGTTAATCTGTATATAACCATGTTATTCTGTATATAACCATGTTATTCTGCATATAGCCATGTTGCTATGTTTATTGCCATTTTATTCTGTATTTGATTATGTTAATCTGTATTTAGCCATGTTATTCTTTATATAACCATGTTATTCGGTATATAACCATGTTTTTACGTATATAACCATGTAATTCTGTATATAGCCATGTTTTTCTGTTTATAGCCATGTTAATCTGTATATAACCATGTTATTCTCTATATAACCATGTTATTCTGTATGTAACCATGTTATTCTGTATATGGACATGTTATTCTGTATATAGCCATGTTATTCTGTATATAGCCATGATTTTCCGTACATAGCCATGTTGTTCTGTATATAGCCATGTTAATTCTGTATATTGCCATGTTAATTCTGTATATTGCCATGTTATTCTGTATGTAGCCATGTTATTCTGCATATAGCCATGTTATTCTATACATAGCCATGTTATTATGTGTATAGCCTGGTTATTCTCTACATTGTCATTTTATTCTGTATATAGCCATGTTATTCTGTATATAACCATGTTTTTCTGCATATAACCATGTTATCATTTTGTCACACCCTTATCTGTTTCACCTGTCCTAGTTGTTTTCTCCACCCCCTCCAGTTGTCGCTTGTTTTCCCCAGTGTATTCATCCCTGTGTTTCCTGTCTCTCTGTGCCTGTTCGTCTTGTATGTCCAAGTCAACCTGTGGTTTTACCCATTCTCCTGCCTTTGCTTTTTCTTCTTTTTCTAGTCCTCCCGATTTTGACCCTTGCCTGTTTCTGGACTCTGTACCCACCTGCCTGACCATTCTGCCTGCCTTGACCTCGAGCCTGTCTGCCACTCTATACCTCCTGGACTCTAATCTTGTTTTGACCTTTTGCCTGTCCACGACCATTCTCTTGCCTACTCCTTTTTGGATTATTTAACATCTGAGAGTCCAACCATCTGCCTCCTGTGTCTGCATCTGGGTCTCGCCTTGAGTTATGATACGTTGTTGGAAAAGGACCCGTAAGTAAGCATTTCACTAATAGTCTACAACAGTTAATATTGAGAATTTTCCAGAACATGTGTGGTCATGATACATTTCAGGATAGTCCGCAAGATGAGTGCACTCTATATATGGGTTTGGGTCATTAGACACCATTAGATATGCACCTGTCTGAGGATTGTACATGACTGCTTATTTTTGTATCAGTGGTATGGTCTAATATATACTGTTGCTATGGTTACACCTTTTGGGATTTTACCAGAACATGGGTGTTCCTTTCAGAGGAGCTAGCAGGATAACATGTCTGGTTATTTCTATGGACTGTTGCTATGGTCCTACATGCATGCACCTGTCTTAGTCGAGAACATGTCTGTATGTTTGAACTATTGCTGTGGCTCTAAAGTTTCCATGCCCTAAAGTGAAACCAATCTAAAATGAGTGCAAGGCAATAAGATAACAGTGGTTTAAATGCCAGAGGGGATGACTCATTTAGAGGAGTTACTACGGGGGTGACGTAAGGAGGACAGCTGTATAAGAAGTGTTTGCCAAGACTGGAATAGTAGTTGTTTTCATGAACTAGCTCTGCTTTTATTATGTCGTGATAAAAGTCTATTTGAACTCACAGGCTCCGGTATTTGTGAAATATTATTGACTGAATATTTCCACGACATAAACTACGATGCATGTGTCAAATAACATTTGATTTGATGTAATACTATTTGATTTGAAGACCTTACACTACAATGAAGGTGATGAGGAGGGCCAGGAGGGTCCAGGTCTCAGCAGAGAGGTATGGCAGAAAACTCATAATCTTTTCCTCCGGTTCGGCTCCCTGCTGCTTCTGAAAACAAAGGTTCCGTTTTCTCTCAGGCTCGTTTGAGTTCACTTGTCCAATGGTCTGACAGGTTTTGAGTTGTTTTCTCTGTCCGGTTCTAGTGTGGTTCTTCTGTGCATTCGGCAGATCTCAACTACCGACCGTTGCTCTTCTCCATACTCTGTTTGAGACCGTGCAGGTTGCAAGTGATTATTGTATCCCGTCGGAAAAACACATCTGTGATGGTAGCTAGAATAAGGATGAGTCACAATGGAATTTGCAGTTCACCTTCAAAATAAGGGTCCAATATTGAAACTGATGCAAACAGACGCAAACAGTGGATATAATGCCATTTTTGGTTTAGATAATGCTAAGCAAGGTTGGAATGTTTGGTATATGAATTAAACAAAAGACAATAAGTAGGTTTGCATTGGGGCAAACTTCTATTTTACTGTACAGCGTTACCTCTGGATCTTGGGTCCATGAAAGGTGAAGAGTTTACGCAAATATTAGCGTCATAGCTCTTATTGCAGGACTGTAACTATGGGAAATCACTTTCCAATTCCATAAGTAAGGCTGTACATTAAAATATGAATGTTCAATAGGCACTATAGGCTGAATTGTGAGGTGATTTCCCACAGTTAAAGTCCCGCAATAAGAGCTACGATGCTAATATTTGTGTGAACTCATAATTGTAATCCGTGGGTGTCAATGAGTAGGCTGTACCCCTTGTCATGAACTCAAGATCCATAAGGCTGTACCCCGTGTCATGAACCCAAGATCCATAAGGCTGTACCCCATGTCATGAACCCAAGATCCATAAGGCTGTACCCCATGTCATGAACCCAAGATCCATAAGGCTGTACCCCATGTCATGAACCCAAGATCCATAAGGCTGTACACTGAAGGTACATCTACAGCGCAATTTGAAAAACATTTTATTTGGTCAAATTAACAAATTATTTTCTTTTGTTGAATGTATTATATATGTTTAGCATCATAAATTCCCTCCAGGATTTTTGCATGATTCCACAATTTATATCCGTTTGCATCAGTTTCAATGGGTAACTTTTATTTTGAATCCGAACCGCAGATTCTACTATTGTTGCTTAGGCAAATGTTGTTCACAACACACAGCCAATAAGGAGATAGGAGGGAGACTGTGTGAGAGGTGAAAGCAAAGCAGGGAGGGAAAGTGAATGATTCACAGAGAGAGCAGGGGCATATTCATTACGGAAACCGTTTAACGTTTAAGAACTAAATGGAAGCACACAGAGCAAAATGAGAGTTTCTATTGGGATAAATTCAGGTATGTCCCTCCACGTTTTGCTCTGTTTGCTTCCGTTTTAAAGGCACACTATTTCCAAAATAGTTTTATGTGAAACCACACTGTTATTCTAATCATTTGTTTTATTTAGTATAGTAGAAGCTTATGTCTTAAGGATCCTAAATAATGCCATAGATTACATTAAAAATATATTAAACTAGATGGCAAAAAAGTATGACGTAAGATGTGAACCTGGTATTCCAACTGATTATAAGCTGCAATATTATCTTCTGATTCAAAAAACGTTGCTCTTTGTGAAGGAGGTGAATTTTGCGACCAGAGATGATCAGCTCTGTGTTTATCAATGCAGAAAGTACAAGAGCTGGAAAATGTAGAAAGTGAATTAATAGTTTGTAATGGGACCTGGGAGCTACCAGGGCTGTGTATTTACATCCAACGACTACACAAGGGTGGTATTGGGATCTGAAAAGAAACGTGTGTGGATGACCAAGTTGTAACACTACATTTAGGCCTAGCTGAATGAAAATACAAATACAGTATGTCTTGATAAATGACACAAATCAATCTATACTGATTGTTCTCATGTATATTTGTGTGTGTTTGTGTCTTAAGTTTTGTTTTATGAACGTTAATAAATACACAGACGACCTTGTTCATTAGTGTGATGATTTTTATTGGTTTGTGATGATTAAAGTTAAAGCAAAGCAGCTACAGGGATCATTTCAACAGACAGTAAAGATGCTATTTTGGAATGACTGGACAGCAGAACACACAGAGGAACAGAATTAGAGTACAGTTCTAGAGAACACCAGCTAGAGTTCTACATTCTAGGAGAATTCCAGCCACCAGCCAGTAGTGTGCAGGATCCAGACATGACATCATGCCATGGATTTAATACCTCCTGGTGTCTAACTTTAACAAGACATGTACCCCTAATGCATCCATAGTATTACTATCTTTCTTTTATCTGGTGGAAATGGGTTTCTGAGTCCTACTCAAACCAAGCATGAGACTAAGACCAGGATTCAATCCCAGCACTTTGTCAGTTATGTGCCATTTTAAAGGTCATTTCTGATTGAACTGACATATCCTACATTCATTGTGAATGCAGTCTGATTATCATATTATATTAAGTAGCCTATTGAATCCCAGCCTGAATATTCAGTAGCCTATAGCTGGGTCAGGACTGAGTATTCAGTAGCCTATAGCAGGGTTAGGATAAGGACTGAATATTCAGTAGCCTATAGCAGGGTCAGGGTAAGGGCTGAGTATTCAGTAGCCTATAGCAGGGTTAGGGTAAGAACTGAATATTCAGTATCCTATAGCAGGGTAAGGGCTGAGTATATTATATTAAGTAGCCTATTGAATCCCAGCCTGAATATTCAGTAGTATATAGCAGGGTAAGGACTGAATATTCAGTAGCCGATAGATAGATAGACAGATAGATAGATGATAGATTGTGATATACTTAACAATAACGTTTCATGAGCTGAAATAAAAGATCCCAGAAATGTTCCATACGCACAAAAAGCCTATTTCTCTCAAATGTTGTCAACAAATTTGTTAACATACCTGTAAGTGAGCATTTTATCCTTTGTTAAGATAGTCCATCCACCTGACAGGTGTGGCATATCAAGAAGCTGATTTAACAGCATGATTATTACACAGGTGCACCTAGTGCTGGGGGCAATAACAGGCCACTCTAAAATGTGCAGTTTTGTCACACAACACAACCCAATGCCACAGTCAGCATCCTGACTGCAGGAATGTCCACCAGAGTATTTGCCAGATAATTGAATGTTCAGTTCTCTACCATATGCCACCTCCAACATTGTTTTAGAGAATTTGGCAGTACGTCATGTGAAATCCATAGATTAGGGCCTCATTTCAATTGATTGATTTCCTTATGTGAGCTGTAGCACAGCAAAATCTTTGAAATTGTTTCATGTTGCCTTTAGATTTTTGTTCAAGATAGATAGAAAGAGTGATAGGTAGGTAGGTAGGTAGGTAGGTAGATAGATAGATAGATAGATAGATAGATAGATAGATAGATAGATAGATAGATAGATAGATAGATAGATAGATAGATAGATAGATAGATAGATAGATAGATAGATAGATAGATAGATAGATAGATAGATAGATAGATAGATAGATAGATAGATAGATAGATAGATAGATAGATAGATAGATAGATAGATAGATAGATAGATGGATAGATGTTATGGTACTCCAGGGTAGGGTACAGTACTCCGGCATTTGGTCATGTTGCTGGACTCTTCAGAGAAATGGCGGTGGTGTTGCTAGAGGTGATGATACGGGGCTCCAGCCTCAGTTTGATTGGTCGTTTTGGCATCAGCAGAAACTGCTTGTCCATCTCCAATGGGATCTATAGAGAATAACAGAACAGAACATAACCTTGGTTGTCCATCTCCAACAGGATCTATAGAGAATAACAGACCATGTTGAAACAGGTGCTGACCATGTTAAAACCGGTGGTGACAATGTTAAAACAGGTGGTGACCATGTTAAAACAGGTGTTGACAACGCTAAAAAAGGTCGTGACCATGTTAAAACAGGTGGTAAACTTGTTAAAACAGGTGCTGACCATGTTAAAACAGGTGGTGAACTTCTTAAAATAGGAGGTGACCATGTTAAATGGGTGCTGACCTTGCTAAAATGGGTGCGGACAGTGATAAAATAGGTACTGACCATATTTTGGGTTGACCATTTTAAAACAGGTGGTGAACTTCTTAAGCAGGTGGTGACCATGTTAAAACAGGTGGTGACCATTTTAAAACAGGTGATGACCATGTTAAGACAGGTGGTGACCATGTTAAAACAGGTGGTGAACTTGTTAAAACAGGCGGTGATCATGTTAAAACAGGTGGTGATCATGTTAAAACAGGTGGTGACTATGTTAAAACAGGTGGTGATCATGTTGAAACAGGTGGTGATCATGTTGAAACAGGTGGTGACCATGTTGAAACAGGTGGTGACCATGTTAAAACAGGTGCTGCGGCAAGTGCAGCCTCTATCCAAATCTATGAATGATACTGATGTTTTGATGATGTCATATTCTGTCTGCTCAGGTGAGCGTCTCACCTCGGTCTCGTCGCAAACGGAGAAAGTGAAACTCTGGAGGATCTCGACCATGGCCAGTTTGATCATGATCAGGGCGAAACGCATCCCGATACAGTTCCTGGGCCCCGCCCCAAACGGCATGTATGTGTACGGATCAATAGACTCCTTGTTCTCCTTACTGAACCTGGACAGGGAGAGGGCAGACACATTACACATTGTATTGTAGTTGATTTGTGGTTGTGTTTCAGACACATAATACATTGCACTGCAGTATTATAATGCCCTGTAGTTGTGGTTACGTTGTAGCAAAATTAAATAATGATCTTGTATTGTGGTATTGTGGTTGTTTTGTGGTTGAATTGTGGTTGTGTTATGGTTGACTTGTGGTTGTGTTATGGTTGACTTGTGGTTGTGTTATGGTTGACTTGTGGTTGTGTTATGGTTGACTTGTGGTTATGTTATGGTTGACTTGTGGTTGTGTTAAGGTTGACTTGTGGTTGTGTTATGGTTGACTTAAGATTGTTTTGTGGTTGTGTTATAGTTGTGTAATGGTTGACTTGTGGTTATTTTGTGGTTGTGCTGTGGTTGTGTAATGGTTGTACAGTGGTTGTATTAAGGTTGTGTTATGGTTGTATTGTGGTTGTGTAATGGTTGTACTGTGGTTGTATTAAGGTTGTGTTATGGTTAGATTGTGGTTACGGTGCGGTCCAGTACCTCTCTGGTTTGAACTCCTCAGGGTCTGACCAGATCTCTGGGTCACGGTGGAGGGTCCACGTGGGAACCAGGACAACGCAGTCTTTGGGGATGACGATGCCGTTAATCTCCACCGTCTTCTTGGCGACCCTCTCCAGTCGCGGGGCGATGGGGTACAGTCTCAGAGACTCGTTCAACACACAGTCCAAATAGTCCATCTGCATCAGAGCTTCGTACTGGATTGGAGCCTGCACCAGGGTTACATACAAATCAGAACCTCACCACATTTGACACCAGGGTTACACACACATCAGTACCTCCCCACATCTGGCACAGGGGATACACACACATCAGTACCTCAACACATCTGACATTGAAAACCTTGTTGGGGAACACAGTATCTATCTCCTCCTGCAGTTTGGTCATGGTGTGGGGGTTACCTTGTTGGGGAACACAGTATCTATCTCCTCCTGCAGTTTGGTCATGGTGTGGGGGTTACCTTGTTGGGGAACACAGTATCTATCTCCTCCTGCAGTTTGGTCATGGTGTGGGGGTTACCTTGTTGGGGAACACAGTATCTATCTCCTCCTGCAGTTTGGTCATGGTGTGGGGGTTACCTTGTTGGGGAACACAGTATCTATCTCCTCCTGTAGTTTGGTCATGGTGTGGGGGTTACCTTGTTGGGGAACACAGTATCTATCTCCTCCTGCAGTTTGGTCATGGTGTGGGGGTTACCTTGTTGGGGAACACAGTATCTATCTCCTCCTGCAGTTTGGTCATGGTGTGGGGGTTACCTTGTTGGGGAACACAGTATGTATCTCCTCCTGCAGTTTGGTCATGGTGTGGGGGTTACCTTATTGGCAGGGGCGAAAATCTGATATCAACTTTGGAGGGGACAATTACATGAAATTTTCTCAAGAGCAATTCCTGAGGGGGACACCAAAAGTAGTGCTGTAACACATAGCCTACATTGTAATATGGTAAATGTATATTGAGGAACCAAAGAAATAAGGTGTTTGCCGTACTCCTAACTACCGGTACCCAAAACTACACAACTAATCACAACAGCAATACCATTGCCTTTAACAAATCTTAGTTCAGTCACCAGTTTAAGTTGAGAGTGGGGGTATCCATGGCATTTTCCAATTATGTTCCTATTTTACAAGTCAAAAAAATGGAGAACCTTTCATAATGTTGCCAAACAAAGACTCAACAAACTTACCTGAGACTCCCTGTCTCTGCCAGTCTGTCCCTGCATATCTGTCCCCAACTCTGCTGCCTGTGTACCATCTGTTGCCTGCTCTGCCTAATGACATCATTGTGAAACATTTCCATTAGAATTTCATTTCTTTCTTATGAACATTTTATCAACTAGTCTTTGAGATATTAGGCTACTAGGGTTCTTACTTTGCGTTTTGGTGTACTGAAAAATACTCTGATGTCCGTCTTTTATTTTTCTGCCATTTTTCCACCTGGCTGGCTGGCTACACACACACACAGTGTGTAGGTTATTTACAGTAGGAGATGGGCTTCTATCATCTTATCTTTTATCATTCTATTTGGGCTTCGATCTAAAAGGTAGCTAGCAAATGTGAAACGGATTAAAATGACAAGAGTTGACAGCTGTATGAGTTCACCATTTACACAACATATGCTGCAACCTTTTGACATTTTTATAGTTTGTTTCATATTGGCTGGCTTCCAACAATAGCTGAATTTGCAAAGCTAGCGAGCATCAATTCCGTTTCAGTGGTGTTTGCTATAATCTTTGCTACCTGGGTTAAATAAAGGTGAAATAAAATAAATAAATAAAAGTTCCCTTGCGACAATTTAGCTTTTGCAACGAGACCATTAAATATATTTAAGACAATGGTAGAAGAGAGTGTAGTTCTGTTCAGTTTGGACTTCAGTTTATCGCTAACCTTATCACAGGGACTTTGAAGCACTAACTTACATCATCTGCATGCTGATCTTGGAATAAATTGACGATAGCAAAGATTCCATCTTTGACGAGGCCACATAAATGGAATAGGTACTAGCTAGCTTACTAGTTAATATTTGCCCGCTAGCTCTGTATATTCAGCTAGTGTGTGTGCGCGATTGACTGGATTAACCTCAGGTCAGTTACGTTCATTGAGTGCCTTTCAGACAGTGGATACCACCCCTCTGTTACCTTGCCAATTAAGGAACTGGCAGTGGCTCAAACCATTGTGAGGCAAAGGGTGGGGGGGTCGCAATCTTTTGAAACTTAAAAACGCGCTATTAAGTGTCTATAATCAGCACAATTGCTTTCATTGCGTATTATTAATATTATTTAAATTACATAGTTATGTTTCAGTGATATATTGGGGGGGACAAATCATATTTTTCCCAGGATGGGGGGGTCGTGTCCCCCCCGTCCCCCCCGGGATTTCCGCCCCTGCTTGTTGGGGAACACAGTATCTATCTCCTCCTGCAGTTTGGACATGGTGTGGGGGTTACCTTGTTGGGGAACACTGTATCTATCTCCTGCAGTTTGGTCATGGTGTGGGGGTTACCTTGTTGGGGAACACAGTATGTATCTCCTCCTGCAGTTTGGTCATGGTGTGGGGGTTACCTTGTTGGGGAACACAGTATCTATCTCCTCCTGCAGTTTGGTCATGGTGTGGGGGTTACCTTGTTGGGGAATACAGTATCTATCCCCTCCTGCAGTTTGGTCATGGTGTGGGGGTTACCTTGTTGGGGAACACAGTATCTATCTCCTCCTGCAGTTTGGTCATGGTGTGGGGGTTACCTTGTTGGGGAACACAGTATCTATCTCCTCCTGCAGTTTGGTCATGGTGTGGGGGTTACCTTGTTGGGGAACACAGTATCTATCTCCTCCTGCAGTTTGGTCATGGTGTGGGGGTTACCTTGTTGGGGAACACAGTATCTATCTCCTCCTGCAGTTTGGTCATGGTGTGGGGGTTACCTTGTTGGGGAATACAGTATCTATCTTCTCCTGCAGTTTGGTCATGGTGTGGGGGTTACCTTGTTGGGGAACACAGTATCTACCTCCTCCTGCAGTTTGGTCATGACATGGGGATTACCTTGTTGGGGAACACAGTATCTATCTCCTCCTGCAGTTTGGCCATGACATGGGGGTTGGTTGCCAGGTTATAGGCCAGGAAACTCATAGTACTGCTGCTGGTCTCGTAGCCGGCGAAGATGAAGATCATGGCCTGAGACAAGATCTCATGATCAGTCAGTCCTGTGAAGGGAGAGAGAGAGAGAGAAAGAGAGAGATGAAGAGAATAGTTTGTAACAGGTCTGTGTTTGTAACAGTAGTTTACAGGTGTGTCTTGTGTACAGGTATGTGTTTTTAACAGGTGTGTGTTTGTAACAGGTGTGTGTTTGTAACAGTAATGTACAGGTGTGTGTTTGTAACAGTAGTTTACAGGTGTGTGTTGGTAACAGTAGTTTACAGGTGTGTGTTGGTAACAGTAGTTTACATGCGTGTGTTTGTAACAGTAGTTTACAGGTGTGTGTTGGTAACAGTAGTTTACATGCGTGTGTTTGTAACAGTAGTTTACAGATGTTTGTTTGTAACAGTAGTTTACAGGTGTGTGTTGGTAACAGCAGTTTACAGGTGTGTGTTGGTGACAGCAGTTTACAGGTGTGTCACATCCTGACCAGTAAAAGGGGTTATTTGTTATTGTAGTTTGGTCAGGGTGTGGCAGGGGGTGTTTGTTTTGTGTGTTTCGGTGTTTTTGGTTTATGTTCTATATTTTCTATTTCTATGTGTATATCTAGTTTTGTTTTTCTATGTTGGGTTTTTGGCAATGACCTCCAATTAGAGGCAGCTGGTTGTTGTTGTCTCTAATTGGAGGCCATATTTAGTTGGGTTTGTTTTCACTTGTGTTTTGTGGGTGGTTATTTTCTGTATCGCCTGGGAGCCTTATGGAACTGTTATCGTCATTTGTTTATTTTGTTTAAGTGTTTCCTTTAAATAAATTAACAAGATGAGCACTTTACCCGCTGTGCCTTGGTCCAATCCTTACGACGCACATGACAGAACCACCCACCAAAAAAGGACCAAGCAGCGGAAGAAGGAGCAGCAGGAGAGATATTTGGAGTCGTGGACTTGGGAGGAGATTTTAGATGGAAAGGGACCCTGGAGGCAGGCAGGGGAGTACCGGCGACCGAAGGAGGAACTGGAGGCAGCGAAGGCAGAACGACATTTCTGGGAGAGGAAAGTAAGGGAGCAACATGAGGCCGAGAGGCAACCCCCCCCCAAAAAAAATGGGGGGGGGCACACGGGGAGTTGGGCAGAGTCAGGATGGAGACCTGAGCCAACTCCCCGTGCTTATTATGGGGAGCGACGGATTAAGCAAATACCTTGTTATGCGGAGATATGCACTGTGTCGCCCATACGCGTGCACAGTCTGGTGCGGTCAATAAGGGCTCCGCAGCGTTGCCAGGCGAGAGTTGGCCGGCAGCCAGGGAGAAGTGCGCCGGCGCAGCGCATCTGGCCACCAGTGCATCTCCTCGGTCCAGTTTACCCTGTTCCTGCTCCTCACACTAGCCCTGAGGTGTGTGTTACTAGTCTGGCGCCTCCTAAACCAGCCCCACGCACCAGGCTTCCAGTGAGTCTGCCCAGTCCAGTACGTCCTGTTCCTGTTCCTGTTCCCTGCACTCATCCTCCAGTGCGCCTCCATAACCCGGTACAGCAAGTGCCTGCTGTGAGCACTCAGCCTCCAGCGACTCTCCTCAGCCCTGAGCCTCCAGCGGCGCTCCTCAGCCCTGAGCCTCCAGCGGTGCTCCTCAGCCCTGAGCCTCCAGCGACGCTCCACAGCCCTGAGCCTCCAGCAACGCTCCACAGCCCTGAGCCTCCAGCGACACTCTTCAGCCCTGAGCCTCCAGCGACGCTCCTCAGCCCTGAGCCTCCAGCAACGCTCCTCAGCCATGAGCCTCCAACGACGCTCCTCAGCCAGGAGCCTCCAGCGACGCTCCCCAGCCCGGAGTCTCCAGCCACGCTCCTCAGCCCGGAGTCTTCAGCCACGCTCCTCAGCCCGGAGTCTCCAGCCACGATCCTCAGCCCGGAGTCTCCAGCCACGCTCCCCAGCCTAGGGTCTTCTGAACGGGAGCTACGCCCAGAGCCAGAGCCACCTCCATAGTGGGAGGATTGGGAAGGGGGGTGTAGCACAGGGACCGTTGTTGACGGTGGCCACCCTCCCTTCCCTCCCTATAAGTTTTGAGTTATTTTTCTGGGGTTTTTGTTTTTGAGGTGCATTCGGGGTCTGCACCTTGGGGGGGGGGGGGTACTGTCACGTCCTGACCAGTAAAAGGGGTTATTTGTTATTGTAGTTTGGTCAGGGCGTGGCAGGGGGTGTTTGTTTTGTGTGTTTCGGTGTTTTTGGTTTATGTTCTATATTTTCTATTTCTATGTGTATATCTAGTTTTCTTTTTCTATGTTGGGTTTTTGGCAATGACCTCCAATTAGAGGCAGCTGGTTGTTGTTGTCTCTAATTGGAGGCCATATTTAGTTGGGTTTGTTTTCACTTGTGTTTTGTGGGTGGTTATTTTCTGTATAGCCTGTGAGCCTTATGGAACTGTTATCGTCGTTTGTTTATTTTGTTTAAGTGTTTCCTTTAAATTAATTAACAAGATGAGCACTTTACCCGCTGTGCCTTGGTCCAATCCTTACGACGCACATGACAAGGTGTTTGTTCGGCAGGTACCTTTAGTCTGGTCCTCTCCTGTCTTTGTGTCGCTGCCTTTCTGAGAGTCGATCATCAGCTGTAAGAAATCCACCCGACTCTGGAAGCAGATAGACATGAGGTCAAATTCGTCCAGTCACAACCAATACAAACAGATTCTATTGGATCTGGTCCAGTCACAACTAACACAAAACATATTCTACTGGATCTTGTCCAGTCACAACCAACACAAACAGATTCTAATTGATCTGGTCCAGTCACAACCAACACAAACAGATTCTAATTGATCTGGTCCAGTCACAACCAACACAAACAGATTCTAATGGATCTGGTCCAATCACAACCAACACAAACAGATTCTAATTGATCTGGTCCAGTCACAACCAACACAAACAGATTCCAATGGATCTGGTCCAATCACAACCAACATAAACAGATTCTAATGTATCTGGTCCAATCACAACCAACACAAACTGATTCTAATGGATCTCGTCCAATCACAACCAACACAAACAGATTCTAATATGAATGTAGATATTTGGGTCCCAATAATAGTTTTTTGAATTCCGACATGATATTGATATAGACATTCCATATTGGTGTCCATCACTAGTTAGATTACATAGTTACATTGTTACGTAATAAATAAATACAGAATATTACAATACAAATACAATTGTACAGATGAAAATATCAATATAACAATCAAATATGAACATAAAACATGTTTACAGTTGAGTTCCCAGTGTCACGTCCAGATTTGATCTTAGCCAGCGAGGCGTAAAAGAAGTCTGTCACCGCAGACGGGAAGAAAGAAAACTTCATCTTCTCCAAGATAGGACCTGTGAACGGAAACAAAGCTGGAGAAGGAGAGGAGAGGAACGTTTTACAGAAAGGTATACAACTTCATATGATTAAAAAGTTCAACTTTGTGTCTGTGTGTCTGGGTGTGTGTGCATGTGCGGTCTCACCGATTAGGAGGAACAGTGGGTTGAACAGGTCAAACTTGATCATTTTCTTAACATTGGAGACGAAGGGGTCTGAAGGGTTGTTCAGAGAGTCAATGTCCACACTGAAGGCTGTGCTGGTGACCACGTCCATACTGTAGGGCCCAAAGAACCTGCAACACAACCACAATTACACAACTACTGACCACAACTACACAACTACTGACCACAACCACGGACCACATCTACACAACTACTGACCACAACTACACAACTACTGACCACAACCACGGACCACATCTACACATCTACTGACCACAACTACACAACTACTAACCACAACAACTGACAACAACCACACAACTACTGACACACCACTACTCACCACACAACTACTGACCACACAACTACAGACCACAACTACTGACCACAACTGGTGACCGCACAACTACAGACCACAACTACAGACCGCACAATTGCTGACCATACAACTACTGGCCACACAACTATTGACCACGACCACAAAACAACTGACCACACAACTACTGACCACACAACTACTGACCACACCACTACTGACCACAACCACAAAACTACTGATCACACAACTACTGACCACACAACTACTGACCACACAAATACTGACCACAACCCCACAACTACTGACCACACAACTACTGACCACACAACTACTGACCACAACCAAACATCTACTGGCCACACAACTACTGACCACAACTACTGACCACAACCACACAAGTACTGACCGCACAACTACTGACTGCAACCATAAACTACCGACCACAACTACTGACCACACAACAACTGACCATAACCACACAACTACTGACCACAACCACACAACTACTGAACACACAACTACCGACCACAATTTCTCACCACAATTACTCACCACAACCACACAACTACCGACCACAACTCCTGACCACACAACTACTGACCACAATCACACAACTACTGACCACACAACTACTGACTACAACCACACATCTACTGACCACATAACTACAATGGCAAGAAAAAGTATGTGAACCGTTTGGAATTACCTGGATTTCTGCATAAATTTGTTATAAAATTTGATCTTATCTTCATCTTAGTCACAACAATAGACACACAGTCTGCTTAAACTAATAACACAAATTATTGTATTTTTCTTGTCTATATTGAATTCATCATTTTAACATTCAGTAGGTTGGAAAAAGTATGTGAACACCTACACTGAGGTCTTTTCGAATTGGAGTCAGGAGTCAGCTAACCTGGAGTCCAATCAATGAGACGAGATTGGAGATGTTGGTTTGAGCTGCCCTGCCCTATAAAAAACACTCACAAAACTTGACTTTGCTATTCACAAGAAGCATTGCCTGATGTGAACCATGCCTGGAACAAAAGAGATCCCAGAAGACCTAAGATTAAGAATTGTTAACTTGTATAAAGCTGGAAAGGGTTACAAAAGTATGTCTAAAAGCCTTGATGTTCAACAGTCCACGGTAAGACAAATTGTCTATAAATGGAGAAAGTTCAGCATTGTTGCTACTCTCCCTAGCAGTGGCCGTCCTGCAAAGATGACTGCAAGAGCACAGTGCAGAATGCTCAATGAGGTTAAGAAGAATCCTAGAGTGTCAGCTAAAGACTTACAGAAATCTCTGGAACATGCTAACATCTCTGTTGACGAGTCTACGATACGTAAAACAATAAACAAGAATGGTGCTCATGGGAGGACACCACGGAAGAAGCCACTGCTATCAAAAAAACAAACATTTCTGCACATCTGAAGTTCACAAAAGAGCACCTGGATGTTCCACAGCGCTACTGGAAAAATTGTCTGTGGACAGATGAAACTACAGTTGAGTTGTTTGGAAGGAACACCCAACACTATGTGTGGACAAAAAAAGGCACAGCACACCAACATAAAACCTCTTCCCAACTGTAAAGTATGGTGGAGGGAGCATCATTGTTTGGGGATGCTTTGCTGCCTCTGGGCCTTGACAGCTTGCTATCATCAACGGAAAAATAAATTCCCAAGTTAATCAAGACATTTTGCAGGAGATTGTAAGGCTATCTGTCTGCTAGTTGAAGCTCAACAGAAGTTGGGTGATGTAACAGGACAACGACCCAAAACACAGAAGTAAATCATCAACAGAATGGCTTCAAGAGAATAAAAAACGCCTTCTGGAGTAGCCCAGTCAGGGTCCTGACCTCAAAACGATTTAAAATGCTGTGGCATGACCTCGAGAGTGGTTCACACCAGACATCCTAAGAATATTGTGGAAGTGAAACAGTTTTGTAAAGATGAATGGTCCGAAATTCCTCCTGACCGTTGTGCAGGTCTGATCCACAACTACAGAAAACGTTTGGTTGAGGTTATTGCTGCCAAAGGAGGGTCAATCAGTTATTAAATCTAAGGGTTCACATACTTCTTCCACCCTGCACTGTGAATGTTTAAGGTGTTCACGGTGTATTCAATAAAGACATAAAAACATATAATTGTTTGTGTGTTATTAGTTTAAGCATACCATGTTTGTCTATAGTTGTGACTTGAAGATCAGATCAAAGTTTATGACCAATTTATGCCGAAATCCAGGTAATTCCATAGTGTTCACATACTTTTTCTTGCCACCGCACAACTACTGACCACAACTACTGACCACACAACGACTGACCGCAACTACTGACCACACAACTACCGACCACACAATTACTGACCACACAACTACTGACCACACAATTACTGACCACACAACTACTGGCCACACAACTACTGGCCACACAACTACTGGCCACACAACTACTGGCCACACAACTACTGACAACACAACTACGGACCACACAACTACCGACCACAACTACTGACAACACAACTACTGACCACAAACCTACTGACCACAACTACTGACCACAGCCGCACAACTACTGACCACACAACTATGGACCACAACCACACAACTACTGACCACAACTACTGACCACAACCACCCAACTACTGATCACAACTACTGACCGCACAACTACTGATGACAACCACACAAGTACTGTCCGCAACCAAACAACTACTGACCACACAACTATTGACCACACAACTACTGGCCACACAACTACTGACAACACAACTACGGACCACACAACTACCGACCACAACTACTGACAACACAACTACTGACCACAAACCTACTGACCACAACTACTGACCACAGCCGCACAACTACTGACCACACAACTATGGACCACAACCACACAACTACTGACCACAACTACTGACCACAACCACCCAACTACTGATCACAACTACTGACCGCACAACTACTGATGACAACCACACAAGTACTGTCCGCAACCACACAACTACTGACCACACAAACTACAGACCACACAACTACTGACCACACAACTACTGACCACACAACTATTGACCACACAACTACTGACCACACAACTATTGACCACACAACTACTGACCACACAACTACTGACCACACAAACACAGACCACACAACTACTGACCACACAACTACTGACCACACAACTATTGACCACACAACTATTGACCACACAACTACTGACCACACAACTACTGACCACACAACTACTGACCACACAACTATTGACCCCAACCACACAACTACTGACCACACAACTACTGACCACACTAGAGGTCGACCGATTATGATTTTTCGAAGCCGATTATAGATATATATAGATATATATATTTGTAATAAATGACAATTACAACAATACTGAATGAACAATGAACACTTTTATTGTAACTTAATATAATACATAAATAAAATCTATTTAGTCTCAAATAAATAATGAAACATGTTCAATTTGGTTTAAATAATGCAAAAACTAAGTGTTGGAGAAGAAAGTAAAAGTGCAACATGTGCCTTGTAACAAAGCTAACGTTTAAGTCCCTTGCTCAGAACATCAGAACATATGAAAGCTGGTGGTTCCTTTTAACATGAGTCTTCAATATTCCCAGGTAAGATGTTTTAGGTTGTAGTTAATATAGGAATTATAGGACTATTTCTCTCTATACGATTTGTATTTCATATACCTTTGACTATTGGATGTTCTTATAGGCACTTTAGTATTGCCAGTGTAACAGTATAGCTTCCGTCCCTCTCCTCGCTCCTACCTGGGCTCGAACCAGGAACACATCGACAACAGCCACCCTCGAAGCAGCGTTAGCCATGCAGAGCAAGGGGAAACAACTACTCCAAGTCTCAGAGCGAGTGCGTTTGAAACGCTATTAGCGCGCACCCGGCTAACTAGCTAGCCATTTCACATCGGTCACACCAGCCTTAAGTTCTTTGCTCAGAACATGAGAACATATGAAAGTAGTGATTCCTTTTAACATGAGTCTTCAATATTCCCAGTTGAGAAGTTTTAGGTTGTAGCTATTATAGGAATTATAGGACTATTTCTCTCTATGTTATTTGTATTTCATATACCTTTGACTATTGGATGTTCTTAAAAGCACTTTAGTATTGCCAGCCTAATCTTGGGAGGTGACAGGCTTGAAGTCATAAACAGCGCTGTGCATCCAAGCATTACTAAGAGCTGCTGTTTGAATGAATACTTACGAGCCTGCTGCTGCCTACCACTGCTCAGTCAGACTGCTCTATCAAATATCAAATCATATACTTAATCATAATATAATAAACACACAGAAATACGAGCCTTTGGTAATTAATATGGTCAAATCCAGAACCTCTCATTACGAAAATAAAACGTTTATTCTTTCAGTGAAATACAGATCCGTTCCGTATTTTATCAAATGGGTGGCAACCCTAAGTCTAAATATTACTGTTACATTGCACAACCTTCAATGTTATGTCATAGTTATTTAATATTCTTGCAAATTAATTACGGACTTTGTTCGGAATAAATGGCCTTTCAACAGTTCGCAACGAGCCCGGCGGCCCAAACTGCTGCATATACCCTGACTCTGATTGCACTGAACGCAAGAGAAGTGACATAATTTCCCTAGTTAATACTGTCTGCTAACATGAATTTATTTTAACTACATATGTAGGTTAATAAATATACTTGTGTACTGATTTCAAGAAAGGCATTGATGTTTATGGTTAGGTACGTTATTGCAACGATTGTGCTTTTTTTCGTGAATGCGCATTTGTTAAATCATCAAGTTGAAGTAGGCTGTGACTCGATGATAAATTAACAGGCACCACATTGATTATATGCAACGCAGAACAAGCTAGTTAACCTAGTAATATTATCAACCATGTGTAGTAAACTAGTGATTATGTGAAGATTGATTGTTTTTATAAGATACGTTTAATGCTAGCTAGCAACTTACCTTGGCTCCTTGCAGCTACAAGGTCCTTTTGATGCTGCAATCGCATAACAGGTGGTCAGACTGCCACGCAGTCTCCTCGTGGATTGCAATATAATCGGCCATAAACGGCGTCCAAAAAGGCCGATCACCGATTGTTATGAAATCTTGATATCTTGACCACACAACTACTGACTAAAACTACTGACCAGCTAGCAGCTTCTTTAAATAGTTCCCGCAAAACACCAGTCTCAACGTCAACAGTGAAGAGGCGACTCCGGGATTCTGGCCTTCTAGGCAGAGTTCCTCTGTCCAGTGTCTGTGTTCTTTTGCCCATTTTAATCTTTTCTTTTTTTTGGCCAGTCTGAGATATAGCTTTTTTTTAAACTCTGCCTAGAAGGCCAGCATACCAGTTTGCGCTGTTCTGTGAAGGAACTAGTACACAGCGTTGTACGAGATCTTCAGTTTCTTGGCAATTTCTCGCATGGAATAGCCTTCATTTCTCAGAACAAGAATAGACTGACGAGTTTCAGAAGAAAGTCTTTGTTTCTGGACATTTCGAGCCTTTAATCAATCCCACAAATGCTGATGCTCCAGATACTCAACTAGTCTAAAGAAGGCCAGTTGTATTACTTCTTTACTCAGAACGACAGTTTTCAGCTGTGCTAACATAATTGCGAAAGGGTTTTCTAAGTGTCAAGCCAGAGATTCGAGGTTAGAGGTCAGAGGTCAGGACTCACTCCTTCAGTTCGATGGCCTGGTCTTTATCTGCCTGCTTCTTCATTCCGCTCAGCAGGTTAGAAGAGTGCTGCTTCATGATACAAAACATCTATATATATATATAGAGAGAGAGAGAGAGAGAGAGACAGAGAGAGAGGTTAGCAGAGTGCTGTTCCATGATTAGGGTTGAATGGCCATAACTCGGTTACCGAGAGTTACCGCACAAAACCACTCCCTTTTCCTGGGATAAATAACTAAGAGACACCAGTAAATTATGCTCCTTAGCTCTTGGATTCCCATTCAGGAAAAGCTAGACTAGAATAGCTTGCTGGACATTGTTGTTGTTGTTGCATTTCCTATACAAATAGACTAATCGAAGAGGGATGCAAGCTCTTGTTTGCTGAATGTTAAGAGCGAACGTGCAATGGCGGTAAGCTATAGCAGTTATTTACTCAGACTCATATAACAATTAAATCTTTGTGAAGAGAAGTGAAAGCCATCTGCATCTAATTCTAGTCCTATATTATGATTCAAGCATGTCATTAGAATGAAGAAGATAGGGGTCCTGGGTATCGCAGTGGTCAAAAGCCCTGCACAGCCTGGTGTTCGATCCCAGGCTGTGTCACAACCGACCTTGACCGTGAACCCCAAAGGATTGCACATAATTGGCCCAGAGCCATCCGGGACCTTGGCTTATCGTGCTTTAGCGACTCTGTGTGACAGGGCCGGGCGCCTGCAAACTGACTCTGGTTGTCAGTCGAACGGTGTTTCACATTAGTGATGCTGACATCTGGGTCAAGCAAGAAGTAGGTGGTCATGTGTTTCACATTAGTGCTGCTGACATCCGGTGAAACTGGAAGTAGGTGGTCAAACGGGTCATGTTTCAGAGGACGCATGACTCCACCTTTGAACAATAATCTAAATAAGGTATCTGTTTATTATATTTAATAAATTTGCAAAAATGTCAAAAAAACGGTTTTCACTTTGTCATTGTGTGTAGTAGATTGATGAGGGAAAATATGTATTTAATACATTTTAGAATAAGGCTGTAACGTAACAAAATGTGGAAAAAGGGTCTGAATACTTTCCGAATGCACTGTATATACTGTTTCTAGTAAAGGCTCATCCTATTTAGCTATTGCTGTATAAATACTATTCTATCGATGTATTCTACAGATTTGCTATATAATCTGTCTACATACTGTCCATAATGTCTGTACATCCCATCACATATATACATATATATAATTTTATACTCCAGACTTCGACATTGCTCATCCTAATATTTCTATATTTCTTAATTCCATTATTTTTCTTTTAGACTATTGTGTATTGTTGTGTATTGTTAAATATTAGCGCATTTCACTACCCCCGCATCTGCTAAATATGTGTTTTCTACAAATACAATTTGATTTGATTTAGGTTTGAGTTCATAACAAGCGATGAGTTTATAAAGAGTTTATAACAAGCTATAATGAGTTTATAAAGAGTTTATAACAAGTCATAATGAGTTTATAAAGAGTTTATAACTAGCTATAATGAGTTTATAAAGAGTTTATAACAAGCTATAAAGAGTTAATAGTTTATAACAAGCTATAATGAGTTTATAAAGAGTTTATAACAAGCTATAATAAGTTAAAGAGTTTATAACAAGCTATAATGAGTTTATATAGAGTTTACAACAAACTATAATGAGTTTATAACAAGTTAATTACAAGCTATAATAAAGCACTTATAAAGAGTTTATAACACGTTTATAACAAGCTATAATGAGTTTATAAAGAGTTTATAACAAGCTATAATGAGTTTATAAAGAGTTTATAACAAGCTATAATGAGTTTGTAAAGAGTTTATAACAAACTATAATGAGTTTATAAAGAGTTTATAATGAGCTATAATGAGTTTATAAAGAGTTTCTAACGAGCTACAATGACATAATAGAGTTTATAACAAACTATAATGAGATAAAGAGTTTATAACAAGCTATAATGAGGTTAAGAGTTTATAACAAGCTATAATGAGTTTATGAAGAGTTTATAACAAGCTAAAATGAGATAATAAAGAGTTTATAACAAGCTATAAAGCGTTTATAACATGTTGATAAAACATAGAAAGGGAGAGATGGAGGGATGGTTCTACCTCTTTTAGTCGTCCAGAGGTAAAGGAAGGTGAGAGGACACTGCGGATCCGTCTCCATGTATCGTCCTCGGCAAAGGACACCGCATCAAACAGCTCGCCGTTCAGATGGAACTTCTAATACATGGAGGGCAGTTGTATTAATTATCAAACAGCTCACCATTCAGACAGAATTCTAAAACATGGAGGACAGTTGTATTAATTATCAAACAGCTCACCATTCAGACAGAATTCTAAAACATGGAGGACAGTTGTATTAATGATCAAACAGCTCACTGTTCAGACAGAAGTCCTAAAACACGGAGGACAGTTGTATTAATGATCAAACAGCTCACTGTTCAGACAGAAGTCCTAAAACACGGAGGACAGTTGTATTAATTATCAAACAGCTCACCATTCAGACAGTTATAACAATTATATGATTTAATAATGATCATAGTATTTCTTTATTTGTTTCTATCTTCTGAGCTCGTGCTGCTAGGTGACCTAAACTGGCACATGCTTAACACCCCAGTCATCCTACAATCTAAGCTTGATGCCCTCAATTTTACAAATATTATCAATGAACCTACAAGGTACCACCCCAAAGCCGTAAACACGGGCACCCTCAAAGATATCATCCTAACCAACTTGCCCTCTAAATTAGAGGTCGACCGATTATGATTTTTCAACGCCGATACCGATTATTGGAGGGCCCAAAAAAGGCGATACCGATTAATCGCCCGTTTTTTAAATTAATTTATATGTAATAATGACAATTACAACAATACTGAATGAACACTTATTTTATCTTAATATAATACATCAATAAAATCAATTTAGCCTCAAACAAATAATGAAACATGTTCAATTTGGTTTAAATAATGCAAAAACAAAGTGTTGGAGAAGAAAGTAAAAGTGCAATATGTGCCATGTAACAAAGCTAACGTTTAAGTTCCTTGCTCAGAACATATGAAAGCTGGTGGTTCCTTTTAACATGAGTCTTCAATATTCCCAGGTAAGATGTTTTAGGTTGTAGTTATTATAGGAATTATAGGACTATTTCTCTCTATACGATTTGTATTTCATATACCTTTGACTATTGGATGTTCTTACAGGCACTTTAGTATTGCCAGTGTAACAGTATAGCTTCCGTCCCTCTCCTCGCTCCTACCTGGGCTCGAACCAGGAACACATCGACAACAGCCACCCTCGAAGCAGCGTTACCCATGCTGAGCAAGGGGAAACAACTACTCCAAGTCTCAGAGCGAGTGACGTTTGAAACGCTATTAGCGCACACCCGGCTAACTAGCTGGCCATTTCACATCAGTTACACCAGCCTAATCTTGGGAGTTGAGAAGCTTGAAGTCATAAACAGCGCAATGCATTGCGAAGGGCTGCTGGCAAAACGCACGAAAGTGCTATTTTGAATGAATGCTTAGGAGCCTGCTGCTGCCTACCATCGCTCAGTCAGACTGCTCTATCAAATCATAGACTTAATTATAACATAATAACACACAGAAATACGAGCCTTAGGTCATTAATATGGTCGAATCTGGAAACTATAATCTCGAAAACAAAAAGTTATTCCTGTTACATTGCACAACCTTCAATGTTATGTCATAATTACGTAGAATTCTGGCAAATTAGTTCGCAACGAGCCAGGCGGCCCAAACTGTTGCATATACCCTGACTGCGTGCAATGAACGCAAAATTACACAATTTCACCTGGTTAATATTGCCTGCTAACCTGGATTTCTTTTAGCTAAATATGCAGGTTTAAAAATATATACTTCTGTGTATTGATTTTAAGAAAGGCATTGATGTTTATGGTTAGGTACAGTCGTGCAACGATTGTGCTTTTTTTCACAAATCCGCTTTTGTTAAATCATCCCCCGTTTGGCGAAGTCGGCTGTCTTTATTAGGAAGATATAGTCTTCACAGTTCGCAACGAGCCAGGCGGCCCAAACTGCTGCATATACCCTGATTCTGTTTGCAAGAGAAGTGACACATTTTCCCTAGTTAAAAGAAATTCATGTTAGCAGGCAATATTAACTAAATATGCAGGTTTAAAAATATATACTTGTGTATTGATTTTAAGAAAGGCGTTGATGTTTATGGTTGGAGCAACGTGTACCTAAGAGGTTATATGCAACGCAGGACAGGCTAGATAAACTAGTAATATCATCAACCATGTGTAGTTAACTAGTGATTATGATTGATTGATTGTTTTTATAAGATAAGTTTAATGCTAACTAGCAACTTACATTGGCTTCTTACTGCATTCGCGTGGAGTGCAATGTAAAGCAGGTGGTTAGAGTGTTGGACTAGTTAACCGTAAGGTTACAAGATTGAATACCTGAGCTGACTAGGTAAAAATCTGTCGTTCTGCCCCTGAACAAGGCAGTTAACCCACCGTTCCTAGGCCGTCATTGAAAGTAAGAATGTGTTCTTAACTGACTTGCCTAGTTAAATAAAGGTCTTTAAAAAAAATGGCACATTTAAAAAAAAAAAAAAATTTTAATCGGTCAAATCGGCGTCCAAAAATACAGATTTCCGATTGTTATGAAAACTTGAAATAGGCCCTAATTAATCGGCCATTCCGATTAATCGGTAAACCTCTACTCTAAATACACCTCTGCTGTTTTCAACCAAGATCTCAGCGATCACTGCCTCATTGCCTGCATCCGTAATGGGTCAAACGACCTCCACTCATCAATGTCAAATGCTCCCTGAAAGACTTCAGCGAGCAGGCCTTTCTAATCGACCTGTCCCGGGTATCCTGGAAGGATATTGACCTCATCCCGTCAGTAGAGGATGCCTGGTTATTTTTTTTAAATGCCTTCCTCACCATCTTAAATAAGAATGCCCCATTCAAGAAATGTAGAACCAGGAACAGATATAGCCCTTGGTTCTCTCCAGACCTGACCGACCTTAACCAACACAAAAACATCCTGTGGCATTCTGCATTAGCATCGAACAGCCCCCGTGATATGCAACTTTTAAGGGAAGTTAGAAACCAATATACACAGGCAGTTAGAAAACCCAAGGCTAGCTTTTTCAAGTAGAAATTTGCTTCCTGCAACACAAACTCAAAAAAGTTCTGGGACACTGTAAAGTCCATGGAGAATAAGAACACCTCCTCCCAGCTGCCCACTGCACTGAGGATAGGAAACTCTGTCACCACCGATAAATCCACTACAATTGAGAATTTCAAGAAGCATTTTTCTACGGCTGGCCATGCTTTCCACCTGGCTACCCCTACCCCGGTCAACAGCACTGCACCCCCCACAGCAACTCGCCCAAGCCTTCCCCATTTCTCCTTCTCCCAAATCCAGTCAACTGATGTTCTGAAAGAGCTGCAAAATCTGGACCCCTACAAATCAGCAGGTCTAGACAATCTGGACCCTTTCTTTCTAAAATGATCTGCCGAAATTGTTGCAACCCCTATTACTAACCTGTTCAACCTCTCTTTCGTGTCGTCTGAGATTCCCAAAGATCGGAAAGCAGCTGCGGTCATCCCCCTCTTCAAAGGGGGGGACACTCTTGACCCAAACTGCTACAGAGCTATATCTATCCTACCCTGCCTTTCTAAGGTCTTCGAAAGCCAAGTCAACAAACAGATTACCGACCATTTAGAATCCCACCGCACCTTCTCTGCTATGCAATCTGGTTTCAGAGCTGGTCATGGGTGCACCTAAGCCACGCTCAAGGTCCTAAACGATATCTTAACCGCCATCGATAAGAAACAATACTGTGCAGCCGTATTCATTGACCTGGCCAAGGCTTTCGACTCTGTCAATCACCACATCCTCATCGGCAGACTCAATAGCCTTGGTTTCTCAAATGATTGCCTCGCCTGGTTCACCAACTACTTCTCTGATAGAGTTCAGTGTGTCAAATCGGATGGCCTGTTGTCCAGGCCTCTGGCAGTCTCTATGGAGGTGCCACAGGGTTCAATTCTTGGGCCGACTCTTTTCTCTGTATACATCAATGATGTCGCTCTTGCTGCTGGTGAGTCTTTGATCCACCTCTACGCAGACGACACCATTATGTATACTACTGGCCCATCTTTGGACACTGTGTTACCAACCCTCCAGACGAGCTTCAATGCCCTACAACTCTCCTTCCGTGGTCTCCAACTGCTCTTAAATAAAAGTAAAACTAAATGCATGCTCTTCAACCGATCGCTGCCTGCACTTGCCCGCCCGTCCAGCATCACTACTCTGGACGGTTCCGACTTGGACAACTACAAATACCTAGGTGTCTGGTTAGACTGTAAACTCTCTTTCCAGACTCACATCAAACATCTCCAATTCAAAGTGAAATCTAGAATTGGCTTCCTATTTCGCAACAAAGCATCCTTCACTCATGCTGCCAAACATACCCTTGTAAAACTGACCATCCTACCGATCCTCGACTTCGGCAATGTCATTTACAAAATAGCCTCCAATACCCTACTCAATAAATTGGATGCAGTCTATCACAGTGCCATCCGTTTTGTCACCAAAGCCCCATATACTACACACCACTGCGACCTGTACGCTCTCGTTGGCTGGCCCTCGCTTCATACTCGTCCAGGTCATCTACAAGACCCTGCTAGGTAAAGTCCCCACTTATCTCAGCTTGCTGGTCACCATAGCAGCACCCACCTGTAGCACGCGCTCCAGCAGGTATATGTCTCTAGTCACCCCCAAAGCAAATTCCTCCTTTGGCCGCCTCTCCTTCCAGTTCTCTGCTGCCAATGA
Organism: Salmo salar; assembly: GCF_965601325.2. NCBI lineage: Eukaryota > Metazoa > Chordata > Actinopteri > Salmoniformes > Salmonidae > Salmo > Salmo salar. The sequence continues at coordinate 85,386,220 of NC_138292.1, read as the reverse complement.
CTGGAATGAACTACAAAAATCTCTGAAACTGGAAACACTGATCTCCCTCACTAGCTTTAAGCACCAGCTGTCAGAGCAGCTCACAGATTACTGCACCTGTACATAGCCCATCTATAATTTAGCCCAAACAACTACCTCTTCCCCTACTGTATTTATTTATTTTGCTCCTTTGCACCCCATTATTTCTATTTCTACTTTGCACATTCTTCCACTGCAAGTCTACCATTCCAGTGTTTTACTTGCTATATTGTATTTAATTCACCACCATGGCCTTTTTTTGCCTTTACCTCCCTTATCTCACCTCATTTGCTCACATTGTATATAGACTTATTTTTCTACTGTATTATTGACTGTATGTTTGTTTTACTCCATGTGTAACTCTGTGTTGTTGTATGTGTCAAACTGCTGTGCTTTATCTTGGCCAGGTCGCAACTGTAAATGAGAACTTGTTCTCAACTTGCCTACCTGGTTAAATAAAGGTGAAATAAAATAAAATAAATACAACTTTACATAATATTCACACTACTTTAAAATGTATGAATAATGAATGCCACAAATAATGCATTAATAATATCAGTAATAATTTTAGGGTTATTATTTTTCCGATTATCATTAGGGGTGTGTGTGTGTGTGTGTGTGTGTGTGTGTGTGTGTGTGTGTGTGTGTGTGTGTGTGTGTGTGTGTGTGTGTGTGTGTGTGTGTGTGTGTGTGTGTGTGTGTGTGTGTGTGTCTCACCATGCGGTTGGTGAAGATGTTGAAACACTCTTTAATCAGGACGGTCTTGATCATGCTTTTGTCCATGGTACACAGAACAGGCTGCCTCCCATCATAGATCCTTCACAGAGGAGAAACATACCTGGCTTTAACCACTATATATACACCTACATGGTACACAGAACAGGCTGCCTCCCATCATAGATCCTTCACAGAGGAGAAACACACCTGGCTTTAACCACTATATATACACCTACATGGTACACAGAACAGGCTGCCTCCCATCATAGATCCTTCACAGAGGAGAAACACACCTGGCTTTAACCACTATATATACACCTACATGGTACACAGAACAGGCTGCCTCCCATCATAGATCCTTCACAGAGGAGAAACACACCTGGCTTTAACCACTATATATACACCTACATGGTACACAGAACAGGCTGCCTCCCATCATAGATCCTTCACAGAGGAGAAACACACCTGGCTTTAACCACTATATATACACCTACATGGTACACAGAACAGACTGCCTCCCATCATAGATCCTTCACAGAGGAGAAGCACACACCTGGCTTTAACCACTATATATACACCTACATGATACACAGAACAGACTGCCTGCCATCATAGATCTTTCACAGAGGCAATTTGTTAGTCACAGCCTCATTCTAAAATTGATTAAATAAATAAAACCCCACATAAATCTTCACACAATACCCCATAATGAGAAGCGAAAAACAGAAAAACCTTATTTACATAAGTATTCAGACCCTTTGCTATGAGACTCCAAATTGAGCTCAGGTGCATCCTGTTTCCATTGATCATGCTTGAGATGTGTCTACAACTTGATTGGAGTCCACTTGTGGTAAATTCCACTGATTGAACCTTATTTGGAAAAGCACACACCTGTCGATATAAGGTCCCACACTTGACAGTGCATGTCAGAGCAAAAACCAAGCCATGAGGTCAAAGGAATCATCCATAGAGCTCAGAGACAGGATTGTGTCGAGCCACAGATCTGGGGAACATTTCTGGAGCATTGAAGGTCCCTAAGAACACAGTGGCCTCCATCATTCTTTAATCAAAGAAATCTGGAACCACCAAGACTCTTCCTAGAGCTGGCCACCAAGCCAAACTGAGCAATCAGGGGAGAAGGGCCTTGGTCAGGGAGGTGACCAAGAACCCGATGGTCACTCTGACAGAGCTCCAGAGTTCCTCTGTGGAGATGGGAGAACCTTCCAGGAGGAGAAACATCTCTACAGCACTCCACCAATCAGGCATTTATGGTAGTGGCCAGACGGAAGCCACTCCTCTGTAAAGTGGTAAATGACAGCCCGCATGGAGTTTGCCAAAAGGTACATAAAGACTCTCAGACCATGAGAAACAAGGTTCTCTGGTCTGACGAAACCAAGATTAAACTGGAGGAAACCTGGCACCATCCCTACGGTGAAGCATGGTGGTGGCAGCATCATGATGTGGGGATGTTTTTCAGTGCCAGGGACTGGCAGACTAGTCAGGATTGAGGGACAGATGAACGGAGAAAAGTACAGAGAGATCCTTGATGAAAACTTGCTCAAGAGCTCTCAGGACCTCAGACTGGGGTGAAGGTTCACCTTCCAGCATGACAACAACCCTAAGCACACAGCCAAGACAACGCAGGAGTGGCTTTGGGACAAGTCTCTGAATGTCCTTGAGTGGCCCAGCCAGAGACCGGATCTGCAAAGAAGAATTGGAGAAACTCCCCAAATATTGGTGTGCCAAGCTTGTACCATTATACACAAGAAGACGCGAGGCTGTAATTTCTGCCAAAAGTGCTTCAACAAAGTACAGAGTAAAGGGACTGAATACTTATGTAAATATAATATTTCAGTTTGACATTTTTTATATATTTGCAAAAAAATCTAAAAATCAGTTTTTGATTTGTCATTATGGGGTATTGTGTGTGTAGATTGATGAGGGGAAAAAACAATTAAATCCATTTTAGAATAAGGCTGTAATGTAACAAAATGTGGAAAAGGTGAAGAGGTCTGAGTACACCTACAATCCTACATGATACACAGAACAGACTCCCTCCCATCATAGATCCTTCACAGAGGAGAAACACAGACACACATTTAACCACCTCATATAAAACTACAAAGAAAACATTATTCTGGTTGCTGATATAATTAATACTATTCCTCATGGTCACATGACAGCTCGAGCAGGTGATTCATTGAAAGAACCTAGTACAGTTGTGAGTCATAATAGTACGGTACAGCCAACTGAACTCACCCCCAGATTCTCCCGTACTTCTGAAAGCACTCTGTGTCAAAGTTAGTGAAACCCTGCACACAGAGAGACAGAGAGGTAGAGAGAGAGAGAGAGAGCGATAGAGAGACAGAGAGGTAGAGAGAGAGAGAGAGAGAGATAGAGAGAGGTAGAGAGAGAGAGCGAGAGAGACAAAGAGAGAAAGAAACAAAACAGCTGATTCATGCCTGGTCATGTAGGTGTGTCTTACTCCTGAACAGAGAACACACCTGAAACAGGTGAGGGTTGAGGAGGGTTTGTTATTTTCTATGGTACCCAGGGTCAAGCAACACAAATGCTACACTGATCATATCTCATTTCACCTTTTATTTATCTATTTTTCAAACAACTGGCTAGTCCTCTTTTTCCTTCTCAATGTATTGTTTTACATGGGGGGAAAATACACAATTGTTTAAAATATGAAAGAGATGTTTATCCTGAATGTGTACTAACCTTTTTATACTCCATCATTGTGCCAATGTAAGGTAGGGGTTTGGGACCAGGGACACCCATCTTAGTGAAAACACCATAGGGCCAGTACCCGTACCTGTACACACAAGTTAACTAGTAATATGTTCTACAGAAGTATAAAAAATATATATCTTATCTTGCATTGTTGGAAGAGGACCCCTAACTAAGCATTTCACTGCTAGTCTACACCGGTTAACTACGATAAATGTGACAAATAACATTTGATTTGATGTAAGTCCTTACACTACTATTAGGGTGATGAGGAGGGCTAGGAGGGTCCACGTCTCAGCGGAGAAGTATGGCAGAAAACTCATCATCTTTCCTCCGGTTTGGCTCACTGCCGCTTCTGAAAACAAAGGCTCCGTTTTCTCTCAGGTTCGTTCAGGTTCACTTGTCTAATGGTCTGACAGGTTTTGAGTTGTTTTCTCTGTCAGGTTCTAGTGTGGTTCTTCTGTGCACGCGGCAGATCTCAACTACCGACCGTTGCTCTTCTCCCTACTCTGTCTGAGACCGTGCAGGTTACAAGTTATTATTGTATCAGGTGGGAAAAGCACATGTGTGATGGTAGCTAGAATAATGATGTCACAATGGAATTTGGGGTTTGCTTTCAAAATAAGAGTTCCATACTGAAACTGATGCAAACAGATACATATAGTGGAATAATGCCATATTTGGATTAGATCATGCTAAACAAGGTTAGAATGTTGTTATATGAATTAAACAAAAGACAATAAGTAGGTAATTTGACACACAACAAAAATGTGTTGAAGTCGCACTGTGGCTGTATTATAATTGATTTGGGACATACTTCTATTTTACTGTACAGCGTTACCTCTGGATCTTGGGTCCATGAAATGTGAAGAGTTTGCACAAATATTAGCATCGTAGCTCTTATTGCAGGACTTTAACTGTGGGCAATCACCTCACAATTCCATAACCTTTATTTAACTAGGCAAAATCTTATTTAAAATGACAGCCTACCCCGGCCAAACCCGACGACGCTGGGCCAACTGTGCACCGCCCTATGGGACTCCCAATCATGGCCGGATGTGATACAGCCTGCATTCGAAACAGGGACTTTAGTGACGCCTCTTGCACTGAGATGCAGTGCCTTAGACCGCTGTGCCACTCGGGAGCCCTGTACATTGCAATATGAATGTTCAATAGGCACTATAGGCTGAATTGTGAGGTGATTTCCCACAGTTAAAGTCCCGCAAAAAGAGCTACGATGCTAATATTTGTGTGAACTCATAATTGTAATCCGTGGGTGTCAATGAGTAGGTTGGTACCCCATGTCATGAACCCAAGATCCATAAGGCTGTACCCCACGTCATGATCCCCAGATCCATAAGGCTGTACCCCGTGTCATGAACCCAAGATCCATAAGGCTGTACATTGAAGGTATGTTGCAGTCCTGAAGACTATACATCTACAGTGCAATTTTAACATATGTTTTGTGGTGTCAAATTAACTAAATATTGTATTTTTTATGAATTTATATAACATATTCCAAACATGTTTATCATTATACAGTCCCTCCAGGATTTCGCAGTATTTATATGTGATTTTTGTGGCCAAAAATGGTTGATTTTGCAGAGCTTTTCTGAAATTCTGAGATACATTTTCTGATGTTTCTTTTCACGGTAATTTCATATAAAGCAATAAAAAGTCATATGTGTTCAGTTTTAGGACGATTTTAAGCAGAATACATAATACAAAATAAATTGGGCCATTTTCCACGGTAACAGTGCAGCAATTGGTCACAATTACGAAGCTGCTTATGATTGGACCCTTTTATGCACTAAAAGTGCGGGTTTGGTCAAAATTGCGAGCTCTCACATAATATGCACTGATTGGTTGATTTTGCATTGAATTATGCGATCTCGGAAACCTGGAGAGACTGATTATGTTGTCCAATTGTGGCATGATTCCACAATTTATATCCGTTTGCATCAGTTTCAATGGGTAACTTTTATTTTGAACCCGAACAGCTTATTCAACTATTGATGATCAGGCAAATGTTGTTCACAACACACACACAATAAGGAGATAGGAGGGAGACTGTGTGAGAGGTGAAAGCAAAGCAGGGAGGGATGGTGAATGATTCACAGAGAGAGCAGGGGCATATTCATTACGGAAACCGTTTAACGTTTAAGAACTAAATGGAAGAACACAGTTCAAAAATGAGAGTTTCTATTGGGATAAATTCAGGTATGTCCCTCCACGTTTTGTTCTGTTTGCTTCCGTTTTAAAGGCACACTATTTCCAAAATAGTTTTATGTGAAACCACACTGTTATTCTAATCATTTGTTTTATTTAGTATAGTAGAAGCTTATGTCTTAAGGATCCTAAATAATGCCATAGATTACATTAAAAATATATTAAACTAGATGGCAAAAAAGTATGACGTAAGATGTGAACCTGGTATTCCAACTGATTATAAGCTGCAATATTATCTTCTGATTCAAAATGTTTTTCTTATTTTTTTCTTTCCTAAAAAGGTACTAAACAGACTATGCCCTTGGAAGGGAGAGGGCTAATACTCGGTTCCAGGAACCTGAAGACATGTACGTGACATATGGCGTTGGTTCTGGGTCAGAACGAGAAATGTTTTTAATTTGAGCTGATCACTGTTTGTTTTGTATTGGAATATGAAGGTGAACTTTGCTCTATGTGAAGGAGGTGAACTTCGCGACCAGAGATTCTCTGCACTGTGTTTATAAATGCAGAAAGTACAAGAGCTGGAAAATGTGGAAAGTGGGTTAATAGTTTGTAATGGGACCTGGCGAGCTACCAGGGCTGTGTATTTACATCCAACGGCTACACAAGGGTGGTATTGGGATCTGAAAAGAAACGTGTGTGGGTGACCAAGTTGTAACACTACATTTAGGCCTAGCTGAATGAAAATACAAATACAGTATGTCTTGATAAATGACACAAATCAATCTATACTGATTGTTCTCATGTATATTCGTTTGTGTTTGGTGTCTTAAGTTTTGTTTTATGAACGTTAATAAATACACAGACGACCTTGTTCATTAGTGTGATGATTTTTATTGGTTTGTGATGATTAAAGTTAAAGCAAAGCAGCTGCAGGGATCATTTCAACAGACAGTAAAGATTCTATTTTGGAATGACTGGACAGCAGAACACCCAGAGGAACAGAATTAGAGTACAGTTCTAGAGAACACCAGCTAGAGTTCTACATTCTAGGAGAATTCCAGCCACCAGCCAGTAGTGTGCAGGATCCAGACATGACATCATGCCATGGATTTAATACCTCCTGGTGTCTAACTTTAACAAGACATGTACCCCTAATGCATCCATAGTATTACTATCTTTCTTTTATCTGGTGGAAATGGGTTTCTGAGTGCCTACTCAAACCAAGCATGAGACTAAGACCAGGATTCAATCCCAGCACTTTGTCAGCTATGTGCCATTTTAAAGGTAATTTATGATTGAACTGAACATTCATTGTGAATGCAGTCTAATTATCATATTAAGTAGCCTATTGAATCCCAGCCTGAATATTCAGTAGCCTATAGCAGGGTCAGGACTGAGTATTCAGTAGCCTATAGCAGGGTTAGGACTGAGTATTCAGTAGCCTATAGCAGGGTTAGGATAAGGACTGAATATTCAGTAGCCTAAAGCAGGGTAAGGACTGAATATTCAGTAGCCTATAGCAGGGTTAGGATAAGGACTGAATATTCAGTAGCCGATCAATCGATCGATCGATCAATAGATAGATGAGGAGGCTTTTGAACAAAAATGTTTCAGGAGCTGAAATAAAAGATCCCAGAAATGTTCCATACGCACAAAAAGCCAATTACTCTCAAATTTTGTCCACAAATGTTTCCATCCCTGTTAGTGAGCATTTTATCCTTTGTCAAGATAATCCATCCACCTGACAGGTGTGACATATCAAGAAGCTGATTAAACAGCATGATCATTACACAGGTGCACCTTGTGCTGGGGACAATCAAAGGCCACTCTAAAATGTGCAGTTTTGTTACACAACACATATTGCAATGCCACAATCAGCAATTGGCATGCTGACTGCAGGAATGTCAACCAGAGCTAATTTAATGTTCATTTCTCTACCATATGCCACTTCCAACGTTGTTTTAGAGAATTTGGCAGTACGATCTCCTCCTGCAGTTTGGTCATGGTGTGGGGGTTACCTTGTTGGGGAACACAGTATCTATCTCCTCCTGCAGTTTGGTCATGGTGTGGGGGTTACCTTGTTGGGGAACACAGTATCTATCTCCTCCTGCAGTTTGGTCATGGTGTGGGGGTTACCTTGTTGGGGAACACAGTATCTATCTCCTCCTGCAGTTTGGTCATGGTGTGGGGTTACCTTGTTGGGGAACACAGTATCTATCTCCTCCTGCAGTTTGGTCATGGTGTGGGGGTTACCTTGTTGGGGGAACACAGTATCTATCTCCTCCTGCAGTTTGGTCATGTTGTGGGGGTTACCTTGTTGGTGAACACAGTATTTATCTCCTCCTGCAGTTTAGTCATGGTGTGGGGGTTACCTTGTTGGGGAACACAGTATCTATCTCCTCCTGCAGTTTAGTCATGGTGTGGGGTTACCTTGTTGGGGAACACAGTATCTTTCTCCTCCTGCAGTTTGGTCATGGTGTGGGGTTTACCTTGTTGGGGAACACAGTATCTATCTCCTCCTGCAGTTTGGTCATGACATGGGGGTTACCTTGTTGGGGAACACAGTATCTATCTCCTCCTGCAGTTTAGTCATGGTGTGGGGGTTACCTTGTTGGGGAACACAGTATCTATCTCCTCCTGCAGTTTGGTCATGACATGGGGGTTGGTTGCCAAGTTATAGGCCAGGAAACTCATAGTACTGCTGCTGGTCTCGTAGCCGGCGAAGATGAAGATCATGGCCTGAGACAAGATCTCATGATCAGTCAGTCCTGTGGAAAGAGAGAGAGAGAGAGAGAAAGAGTGAGAGAGAGTGAGAAAGAGAGAGAGAGAGAGAGAGAGAGAGAGAGTCCAAGAGAAGAGTTTGTAACAGCTGTGTGTTTGTAACAGGTGTGCATTTGTAACAGCAGTTTACAGGTGTGTGTTTGTAATAGAAGTTTACAGGTGTGTGTTTGTAACAGGTGTGTGTTTGTAACAAGTGTATGTTTGTGACAGAAGTTTACAGGTGTGTGTTTGTAATAGAAGTTTACAGGTGTGTGTTTGTAACAGGTGTGTGTTTGTAACAAGTGTGTGTTTGTGAGAAGTTTACAGGTGTGTGTTTGTTACAAGTGTGTGTTTGTAATAGTAGTTAACAAGTGTGTGTTTGTAACAAGTGTGTGTTTGTACAGGTGTGTGTTTGTAACAGTAGTTTACAGGTGTGTGTTGGTAACAGTAGTTTATAGGTGTGTGTTTGTAACAGTATTTTACAGGTGTGTGTTTGTAACAGTAGTTTACAGGTGTGTGTTTGTAACAGTAGTTAACAGGTGTGTGTTTGTAACAGTAGTTTACAGGTGTGTGTTTGTAGCAGTAGTTTATAGGTGTGTGTTTGTTACAGTATTTTACAGGTGTGTGTTGGTAACTGGTGTGTGTTTGTAACAGTAGTTTACAGGTGTGTGTATCAGTAGTTTACAGGTGTGTATTGGTGATAGTAGTTTACCGGTGTGTGCTGGTAACAGTAGTTTATAGGTGTGTGTTTGTAACAGTAGTTTATAGGTGTGTGTATCAGTAGTTTACAGGTGTGTATTGGTGATAGTAGTTTATAGGTGTGTGTTTGTAACAGTAGTTTATAGGTGTGTGTTTGTAACAGTAGTTTACAGGTGTGTGTTTGTAACAGTAGTTTACAGGTGTGTATTGGTGACAGTAGTTTACAGGTGTGTGTTTGTAACAGTAGTTTACAGGTGTGTGTTTGTTACAGTAGTTTACAGGTGTGTGTTGGTAAGTGGTGTGTGTTTGTAACAGTAGTTTACAGGTGTGTGTAACAGTAGTTTACAGGCGTTTATTGGTAATAGTAGTTTAAGGTGTGTGTTTGTATCGGTAGTTTACAGGTGTGTGTTGGTAACAGTAGTTTACAGGTGTGTGTTTGTAACAGTAGTTTACAGGTGTGTGTTTGTATCGGTAGTTTACAGGTGTGTATTGGTGATAGTAGTTTACAGGTGTGTGTTTGTAACAGTAGTTTACAGGTGTGTGTTTGTAACAGTAGTTTCCAGGTGTTTGTTTGGCAGGTACCTTTAGTCTGCTCCTCTCCTGTCTTTGTGTCGTTGCCTTTCTGAGAGTCGATCATCAGTTGTAAGAAATCCACCCGACTCTGTGAATGAAATTAGGTCAAATACGTGCAATCACAACCAACACAAACAGATTCTACTGGATCTCATCCAATCACAACCAACAAGAACAGATTCTACTGGATCTGGTCCAATCACAACCAACACAAACATATTCTGCTGGATCTCGTCCAATCATAACCAACACAAACAGATTCGAATTGATCTGGTCCAACCACAACCAAAACAAACAGATTCTAATGGATCTCGTCCAATCACAACCATCACAAACAGATTCAAATATGAATGTAGATATTTGGGTCCCAATAATATTAGGGTTGAATGGCCGAGAGTTACCGCACAAAACCACTCCCTTTTCCTGGGATAAATAACTAAGAGACACCAGTAAATTATGCTCCTTAGCTCTTGGATTCCCATTCAGGAAAATCTAGACTAGAATAGCTTGCTGGACATTGTTGTTGTTGTTGCATTTCCTATACAAATAGACTAATCGAAGAGGGATGCAAGCTCTTGTTTGCTGAATGCTAAATAGAGCAGCCAATAGAAATCACGGGTAGTTTGAAAGAGTGAACGCACAATGGTGGTAAGCTATAGCAGTTATTTATTCAGACCCATAACCATTCAGATGGTGGTAGACTATAGCAGTTATTAATTCAGACCCATAACCATTCAGATGGTGGTAGTCTATAACAGTTATTTATTCAGACCCATAACCATTCAGATGGCGGTAAACTATAGTAAAGAGTTTCTAACAAGCTAAAACGAGTTAGTAAACAGTTTATAACAAGCTATAATGAGTTTATAAGGAGTTTATAACAAGCTATAAAGAGTTTAGAAAGAGTTTATAACAAGCTATAATGAGTTTATAAAGAGTTTATATCAAGCTATAATGAGTTTATAAAGAGTTTCTAACAAGATATAATGAATTAGTAAATAGTTTATAACAAGCTATAATGAGTTAGTAAATAGTTTATAACAAGTTATAAAGCATTTATAAGAAGTTGATAAAACATAGAAAGGGAGAGATGGAGGGATGGTTCTACCTCTTTTAGTCGTCCAGAGGTAAAGGAAGGTGAGAGGACACTGCCAATCCGTCTCCATGTATCGTCCTCGGCGACGGACAGCGCATCAAACATCTCACCGTTCAGATGGAAGTCCTAAAACATGGAGGACAGTTGTATTAATGATCAAACAGCTCACCATTCAGACAGAAGTTCTAAAACATGGAGGACAGTTGTATTAATGATCATACAGCTCACCATTCAGACAGAAGTTCTAAAACATGGAGGACAGTTGTATTAATTATCAAACAGCTCACCATTCAGACGGAAGTCCTAAAACATGGAGGACAGTTGTATTAATGATCAAACATCTCACCGTTCAGACGTAAGTTCTAAAACATGGAGGACAGTTATAACAATGATATGATTTCATATTGATCAAAGTATTTACATAATAGTCACACTACTTTAAAATGAATGAATAATGAATGCCACAAATAATGTATTAATAATATCAGTAATAATGTTAGGATTATTATTATTCAGATTATTATTAGGGGAATGTGTGTGTGTGTGTGTGTGTGTGTGTGTGTGTGTGTGTGTGTGTGTGTGTGTGTGTGTGTGTGTGTGTGTGTGTGTGTGTGTGTGTGTGTGTGTGTGTGTGTCTTACTCTGCGGTTGGGGAAGATGTTGTAGCACTCTTTAATCAGGATGGTCTTGATCATGCTTTTGTCCATGATACACAAAACAGGCTGCCTCCCATCATAGATCCTTCACAGAGGCATCATAGATCCTTAACAGAGGAGAAACACACCTGGCTTTAACCACTATATATTCACCTACATGGTACACAGAACAGGCTGCCTCCCATCATAGATCCTTCACAGAGGAGAAACATACCTGGCTTTAACCACTATATATACACCTACATGGTACACAGAACAGGCTGCCTCCCATCATAGATCCTTCACAGAGGAGAAACACACATGGTTGGGGAGTAACGGATTACATGTAAGGGATCTTTTTTTAAACGGTAACTGTAATCTGTTACATTACCAGCAAAAAAATATTGTAATCAGATTACAGATATTTTTTTTAAACTAGATTTTTTTTAAACTATTACTTTGAGGATTACTTTAAATTCAGAAAAGATGTTTGTGAAAAAATATCTTTGACACTTCTGTTTTCTCAATGACATTCAAATCAGCATTGAAAAGAGCCACAAGTTTAAGTTTGTTTAATCCTATTATTATATATAGTAGTGTTAGGTTCTGATTTCTTGACTTATGAAATCATGAAATATACTTATTCCTGTCACTGAGGGAGAGAGGGGAATGTATCATGTTTACATTATGTCAGGATATGTTATTGTCATGGATCCTATGAGAGGAGGATAGACACCGTCTGGTACAAGACAACATAACAGCCGTGAGTTGGGGAGGAGTGAGCACTTTGGGGCAGAGGTCAAGTCAGATGAAGTGAGGAAGAACAGGAATCACTAAGGTTCTGTATTGGCTGTTCAGATGTGTAGGAGGAGACTCAGCATAGGAGAAAGGGTTAAATATCAGTGTTTGTGTGAATATGTATTTTGTCTGATGCAGCTGTATTGACCCTAATGGGCGAATAAACTTGATTTAAGCTTTATTAATCATCCGTGAGTTTTACTGGGTTCATTTAGAACCTAACAGTAGAAAGCGATATGTTAGAAGAAGCCTACATAACCAACCCAGGAAGTAAATGTATTGCCTCTTAAAGGGAAAGTAATCTAAAAGTAACTGAATGGTAATCAGATTACGTTACTTAGTTTGGGGGTAATGTTGGACAGGTAAAACTAGTAACTGAATGTAATCAGATTACGTTACTTAGTTTGGGGTAATGTTGGACAGGTAAAACTAGTAACTGAATGTAATCAGATTACGTTACTGAGCTTGGGGTAATGTTGGACAGGTAAAACTAGTAACTGAATGTAATCAGATTACGTTACTGAGCTTGGGGTAATGTTGGACAGGTAAAACTAGTAACTGAATGTAATCAGATTACGTTACTTAGTTTGGGGTAATGTTGGACAGGTAAAACTAGTAACTGAATGTAATCAGATTACGTTACTTAGTTTGGGGTAATGTTGGACAGGTAAAACTAGTAACTGAATGTAATCAGATTACGTTACTGAGCTTGGGGTAATGTTGGACAGGTAAAACTAGTAACTGAATGTAATCAGATTACGTTACTTAGTTTGGGGTAATGTTGGACAGGTAAAACTAGTAACTGAATGTAATCAAGATTACGTTACTGAGCTTGGGGTAATGTTGGACAGGTAAAACTAGTAACTGAATGTAATCAGATTACGTTACTTAGTTTGGGGTAATGTTGGACAGGTAAAACTAGTAACTGAATGTAATCAGATTACATTACTTAGTTTGGGGTAATGTTGGACTGGTAAAACTAGTAACTGAATGTAATCAGATTACGTTACTGAGCTTGGGGTAATGTTGGACAGGTAAAACTAGTAACTGAATGTGATCAGATTACGTTACTGAGCTTGGGGTAATGTTGGACAGGTAAAACTAGTAACTGAATGTAATCAGATTACGTTACTGAGTTTGGGGTAATGTTGGACAGGTAAAACTAGTAACTGAATGTAATCAGATTACGTTACTTAGTTTGGGGTAATGTTGGACAGGTAAAACTAGTAACTGTAACAGATTACATTTAGAAAGTAACCTACCCAACACTGGAAACCGACATATTTATTAACCACCTCTTATAAAATTACATAGAAAACATTATTCTGGTTTTGGTTGACATTACTAATACTATTCCTCATGGTCACATGACAGCTCGAGCAGGTGATGAATTGTAAGGAAAGAGCATAGTACAGTTGTGAGTCATCTTAGTACGGTACAGCCAACTGAACTCACCCCCAGATTCTCCCATGCTTCTGAACGCACTCTGTGTCAAAGTTAGTGAAACCCTGCAGAGAGAGACAGAAAAGGAGAAACAGCTGATTCATGCCTGGGCATGCCCTAGGAGGTCATCCAGGTGTGTCCTACAGCTGAACAGAGAACACAACTGAAACAGGTGAGGGTTGAGGAGGGTTTGTTCTTTTCTATGGTCCTCAGGGTCAAGCAACACAACGTCTACACTGATCATGTCTCATATTACCTTTTATTTATCTATTGTTCAAACAACCGGCTCGTCCTCTTTTTCCTTATCAATGTATTGTTTTACACAGGGAGGAAAATAACACTATTGTTTAAAATATGAGAGAGATGTTTATTCTGAATGGGCACTAACCTTTTTATACTCCATCATTGTGCCAAAGTAAAGTAGGGGTTTGGGACCAGGGATACCCATCTTAGTGAAAACACCATAGGGCCAGTACCCGTACCTGTACACACACATTAACTAGTAATATGTTCTACAGAAGTATACAAAATATATATCTTATCTTGCATTGTTGGAAAAGGACCCCTAACTAAGCATTTCACTGTTTGTCTAAACCGGTTAACTACGATAAATGTGACAAATAACATTTGATTTGATGTAAGTCCTTACACTACTATTAGGGTGATGAGGAGGGCCAGGAGGGTCCATGTCTCAGCGGAGAAGTATGGCAGAAAACTCATCATCTTTCCTCCGGTTCGGCTCCCTGCTGCTTCTGAAAACAAAGGTTCCGTTTTCTCTCAGGCTCGTTTGAGTTCACTTCTCCAATGGTCTGACAGGTTTTCAGTTGTTTTTTTCTGTCCGGTTCTAGTGTGGTTCTTCTGTGACGAGGCCGATCTCAACTATCGACCGTTGCTCTTCTCCGTACTCTGTTTGAGACCGTGCAGGTTACAAGTGATTATTGTATCAGGTCGGAAAAGCACCTGTGTGATGCTAGCTAGAATAATGATGAGCAACAATGGAATTTGCGGTTTGACTTCAAAATAAGAGTCCCATACTGTAACTGATGCAAACGGATAGAAATAGTGTAATTGTGACTGCATTATAATTGCTTTGGGACATACTTCTATTTTACTGTACAGCTTTACCTCTGGATCTTGGGTCCATGAAATCTGAAGAGTTTACACAAATAATAGCGTTATAGCTCTTATTGCAGGACTTTAACTGTTGGAAATCACCTCACAATTCCATAAGTTTATTTAAAAAATAATAACATTTAACCTTTATTTAACTAGGCAAGTCAGTTAAGAACAAATTCTTATTTACAATGACGGCCTACCCCGGAAGATGCTGGGCCACTTGTGCGCCGCCCTATGGGACTCCCAATCACGTCCAGATGTGATACAGCCTGCATTCGAATCAGGGACTTTAGTGACGCCTCTTGCACTGAGATGCAGTGCCTTAGACCGCTGCGCCACTCGGGAGCCCTGTACATTGCAATATGAATGTTCAATAGGCACTATAGGCTGAATTATGAGGTGATTTCCCACAGGTAAAGTCCCGCAATAAGAGCTACGATGCTAATATTTGTGTAAGCTCTTTAGAATTGTAATCCGTGGGTGTCAATGACTAGGCTGGTACCCCACATCATGATCCCAAGATCCATAAGGCTGGTACCCCATGTCATGAACCCCAGATCCATAAGGCTGGTACCCCATGTCATGAACCCAAGATCCATAAGGCTGGTACCCCATGTCATGAACCCCAGATCCATAAGGCTGGTACCCCATGTCATGAACCCAAGATCCATAAGGCTGGTACCCCATGTCATGAACCCAAGATCCATAAGGCTGTACCCCATGTCATGAACCCAAGATCCATAAGGTTGGTACCCCACGTCATGAACCCCAGATCCATAAGGCTGGTACCCCATGTCATGAACCCCAGATCCATAAGGTTGTACATTCAAGGTATGTTGCAGTCCTGAAGACTAACATCCACAGTGCAATTTTATCAGATTTTATTAGGTGTCAAATTAACTAATTATTATATTTTGTTGAATTTATATAACATTATTCCAACCTTGTTTTCGAATTATCTCGTCCAAATGTAGCATGATTCCATTTGTATCCGTTTGCATCAAGTTTCAATTGGTAACTTTTATTTTGAAAACCGAACCACCGATTCTACTATTGTTGCTCAGGCAAATGTTGTTCACGACAAACACGCAATAAGGAGATAGGAGGGACACTGTGTGAGAGGTCAATGCGAAGCAGGGATACTTATTCTCCCTTTTGTTCTTTAACTATTTGCACATCATTACACCACTGTGTGTAGACATAATATGACATTTGAAATCTGGATGTGGAAAAGTGTTTATCTGGATATTTACTTTGGTCGAAAGGACGGTTAAAATCAAAAACACAATAACAAGCCAACTCACTTCCTCGTTACATTACGAGACTCACTGCAGCGAATGCACTCTTTCTTTCTCAATCTCGTGCGCGCACACACACGTTAACTCCGCCTGACCCTCACAGCCACTCAGCTGTAATCGTCAGTCCTGGTGCCGTACCAACAGTAACAACACAGCATTTTCCATAACACAACAGTAAATCACAGATAGAACAACGAGCCAGATGTTTCACCGGATGAATAAATCTGAAGCATCCGGTTAGTATTTCAAATACCAAATATGGTGATGAGAGGAAGTCCAGTGGCCGTCAGTGGGAGAAGACGGAGCAAGATTCTCATTAATGAAACACCAATCTCAGTCGGTTTTCTGTTTCCCAAACTAGAATCTGTTTTCGACTTTAGCCAAAGTTACAAAAAAATGGCATTGTTTAGGATGAGTGCAAGGGCGAATTGAGTCAATACACACATTAACCTCACAGAGTAGGCGTTCCCTAACGGAAATCAAATCAAATCAAATTCAACAGGGGTAGAGCTTACAGTGAAATGCTTACTTACGAACCCCTAACCAACAATTCAGTTTAAAAAAATACAGATAAGAATAAGAGATAAAAGTAACAAGTAATTAAATAGCAGCAGTGAAATAACAATAGTGAGACTATATACCGGGGGTTACCAATACAGAGTCAATGTGCGGGGGCACCGGATATTTGAGGTGGTATGTACATGTAGATAGAGTTATTAAAGTAACTATACATAGATGACCGCAGTGGTGTAAAGAGGGGAGGGGGGCACAGCAAATTGTCTGGGTAGCCATTTGACTAGATGTTCAGGAGTCTTATGGCTTAGGGTTAGAAGCTGTTTAGAAGCCTCTTGGACCTAGACTTGGCGCTCCGGTACCGCTTGCCATGCAGTAGCAGAGAGAACAGTCTATGACTAGGGTGGCTGGAGTCTTTGACAATTTTTAGGGCCTTCCTCTGACACCGCCTGGTATAGAGGTCCTGGATGGCAGGAAGCTTGGCCCCAGTGATGTACTGGGCCATTTGCACTACCCTCTGTACTGCCTTGCGGTCAGAGGCTGAGCAGTTGCCATAAAAGGCAGTGATGCAACCAGTCAGGATGCTCTCGATGGTGCAGCTGTAGAACCTTTTGAGGATCTGAGGACCCATGCCAAATCTTTTCAGTGTCCTGAGGGGGAATAGGTTTTGTCGTGCCCCCTTCACGACTGTCTTGGTGTGCTTGGACCATGTTAGTTTGTTGATGATGTGGACACCAAGGAGTTTGAAGCTCTCAAACTGCTCCACTGCAGCGCCGGGTGTCACGGTCGTCGTAATGGATGGACCAAGGCGCAGCGGGTATGTGAATGCTCATTTTATTTAACACGAAACAAAACAAGAAAACGATGAACGGACGACAAACAGCCTTGTAGGCTCACACAGCAGTACAAAGAACAATCTCCCACAATCCCCAAAACAAACAAACTCCTAATTATAGGACCTTCAATCAGAGGCAACAATAACCAGCTGCCTCCAATTGAAGGCCCCAATCCCAAATACTAAACATAGAAATAAACACCCTAGAAACAGACATAGAAAAGTACAACATAGAACTAAACCAAAAACCCTGGAAACATAAATAAAACGCCCCTCTACATAAACACACACTCAAAACCATATAAAACAAATACCCCCTGCCACGTCCTGACCAAACTATAATAACAAATAACCCCTTTACTGGTCAGGACGTGACACCGGCGATAAGAATGGGGGCGTGATCGGTCCTCTTTTTCCTGTAGTCCACAAACATCTCCTTTGTCTTGATCACGTTGAGGGAGAGGTTGTTGTCCTGGCACCACACGGCCATGTCTCTGACCTCCTCCCTTTAGGCTGTCTCGTCGTTGATCAGGCCTACCACTGTTGTGTCATCAGCAAATGTAATGATGGTGTTGAAGTCATGCCTGGCCATGCAGCCTTGAGTGAACAGGGAGTACAGGAGGGGACTGAGCACGCACCCCTGAGGGGCCCAAGTGTTAAGGATCAGCATGGCGCATGTGTTGTTACCTACCCTTACCACCAGGGGGTGGCTCGTCAGCAAGTCCAGGATCCAGTTGCAGAGGGAGGTGTTTCGTCCCAGGGTCCTTAGCTTATTGATTTGAGGGCGCTATGGTGTTGAACCCTGAGCTGTAGTCAATGAATAGCACTCTCACGTAGGTGTTCCTTTTGTCCAGGTGGGAAAGGACGGTGTGGAGTGCAATGGAATTTGCATCATCTGTTGATCTGTTGGGGCGGTATGCGAATTGGAGTGGGTCTAGGGTTTCTGGGATGATGGTGTTGATGTGAGCCATGACCAGCCTTTCAAAGCACTTCATGGCAACAGACGTGAGTGCTATGGGTCAGTAGTCGTTTAGGGAGGTTACCTTAGTGTTCTTGGGCACAGGGACTATGGTGGTCTGCTTAAACATGTTGGTATTACAGACTAGGACAGGGAGAGGTTGAAAATGTCAGTGAAGACACTTGCCAGTTGGTCAGCTCGTAGTACACGTTCTAGTAATCTGTTTGGCCCAGCGGCCTTGTGAAGGTCTTACTCACATCGGCTGTGGAGAGCGTGATCACACAGTCTTGTGGAACAGCTGGTGCTCTCATGCATGTTTCAGTGTTATTTGCCTCGACGCGAGCATAGAAGTAGTTTAGCTCGTCTGGTAGGCTTGTGTCACTGGGCAGCTCTCAGCTGTGCATCCCCTTGTAGTCTTTAATGGTTTGCAAGCCCTGCCACATCCGACGAGCGTCAGAGATGGTGTAGTACGATTTGATCTTAGTCCTGTATTGATGCTTTGCCTGTTTGATGGTTCCTCGGAGGGCATAGCGGGATTTCCAATTATCTTCCGGGTTAGAGTCCCACTCCCTGAAAGCGTCAACTCTAGCCTTTAGCTCAGTGCGGATGCTGACTGTAATCCATGTTTTCTGGTTGGGTTATGTACTTACGGTCACTGTGGGGACGACGTCATCGATGCACTGATTGATGAAGCCAGTGACTGATGTGGTGTCCTCCTAATGCCATCGGAAGAATCCCGGAACATATTCCAGTCTGTGCTAGCAAAACAGTCCTGTAGCTTGGCATTTGCTTCATCCGACAACTTTTCTATTGACCGATTCACTGGTGCTTCCTGCTGTAAGTTTTCCTGCATTAAAGTCCCCAGCCACTAGGAGCGCCGCCTCTGGATGAGCGTTTTCCTGTTTGCTTATGGCAGTATACAGCTCATTGAGTGCAGTCTTAGTGTGCCAGCATCGGTTTGTGCTAGTAAATAGACAGCTACGAAGAATATAGATGAAAACTCTCTTGGTAAATAGTGTGGTCTACAGCTTATCATGAGATACTCTACCTCAGGCGAGGAAAACCTCAAGACTTCCTTAGATATCATGCACCAGCTGTTGTTTACAAATATACATAGACCACTACGCCTTGTCTTACCAGAGGCTCCTGTTCTATCCTGTCAATACAGTGTATAACCCACCAGCTGTATGTTATTGTCATCGTTCAGCCACAACTCGGTTAAACATAAGACATTACAGTTTTGAATGTCCTATTGGTAGGATATACATGCTTGTAGTTTGTCCACTTTAATATCCGGCAATTATACATTTGCAAATCATACCGATGGCAAAGGCAAATTAGCCACTCGTCGCCGAATCCTCACAAGGCACCCCGATCTCCTTTCGCGATACCTCCGTATTTGTCTCCTACGAATGATGGGGATGAGGGTCTGTTCAAGTGTCTGGAGTAAGTAAATCCCTCTCGTCCAACTTATTAAAGAAAAATTATTCATCCAGTTCAAGGTGAGTAATCCTGATGTCCAGAGGCTCTTTTCGGTCATAAGAGACGGTAGCAGCGACATTATAAGTTACAAAACAACGTGAAATAGCACGGTTGGTTAAGAGCCCATAAAACGGCAGCCATACTCTCCGGAGCCATCATCACATAGCTAGTACTAGTAGCTAGCTAGTTAGTTATACCTAGCTAGTTAGATATACCTAGTTAGCTTACTTTTCTCAAAATTAATCTCATGGTGTGGGGGTTACCTTGTTGGGGAACACAGTATCTATCTCCTCATGCAGTTTGTAACAATAGTTTGTAACAGGTTTATGTTTGTAACAGTATTTACAGGTGTGTGTTTGCAACAGGTGTTTATAGTGTTTGTAACAGTATTTGACAGGTGTGTGTTTGTGAGAGTAGTTTAAAGGTGTGTGTTTGTAACGTGTGTGTTTGGAACAGTAGTTAACAGGTGTGTGTTTGAGGCAGGACTTTATAGGTGCGTGTTTGTAACAGTAGTTTACAGGTGTGTGTTTGTAACAGTAGTTTATTGGTGTGTGTAACGGCTGTCTTCTGTAAAAATGGACCAAGGCGCAGCAGGTATGTGAATACTCATCTTTAATTAAAATAAAGGAGTAGAGCATCCACTTAACAATTTTCAAACAATATATAAGACAGGAACAGTTTTGCAGGCACACAACACGCAGTGCAAAAACAACTACCCACAAAACCAAGTGACAAACATACTCCTACATATATGACTCCCAATCAGGAACAACGATCCCCAGCTGTTCCTGATCAGGAGTCACAAGACCAACACAGAACAATCACACACACAAGACTGCCACGTCCTGACCCCAAAACTACAACAACAGCTCCATCTGTTGGTCAGGACGTGACAGTACCCCCCCCCCCTCAAGGTGCAGACCCCGGAATGCACCTAACAACGAAAAAACACCAACAAACAAAATCCCCAACAAAACCCATAAACAATAACCCCTAAACAATAAGGGAGGGATGGGAGGGTGGCTGCCGTCAACGACGGCACTGTGCTACACCCTCCCTCCCCAACCCACCTATCCTGGAGGTGGCTCCGGTGCAGGACGTGGACCCTGCTCCACCCTCGGCGTCGCCCACTTCGGTGGAGCCGATAGCTGCGCCAGGCATACGGACCCCTCGAGCCGGGCCGGAGGACAGGAGGGCCCCTCGGGCTGGGCCGGGGGACAGGAGGGCCCCTCGGGCTGGGCCGGGGGGCAGGAGGGCCCCTCGGGCTGGGCCGGGGAGCAGGAGGGCCCCTCGGGCTGGGCCGGGGAGCAGGAGGGCCCCTCGGGCTGGGCCGGAGAGCAGGAGGGCCCCTCGGGCTGGGCCGGAAAGCATGCGGGCCACTCGGGCTGGGCCGGAAGGCATGCGGGCCACTCGGGCTGGGCCGGAAGGCATGCGGGCCACTCGGGCTGGGCCGGAAGGCATGCGGGCCACTCGGGCTGGGCCGGAAGGCATGCGGGCCACTCGGGCTGGGCCGGAAGGCATGCGGGCCACTCGGGCTGGGCCGGAAGGCATGCGGGCCACTCGGGCTGGGCCGGAGGGCAGGAGGACCACTCGGGCTGGACCGGAGGGCAGGAGGACCACTCGGGCTGGACCGGAGGGCAGGAGGACCACTCGGGCTGGACCGGAGGGCAGGAGGACCACTCGGGCTGATCCTGACAGGCCGGGCACCCTGGCAGATCAGGGCAGGCGGGCACCTCTGGCAGAACCGGGCAGTCCGGCCACTCCGGCAGAACAGGGCAGTCCGGCCACTCCGGCAGTTCAGGGCAGTCCGGCCACTCCGGCAGTTCAGGGCAGTCCGGCCACTCCGGCAGTTCAGGGCAGTCCGGCCACTCCGGCAGTTCAGCGCAGTCCGGCCACTCCGGCAGTTCAGCGCAGTCCGGCCACTCCGGCAGTTCAGCGCAGTCCGGCCACTCCGGCAGTTCAGCGCAGTCCGGCCAGCTCCGCGCAGTTCAGCGCAGTCCGGGCAGCTCCGACGACTGTTGACTGGCGGGCAGCTCCGACGACTGTTGACTGGCGGGCAGCTCCGACGACTGTTGACTGGCGGGCAGCTCCGACGACTGTTGACTGGCGGGCAGCTCCGACGACTGTTGACTGGCGGGCAGCTCCGACGACTGTTGACTGGCGGGCAGCTCCGACGACTGTTGACTGGCGGGCAGCTCTGACGACTGTTGACTGGCGGGCAGCTCTGGTGACTGTTGACTGGCGGGCAGCTCTGGTGACTGTTGACTGGCGGGCAGCTCTGATGACGACTGTTGACTCCTGATGCGTGGGGCAGGTATTGGACGTACCAGCCTGGAGACACGCACCTCCATGCTAGTGTGTCTAGCGGGAAACACCGGACCGAAAGGGCGCACTGGCGGTCTTGAGTGCAGGGTTGGCATCACCCCTTCCGGCTCGATGCTCCCCTTGCCCTGGCACCTGCGGGGCGCTGGTACTGGGCGCACTGGGCTGTGCGTCCGTATAGGCGAGATGGTGCGCACCTCAGCGTAACATGGCGCCCTCCACCTCGTACGCACCTCCCTGTAGTCACGGGTAGCTGGCTTACGGCTCTTCCCTGGCCTGGCCAAGCTACCCGTGTGCCCCCCCCAAAAAAAATCTTGGGGCTGCCTCTCGGGTTTCCTAGCCAACCGTGTTCCAGCGTAACTTTCCCGATGGTTCCTCTGTCCAGCTGCCTCCACTCTCCTGAGTGCCTCCACCTGTTCCCATGGGAGGCGATCCCTTCCGGCCAGGATCTCTTCCCAGGTGTAGGCTCCCTTGCCGTCCAGGACGTCCTCCCATGTCCATTGTTCCCTTTTTCTCTCCTGTGGCTTCCTCCTCTTCTGCTGCTTGGTCCTTTGGTGGTGGGTAGTTCTGTAACGGCTGTCTTCTGTAAAAATGGACCAAGGCGCAGCAGGTATGTGAATACTCATCTTTAATTAAAATAAAGGAGTAGAGCATCCACTTAACAATTTTCAAACAATATATAAGACAGGAACAGTTTTGCAGGCACACAACACGCAGAGCAAAAACAACTACCCACAAAACCAAGTGACAAACATACTCCTACATATATGACTCCCAATCAGGAACAACGATCCCCAGCTGTTCCTGATCAGGAGTCACAAGACCAACACAGAACAATCACACACACAAGACTGCCACGTCCTGACCCCAAAACTACAACAACAGCTCCATCTGCTGGTCAGGACGTGACAGTGTGTGTTTGTAACAGTAGTTAACAGGTGTGTTTGTAACAGTAGTTAACAGGTGTGTTTGTAACAGGTGTGTGTTTGTAACAGTAGTTTATTGGTGTGTGTTTGTAACAGTAGTTAACAGGTGTGTTTGTAACAGGTGTGTGTTTGTAACAGTAGTTAACAGGTGTGTGTTTGTAATAGTAGTTTATAGATGTGTGTTGGTAACAGTAGTTTCCAGGTGTGTGTTTGTAACAGTAGTTAACAGGTGTGTGTTTGTAATAGTAGTTTATAGATGTGTGTTGGTAACAGTAGTTTCCAGGTGTGTGTTTGTATCAGTAATTCACAGGTGTGTGTTTGTATCAGTAATTCACAGGTGTGTGTTTGTATCAGTAATTCACAGGTGTGTGTTTGTATCAGTAATTTACAGGTGTGTGTTTGTAACAGTAGTTTCCTGGTGTTTGTTTGTAACAGTAGTTTACAGGTGTGTGTTTGTAACAGTAGTTTACAGGTGTGTATTGCAGTTACCTTTAGTCTGCTCCTATCCTGTCTTTGTGTTGCTGCCTTTCTGAGAGTCGATCATCAGCTTTAAGGAATCCCCCGACTCTGGAAGCAGAAGGAAATTCGGTCAATTACGTCCAATCACAACCAACATAAACAGATTCTACTGGATCTGGTCCAATCACAACCAACACAATCAGATTCTACTGGATCTGTTCCTATCACAACCAACACAAACAAGTTCTACGGGATGCAGTCTGTCTGACCAAAAGATTTAGCGTTTATATATATATATATGAATATTTGAGTGCCATTAAGTGCCAAAATGGCATTTACATTGTATTTACATAGGTTGTGTATTGGTTATAGATGTTATTTATTCATCTTCGCTTTCATTTTTTCTACACTCTGTGAACATACCGTGAGAGTGGTGTCAGGGCGTTCAGCCCTGATCTTGTTGTAGATCTGAAGAA
Organism: Salmo salar; assembly: GCF_965601325.2. Taxonomy (NCBI): domain Eukaryota; kingdom Metazoa; phylum Chordata; class Actinopteri; order Salmoniformes; family Salmonidae; genus Salmo; species Salmo salar. The sequence goes on along the minus strand of NC_138292.1, from coordinate 85,362,189 downwards.
GTCTGTCGTCTTTTCAGGGTAGAAGGAGAAACTAAGGACCTGGAATACAAGGAAGAGAAACGGAAACCACCCTGGATGTAGGTACCCGGGGCCCCAAATCCATTAGTGTGGCCCTCCACTCAGCTGTCTATCTATTCATTCAGGGGAAGTACGGGGAGATGAACGAGATGAAAACACCCCTGGCGTTGACACGGCAGCCCTGGTGTTGAAACGGCAACGGAAACGAACACGTCTTCTGTCATTAGAAGAAAAGGTTTTCATGAAAAACAGAATACTCGGGAGTCGGGATCAACATTCAACGACACAAGTGTCAGTCTTTGTCCATGGTACACTACCTGACCAAAAGTAAAGTGACTGCTGGCCTCACAACTACTGACTACGCAACTACCAACCACATAACTACTGACTACAGACCGCAAACACACAACTACCGCTGACAAACACACATCTACTGACCACACAACTACTGACCGAGCAACTACTGGCCGCAAACACACAACTACCGACCGCAAACATACAACTACCGACCGCAACCACGCAGCTACCGACCACAACTACTGACCACAACTACTGACCGCACAACCACCGATCATACAACCATTGACCACAATCACACAACCACTGATCACACCTACTGACCACACCTGCCGACTACAAAACTACCGACCACAACTACTGACATCAACTACTAACCACACAACTACCGACCAAACAACTGCCGGCCACAATTACCGAGCACACCAACTGCCCACACCTACTGACCACACCTACTGAAAACACCCACAGACCACACCTACTGATCACACCTACCGACCACACCTACTGACTACAACCACTCAACTACTGACCAAACATCTAGTGACCACACAACTACTGACCACAATCACACAACCACTCAACTACTGACCACAACAACTGACCACACAACTACTGACCAAACAACTGCCGGCCACAATTACCGAGCACAACAACTGACCACAACGACTGACAGCAACTACTGACCACACAACCACTGACTGCAACTACTGACCATGCAACTACTGACCACACAACTACTGACCACAACTACGGACCACAACTACGGACCAAAAACTACCGACCACAATAACGCAACTACTGACCACAACTACTGGCCTCAACTACTGACCGCGCAACAACTAACCACACAACCGCTGGCTAAACAACTACTGACTATGCAACTACCGACCACACTTACCGACCACAACTACTGACCAGAACTACTGACCACACAACCACTGTCCACAACTACTGACCGCACAACTACTGACCACACAACTACTGATCACACAACCACTGACCACAAACACACAACTACCAACCACAAACACACAACTACCGACCACAACTACCGACCGCAACTACTGACCACACAACTACTGCCCACAACCACTGACTGCAACCACTGACCGCAACCACCGACCACACAACTACCAACCACAACTACCGACCACACAACTACCAACCACAACTACCGACCACAACTACCGACCACAACTACTGACCACACAACTACTGCCCACACAACTACTGACCACAACTACCGACCACAACTACCGACCACACAACTACTGACCACACAACTACTGATCACACAACCACTGACCACAATCACACAACTACTGTCCACAACTACTGACCTCAACTACTGACCGCACAACTACTGACCACACAACTACTGACTACACAACTACTGACCACAACTACTGACCTAAACTACTGATCACACAACCACTGACCACAATCACACAGCTACTGACCACAACTACTGACCTCAACTACTGATCACAGAACCACTGACCACAATCACACAACTACTGTCCACAATTACTGACCGCAACTACTGACCACACAACTACTGATCACACAACTACTGACCACAATCACACAACTACTGACCACAACTACTGACTGCACAACTACTGACCACACAACTACCGACTACACAACTACTGACCGCAACTACTGACCACACAACTACTGACTGCAAACACACAACTACCAACCGCAACTACTGACCGCAAGGACTGACCGCAACTACCGACCACACAACCACCGACCACACAACTACTGACCGCAACCACTGACCGCAACTACTGACCACACACCATCCGGTGAAACATCTGGCTCATTGTTCGATCTGTGATTGACTCTTGTGAGTGGAAAATGCTGTGTTGTTACTGTTGGCACGGCACCAGGACTGACGATTACAGCTGAGTGGCTGTGAGGGTCAGGCGGAGTTAACGTGTGTGTGTGTGCGCACGAGATTGAGAAAGAAAGAGTGCATTCGCTGCGGTGAGTCTCATAATGTAACGAGGAAGTGAGTTGGCTAGTTATTGTGTTTTTTATTTTAACCGTCCTTTCGACCAAAGTAAATATCCATATGAACACTTTTCCACATGGCTTCCATCTTCAGGCAATAAAGAAATGACCTCATAACTCTCTTGTAATCAAAGTTATCTCATCTCTCTGCCAGGGGCCTAGTTGCAAAACATTTAATAAACGGAAGCAAACTGAACAAAACGTGGAGGGACCTACCTGTATTTATCCAATATTAACTCAAATTTTGCTCCGTTTGCTTCCATTAAGTTCTTAAACGTTACACGGTTTCCATAATGAATGTGCCCCTGCTCTCTCTTGTCGATCATTCACCAATTTAAATTAAATTTAAGGGGCTTTATTGGCATGGGAAACATATTTTTACATTGCCAAAGCAAGTGAAATAGATAATAAACACAAGTGAAATCAACAATACAAACATTTCAAATGTCATATTATGTCTACACAGTGTTGTAATGAAGTGCAAATAGTTAAAGTACAAAAGGGAAAATCAATCTCCCTGCTTCGCTTTCACCTCTCACACAGTCTCCCTCCTATCTCTTTATTGCGTGTGTCGTGAACAACATTTGCCTGAGCAACAATACTAGAATCGGTGGTTCGGTTTTCAATATAAAAGTTACCCATTGAAACTGATGCAAACGGATACAAATGGAATCATGCTACAATTGGACGAGATAATTCGAAACAAGGTTGGAATATTGTTATATACATTTAAAAAAAGACAATAATTTGATAATTTGATGCCCCCCCAAAAATCTGTTGAAATTGCGCTGTGGGTGTTACTCTTCAGGACTGCAACATACCTTCAATGTACAGCCTTATGGATCTGGGGTTCATGACATGGGGTACAGCCTTATGGATCTTGAGTTCATGACAAGGGGTACCAGCCTAGTTATTGACACCCACAGATTACAATTCTAAAGCGCTTACACAAATATTACAATCGCAGCTCTTATTGCGGCACTTTAACTGTGGGAAATCACCTCACAATTCAGCCTATAATGCCTATTGAACATTCAAATTGCAATGTACAGGGCTCCCGAGTGGCACAGCGGTCTAAGGCACTGCATCTCTATGCAAGAGGTGTCACTACAGGCCCTGGTTCGAATGCAGGCTATATCACATCAGGTTGTGATTGGGAGTCCCATAGGGCGGCGCACAATTGGCCCAGCATCGTCTGGGTTTGGCTGGAGTAGGCTGTAATTGTAAATAAGAATTTGTTCTTAACTGACATGCCTAATTAAGTAAAGGTTAAATGTTATTATTTTTTAAATAAACTTATGGAATTGTGAGGTGATTTCCCACAGTTAAAGTCCTGCAATAAGAGCTACGATGCTAATACTTGTGTAAACTCTTCACATTTCATGGACCCAAGATCCAGAGGTAACGCTGTACAGTAAAATAGAAGTATGTCCCAAATCAATTATAATACAGCCACAGTGCGACTTCAACTATTTTTTGTGTTAAATTAACTACTTATTGTCTTTTTTTAAATTCATATAACAACATTCTTACCTTATTTAGCATTATCTTGTCCAAATATGGCATTATTACATTATTTTTATCCGTTTGCATCAGTTTTAGTATGGGATTCTTATTTTGAAGTCGAACCGCAAATTCCATTGTGGCTCATCATTATTCTAGCTACCATCACAGATGTGCTTTTCCGACGGAATACAATAATAACTTGTAACCTGCACGGTCTCAAACAGAGTACGGAGAAGAGCAACGGTCGGTAGTTGAGATCTGCCGCGTTCACAGAAGAACCACACTAGAACCGGACAGAGAAAACAACTCAAAACCTGTCAGACAAGTGAACTCAAACGAGCCTGAGAGAAAACGGAGCCTTTGTTTTCAGAAGCGGCAGTGAGCCAAACCGGAGGAAAGATTATGAGTTTTCTTCCATACCTCTCTGCTGAGACCTGGACCCTCCTGGCCCTCCTCATCACCCTAATAATAGTGTAAGGACTTACATCAAATCAAATGTTATTTGTCACATTTATCGTAGTTAACCGGTGTAGACTAGCAGTGAAATGCTTATTTAGGGGTCCTTTTCCAACAATGCAAGATAAGATATATATTTTGTATACTTCTCTAGAACATATTACTAGTTAACTTGTGTGTACAGGTGCGGGTACTGGCCCTATGGTGTTTTCACTAAGATGGGTATCCCTGGTCCCAAACCCCTACCTTACTTTGGCACAATGATGGAGTATAAAAAGGTTAGTACCCATTCAGAATAAACATCTCTCTCATATTTTAAACAATTGTGTATTTTCCCCCCATATAAAATAATACACTGAGAAGGAAAAAGAGGACTAGCCGGTTGTTTGAACAATAGATAAATAAAAGGTAATATGAGACATGATCAGTCTAGAACATTTACATTTACATTTAAGTAATTTAGCAGACGCTCTTATCCAGAGGGACTTACAAATTGGTGTATTCACTTTATGATATCCAGTGGAACAACCACTTTACAATAGTGCATCTAAAACTTTTAAGGGGGGGGGGGGGGTTACAAGGAAGTTGTGTTGCTTGACCCCGGGTACCATAGAAAATAACAAACCCTCCTCAACCCTCACCTGTTTCAGGTGTGTTCTCTGTTCAGGTGTAAGACACACCTACATGACCTCCTAGGGCATGGCCAGGCATGAATCAGCTGTTTCTCATTTTCTATCTCTCTTTCTCTCTCTCTCTCTCTCTCTCTCTCTCTCTCTCTCTCTCTCTCTCTCTCTCTCTCTCTCTCTCTCTCTCTCTCTGTCTTTCTCGCTACAGGGCATGACAAACTTTGACACAGAGTGCTTTCAGAAGTATGGGAGAATCTGGGGGTGAGTTCAGTTGGCTGTACCGTACTAGGATGACTCACAACTGTACTATGTTCTTTCAATGAATCACCTGCTCGAGCTGTCATGTGACCATGAGGAATAGTATTAGTAATGTCAACCAAAACCAGAATAATGTTTTCTATGTAATTTTCTAAGAGGTGGTTAATAAATGTGTGGGTTTCCAGTGTTGGGTAGGTTACTTTCTAAATGTAATCCGTTACAGTTACTAGTTTTACCTGTCCAACATTACCCCAAACTCAGTAACGTAATCGGATTACATTCAGTACCTAGTTTTACCTGTCCAACATTACCCCAAACTCAGTAACGTAATCGGATTACATTCAGTACCTAGTTTTACCTGTCCAACATTACCCCAAACTCAGTAACGTAATCTGATTACATTCGGTTACTTTAGATGACTTTCCCTTTAAGAGGCAATACATTTTACTTCCTGGGTTGGTTATGTAGGCTTCTTCTAACCCATCGCTTTCTACTGTTAGGTTCTAAATGAACCTAGTAAAAGTCACGGATGATTAGTAAAGCTTAAATCAAGTTTATTCGCCCGTTAAGGTCAATACAGCTGCATCAGACAAAAGACATATTCACATAAGCACTGATATTTAACCCTTTCTCCTACGCTGAGTCTCCTCCTACACATCTGAACAGCCAATACAGCCAATACAACCCTGTGTGTTTCTCCTCTGTGAAGGATCTATGATGGGAGGCAGTCTGTTCTGTGTACCATGTAGGTGTATATATAGTGGTTAAAGCCAGGTGTGTTTCTCCTCTGTGAAGGATCTATGATGGGAGGCAGCCTGTTCTGTGTATCATGGAGGCGTATATATAGCATGGATCAAGACCAGGTCCTGATTAAAGAGTGTTACAGCATCTTTCATCGGACCGCAGCCGGTTTTGAGTATCACGGACACACAGCACGATCACACACCATCACTGACTACACACACACACACACACACACACACACACACAGCGACACACACACACACACACACACACACACACACACATCCCCCTAATAATAATCTGAATAATAATAATCCTAACATTATTACTGATATTATTAATACATTATTTGTGGCATTCATTATTCATACATTTTAACTTCTTATGGATGGTGGCAGTATTGAGTAGCTTGGATGACTGACATGCCCAGAGTAAACTGCCTGCTACTCACTCCCAGAAACTATGATATGCATATTATTAGTAGATTTGGATAGAAAACACTCTGAAGTTTCTAAAACTGTTTGAATGATGTCTGTGAGTGTAACAGAACTCATATGGCAGGTAAAAACCTGAGAACAAATCCAAACAGGAAGTGGTCTGTAGGACTTCAATTAATTCCCTATTCAAACTACAGTGTCTGTGGGGTCATGTTGCACTTCCTAAGGCTTCCACTAGATGTCAACAGTCTTTAGAACCTTGTTTGAGGCTTCTACTGTAAAGCGATGAAGAATAAGAGCTACTGGTGTCAGAACACTGCCAGCAGGGCATGAGCCTCAGGCATTGCGCGCTCACGTGAGAGGTACCTCAGTTCCATTGCATTTCTGAAGACAAAGGATTTCTCCGGTTGAAACTTTATTGTGGATTTACGATAAAAACATCCTAAAGATTGATTCTATACATCGTTTGACATGTTTCAACGAACTGTAATGGAAATTGTTGAGTTTTCGTCTGACATGCGCATCCTGAATTTGGATTTGTGAACTGAAGCCGCGAACAAAAAGGAGGTACTTGGACATAAAGGATGGACTTTATCGAACAAAACCAACATTTATTGTGGACCTGGGATTCCTGGGAGTGCATTCTGATGAAGATCATCAAAGGTAAGTGAATATTTATAATGCTATTTCTGACTATTGTTGACTCCAACATGGCGGATATATTTCATGCATGTTTTTGTGTCTGAGCGCCGTACTCAGATTATTGCTTTTTCGGTAAAGCTTTTTTGAAATCTGACACAGCGGTTGCATTAAGGAGAAGTTTATCTAAAGTTCCATGTATAACACTTGTATTTCCATGAACATTTATGCTGAGTATTTCTGTAAATTGATGTGGCTCTCTGCAAAATCACCGGATGTTTTGGAGGCAAAAGATTACTGAACATAACGCGCCAATGTAAACTGAGATTTTTGGATATAAATATGAACTTTATCGAACAAAACATACATGTATTGTGTAACATGAAGTCATATGAGTGTCATCTGATGAAGATCATCAAAGGTTAGTGATTAATCTTCCCTCTATTTCTGCTTTTTGTGACTCCTCTCTTTGTCTGGAAAATGGCTGTGTTTTTGTGTGTGTTGGCGCTGACCTAACATAATCATATGGTTTGTTTTCGCCTTTTTGAAATCAGACACTGTGGCTGGATTAACAAGAAGTAAAGCCTTAAAATGGTGAATAATACTTGTATGTTTGAGGAATTTTAATTATGAGATTTTTGTTGTTTTGAATTTGCCGCCCTGCACTTTCACTGGCTGTCATCATATCGATCCCGCTAACGGGATCAAGCCATAACAGGTTTTAAAGTAGCTGAATATTATGTAAATATTATGATCAATATTAATAAATCATATCATTGTTACAACTGTCCTCCATGTTTTAGAATTCTGTCTGAACGGCGAGCTGTTTGATCATTAATACAACTGTCCTCCATGTTTTAGGACTTCCATCTGAACGGTGAGATGTTTGATGCGTTGTCCGTTGCCGAGGACGACACATGGAGACGGATCCGCAGTATCCTCTCACCTTCCTTTACCTCTGGACGACTAAAAGAGGTAGAACCATCCCTCCATCTCTCCCTTTCTATGTTTTATCAACTTGTTATAAACGCTTTATAACTTGTTATAAACTATTTACTAACTCATTATAGCTATTTAGAAACTCTTTACTAACTCATTATATCTTGTTAGAAACTCTTTACTAACTCATTAACGCTTGTTAGAAACTCTTTACTAAATCAAATCAAATTGTATTAGTCGCAAACACATATTTAGCAGATGCGGGTGTAGTGAAATGCTTGTGTTCCTAGCTCCAACAGTGCAGTAATATCTAACAATACACAACAATACACACAAGTCTAAAAGTAAAATTAAGAAATATAGAAATATTAGGATGAGCAATGTAGAAGTCTGGAGTATAAAATTACAGTTGAAGTCGGAAGTTTACATACACTTAGGTTGGAGTCCATTAAACTAGTTTTTCAACCACTCCACAAATTTCTTGTTAACAAACTATAGTTTTGGCAAGTCGGTTAGGACATCTACTTTGTGCATGACTCACGTAATTTTTCCAACAATTGTTTACAGACAGATTTCACTTATAATTCACAGTATCACAATTCCAGTGGGTCAGAAGTTTACATACACTAAGTTGACTGTGTCTTTAAACCGCTTGGAAAATTCCAGAAAAGGATGTCATGGCTTTAGAAGCTTCTGATAGGCTAATTGATATCATTTGAATCAATTGGAGGTGTACCTGTGGATGTATTTCAAGGCCTACCTTCAAACTCAGAGCCTCTTTGCTTGACATCATGGGAAAATCAAAAGAAATCAGCCAATACCTCAGAAAAATTATTGTAGAAGTCTGGTTCATACTTGGGAGCAATTTCCAATCACCTGAAGGTGCCACGTTCATCTGTACAAACAATAGTACGCAAGTATAAGCACCATGGGACCCCGCAGCTGTCACACTGCTCAGGAAGGCGACGCGTTCTGTCTCCTAGAGGTGTACGTGCTTTGGTGCGAAAAGTGCAAATCAATCCCAAAACAACAGCAAAGGACCTTGTGAAGATGCTGGAGGAAACAGGTACAAAAGTATCTATATCCACAGTAAAACGAGTCCTATGTCGACATAACCTAAAAGGCCGCTCAGCAAGGAAGAAGCCACTGCTCAAAAACCGCCATAAAAAAGCCAGACTACGGTTTGCAACTGCACATGGGGACAAAGATTGTACTTTTTGGAGAAATGTCCTCTGGTCTGATGAAACAGAAATAGAACAGTTTGGCCATAATGACCATCGTTATGTTTGGAGGAAAAAGGGGAGGCTTGTAAGCCGAAGAACATTACATTTACAGTCCTGTTAGGAAAATACTCTAAACAGAAACAATTACCCACAAAACCCAAAGGAAAAACATGCTCCTTATGTGTGACTCCCAATCAGCAGCAACGAGCTTCAGCTGTGCCTGATTGGGAGCCACACACATGGCCCAAAACAAAGAAATACCAAAACATAGAAAAAGGAACATAGAACGCCCACCCAATGTAACACCCTGGCCTAACCAAAATAAAGAACAAAAAACCCCTCTCTATGGCCAGGGCGTTACAGTACCCCTCCCAAAGGTGCGGACTCCGGCCGCAAAACCTGACTCTGAAGGGGAGGGTCCGGGTGGGCCTTCTTACGGTGGCGGCTCAGGTGCGGGACGTGGCCTCTGCTCCACCCTTGACGTCGCCCTCTTCTGTGGCGCACCTGGCCGCGCCGAAGGTCTGGTGGGCGACGCTGACTGCGCCCGGCTGGCGGCGATGGCTGCGCCCAGTTGGCGGGCGACCCTGGTTGCGCCCGGCTGGCGACCGGCGATGGTTGCGCCCGGCTGGCGACCGGCGATGGTTGCGCCCGGCTGGCGGGCGACCCTGGTTGCGCCTGACTGGCGGGCGGCGATGGTTGCGCCCGACTGGCGGGCGACCCTGGTTGCGCCCGGCTGGCGGGCGGCGATGGTTGCGCCCGGCTGGTGGGCGACCCTGGCTGCGCCCGGCTGGCGGGCGACCCTGGCTGCGCCCGGCTGGCAGGCGACCCTGGCTGCGCCGACGGCACTGACCCAGGATTCACCAGGCTGCGGAGACATGATGGATGCCTGGCCCTGGGCACAGGCACAGGACTCACCAGGCTGGGGAGACATGACAGAGGCCTGGCCCTAGGCGTAGGCACAGGACTCACCGGGCTGGCGGGCGTCCCTGGCCACTCTGGCAGTTCAGGGCAGTCTGGCCACTCTGGCAGTTCAGGGCAGTCTGGCCACTCTGGCAGTTCAGGGCAGTCTGGCCACTCTGGCAGTTCAGGGCAGTCTGGCCACTCTGGCAGTTCAGGGCAGTCTGGCCACTCCGGCAGTTCAGGGCAGTCTGGCCACTCCGGCAGTTCAGGGCAGTCTGGCCACTCCGGCAGTTCAGCGCAGTCTGGCCACTCCGGCAGTTCAGCGCAGTCTGGCCACTCCGGTAGTTCAGCGCAGTCTGGCCACTCCGGCAGTTCAGCGCAGTCTGGCCACTCCGGCAGTTCAGCGCAGTCTGACCTCTCTGGCGACTGTTGACTGGCGGGCAGCTCTGACGACTGTTGACTGGCGGGCAGCTCTGACGACTGTTGACTGGCGGGCAGCTCTGACGACTGTTGACTGGCGGGCAGCTCTGACGACTGTTGACTGGCGGGCAGCTCTGACGACTGTTGACTGGCGGGCAGCTCTGGACAGGTGAGACCCACTGGAGGCCTAGTCCTGGGAGGTGGCACAGGACGGACCAGGATGGGGAGACCCACTGGAGGCCTGGTCCTGGGAGGTGGCACAGGATGGACCAGGATGGGGAGACCCACTGGAGGCCTGGTCCGAGGAGGAGGCACAGGATAAACCGGGCTGTGGGGGAGCACTGGAGTTCTGGTACGGACACTCTTTATCCATACTCCAGGCTGAATGCCGACTTTGGCCCGGCACGGGCGGAGAGCAGGCATTGGGCGAACTGGACCCTCCCAGCGCTCTGGAGACACAGTGCGCAACGCCGGCGCAGGATAACCTGGACCGAGGAGGCGCACTGGAGACCAGACGCGCTGAGCTGGCACCATCCGCCCTGGCTCGATGCCTGCACTCGCATGGCACTTGCGGGGGGCTGGTATGTAGCGCACCGGGCTTTGAATGCGCACTGGGGACACCGTGCGATCCACAGCATAACACGGTGTCTTACCAGTACCACGCTGCTTCCGGTAAGCACGGGGAGTTGGCTTAGGTCTACCACCTGACTCCGCCAATCTCCCCGTGTGCCCCCCCAAAATTTTTTGGGGGGCTGCCTCCCGTGTCCGTTGCGCTCCCTTGCCTCGTACCAGCGCATCTCAGCTCTCGCCGCCTCGATCTCCCACTGCGGGCGGCGATACTCCCCAGCTTGAGCCCATGGTTCACCTTCGTCCAGTAATTCCTCCCATCTCCAGGAATCCTGAACGATCCTCTCCATCTTCTCCAAAGTCCATGAGTCCTTCTCCTGGTGCCTCTCCTTCCTCTGCTGCTTGGTCCGTTTTCGGTGGGTAATTCTGTAACGGCTGTCTGTAAGAGGGAACCAAGGTGCAGCAGAGGATGTGTTCATCATTAGAATTTTAATTCAAAAAAGCAAGAGAACACTACAAAATGAACAAAAACGACAGCAAACAGTCCTGTTAGGAAAATACTCTAAACAGAAACAATTACCCACAAAACCCAAAGGAAAAACATGCTCCTTATGTGTGACTCCCAATCAGCAGCAACGAGCTTCAGCTGTGCCTGATTGGGAGCCACACACATGGCCCAAAACAAAGAAATACCAAAACATAGAAAAAGGAACATAGAATGCCCACCCAATGTAACACCCTGGCCTAACCAAAATAAAGAACAAAAAACCCCTCTCTATGGCCAGGGCGTTACAAATGCATACATTTCATTCATTTTTTTTTCTTCTGTGCTGGCCCCCCGTGGGAATCAAACCCACAACCCTGGCGTTGCAAACACCATGATCTACCAACTGAGCTACAGGGAAGGCCCATCCCAACTGTGAAGCACGAGGGTGGCAGCATCATGTTGTGGGGGTGCTTTGCTGCAGGAGGGACTGGTGCACTTCACAAAATAGATGGCATCATGAGGGAGGAAAATGACGTGGATATATTGAAGCAACATCTCAAGACATCAGTCAGGAAGTTAAATCTTGACCCACAAATGGGTCTTCCAAATGGACAATGACCCCAAGCATACTTCCAAAGTTGTGGCAAAATGGCTTAAGAACAACAAAGTCAAGGTATTGGAGTGGCCATCACAAAGCCCTGACCTCAATCCTATAGAAAATGTGTGGGCAGAACTGAAAAAGCGTGTGCGAGCAAGGAGGCCTACAAACCTGACTCAGTTACACCCGCTCTGTCAGGAGGAATGGGCCAAAATTCACCCAACTTATTGTGGGAAGCTTGTGGAAGACTACCCGGAACGTTTGACCCAAGTTAAACAATTTAAAGGCAATGCTACCAAATACTAATTGAGCGTATGTAAACTTCTGACCCACTGGGAATGCGATGAAAGAAATACAAGCTGAAATAAACCATTCTCTCTACTATTATTCTGACATTTAGTCACGGTTGTCGTCTGGAATGGAGGACCAAAACGCAGCAGGAATGTGGATGCTCATCTTGATATTTATTTGAACCAAGAAAACACCAAAATAACAAAACGAAGACCGAACGATCAACAAAACAGTCTTGTAACGCTCACACACGCAAAACAAGAAACAATCTCCCACAAACACTACACCAAACAATTACCCATATATAGGACTCTCAATCAGAGGTAACGAGAAACACCTGCCTCCAATTGAGAGTCCAGCCCCCAAACGTAACCATAGAAAACCTAAACTAGACAGAATGCAGAAATACAACCTAGAACATACTAACCTAGAACATACACCCAAAACCCAGGAACACATAAATCAAACACCCCTCTACAACACACACAAAACCCCCACCATACAAAACAAACATCCCTCTGCCACGTCCTGACCAAAACACTAAACAACTACTCCCTCTGCTGGTCAGGACGTGACACATTTCATATTCTTAAAATAAAGTTGTGATTCTAACTGACGTAAAACAGGGAATTTTTACTCGGATTAAATGTCAGGAATTTTGAAAAACTGAGTTTAAATGTATTTGGATAAGGTGCATCCGACTTCAACTCTATATATATGTATATATGTGATGTGATGTATAGACATTATGGACAGTATGTGGATAGAATTTATAGCATATCTGTGGAATACATGGATAGAATAGTATATATACAGCAATAGCTAAATAGGATGAGCCTTGACTAGAAACAATATATACATGCATTCAGAAAGTATTCAGACCCATTGACTTTTTCCACATATTGTTACATTAAAGCATTATTCTAAAATGTATTACATTTTTAAAAATCCTCTACCTACACACAATACCCCATAATGACAAAGCGAAAACCGTTTTTAAGAAATGTTTGCAAATTTATTAAAAATCAAAAACAGATACCATATTAACATAAGTATTCAAAGGTGGAGTCATGCGTCCTCTGAAACATGACCCGCCTGACCACCTACTTCCTGTTTCACCGGATGTCAGCAACACTAATGTGAAACACCGTTCGACTGACAACCGGAGTCAGCTTGCAGGTGACCAGCCCTGTCACCTAGAGTCACTAGAGCAGGATAAGCCAAGGTCCCGGATGGCGCTGGGCCAATTGTGTGCCATCCTATGGGGTTCACGGTCACGGTCGGTTGTGACATAGCCTGGGATCGAACACCAGGCGGTGCAGTGCTTTTGACCGCTGCACCACCCAGGACCCCTATCTTCTTCATTCATATATAGGACTAGAATTAGATGCAGATGGATTTCACTTCTCTTCGCAAAGATTTTATGGTTATGGGTCTGAATAAATAACTGCTATAGTTTACCGCCATGTGAATGGTTATGGGTCTGAATAAATAACTGCTACAGCTTACCACCATTGTGCGTTCGCTCTTCTTTCAAACTACCGATTTCTATTGGCTGCTCTATTTAACATTCAGCAAACAAGAGCTTGCATCCCTCTTCGATTAGTCTATTTGTATAGGAAATGCAACAACAACAACAATGTCCAGCAAGCTATTCTAGTCTAGCTTTTCCTGAATGGGAATCCAAGAGCTAAGGAGCATAATTTACTGGTGTCTCTTAGTTATTTATCCCAGGAAAAGGGAATGGTTTTGTGCGGTAAATCTCGGTAACCGAGTTATGGCCATTCAACCCTAATCATGGAACAGCACTCTGCTAACCTCTCTCTCTGTCTCTCTCTCTGTCTTTCTCTCTGTCTCTGTCTCTCTCTCTATATATATATATACATAGATGTTTGGTATCATGAAGCAGCACTCAGCTAACCTGCTGAACGGAATGAAGAAGCAAGCAGATAAAGACCAGGCCATCGAAGTGAAGGAGTGAGTCCTGACCTCTAACCTCTGACTTTTCACCTTACACCCCTGAGTCTTAATTGTAATACACATACATACATATATATATTAAAACATATAAATATATATATATATCATATATACTACCGTTCAAAAGTTTGGGGTCACTTAGAAATGTCCTTGTTTTTTAAAGAAAAGCTATTTTTTATCATTTAAATAACGTCAAAGTGTATTTTTTATGGAATATCTACAGAGGCGTACAGAGGCGCATTATCAGCAACTATCACTCCTGTGTTCCAATGGCACGCTGTGTTAGCTAATCCAAGATTATCATTTTAAATGGCTAATTGATCCTTAGAAAACGCTTTTGCAATTATGTTAGCACAGCTGAAAACTGTTGTTCTGATTAAAGAAGCAATAAAACTGTCCTTCTTTAGACTAGTTGAGTATCTGGAGCATCAGCATTTGTGGGTTCAATTGCAGGCTCAAAATGCCCAGAAACAAAGAACTTTCTTCTGAAACTCGTCAGTCTATTCTTGTTCTGAGAAATGAAGGCTATTCCATGCGAGAAATTGCCAAGAAACTGAAGATCTCGTACAATGCTGTGTACTACTCCCTTCACAGAACAGCGCAAACTGGCTCTAACCAGAATAGAAAGAGGAGTGGGAGGCCCCGGTGCACAACTGAGCAAGAGGACAAGTACATTAGAGTGTCTAGTTTGAGAAACAGACGCCTCACAAGTCCTCAACTGGCAGCTTCATTAAATAGTACCTGCAAAACAACAGTCTCAACGTCAACAGTGAAGAGGCAACTCCGGGATGCTGGCCTTCTAGGCAGAGTTTCAAAGAAAAAAACATATCTCAGACTGGCCAATAAAAGAAAAGACTAAAATGGGCAAAGAACACAGACACTGGACAGGGGAACTCTGCCTAGAAGGCCAGAATCCCGGAGTCGCCTCTTCACTGTTGACATTGAGACTGGTGTTTTGCGGGTACTATTTAATGAAGCTGCCACCTGGTCAGTAGTCTTTGTCAGTAGTTGTGTGGTCTAGAGGTCGACCGATTACATGGCCGATTAATTAAGGCCGATTTCAAGATTTCATAACAATCGGTGATCGGCCTTCTTGGAAGCAGATTATGGCCGATTACATTGCAATCCACGAGGAGACAGGCTGACCACCTGTTACGCGAGTGCAGCATCAAAAGGACCTTGTGGCTGCAAGGAGCCAAGGTAAGTTGCTAGCTAGCATTAAACTTAACTTATAAAAAACAATCAATCTTCACATAATCACTAGTTAACTACACATGGTTGATGATATTACTAGGTTAACTAGCTTGTTCTGCATTGCATATAATCAATGTGGTGCCTGTTAATTTATCATCGAGTCACAGCCTACTTCAACTTGATGATTTAACAAATGCGCTTTCGCGAAGAAAAAAGCACAATCGTTGCAATAACGTACCTAACCATAAGCATCAGTGCCTTTCTTAAAATCAATACACAAGTATATTTATTTAAACCTGCATATGTAGTTAAAAAAAAATCATGTTAGCAGGCAATATTAACTAGGGAAATTGTGTCACTTCTCTTGCGTTCAGTGCAATCAGAGTCAGGGTATATGCAGCAGTTTGGGCCACCGGGCTCGTTGCGAACTGTTGAAAGGCCATTTATTAAGAACAAAGTCCGTAATTAATTTGCAAGAATATTAAATAACTATGACATAAGATTGAAGGTTGTGCAATGTAACAGTAATATTTAGACTTAGGGTTTCCACCCGTTCCATACAATACGGAACGTTTCCGTATTTCACTGAAAGAATAAACGTTTTGTTTTCGAAATGAGAGGTTCCAGATTTGACCATATTAATGACCAAAGGCTCGTATTTCTGTGTGTTTATTATATTATGATTAAGTATATGATTTGATATTTGATAGAGCAGTCTGACTGAGCGGTGGTAGGCAGCAGCAGGCTCGTAAGCATTCATTCAAACAGCAGCTCTTAGCAATGCTGGGATGCACAGTGCTGTTTATGACTTCAAGCCTGTCAACTCCCGAGATTAGGCTGGCAATACTAAAGTGCTTATAAGAACATCCAATAGTCAAAGGTCTATGAAATACAAATAGTATAGAGAGAAATAGTCATATAATAACTACAACCTAAAACATCTTACCTGGGAATATTGAAGACTCATGTTAAAAGGAACCACCAGCTTTCATATGTTCTCATGTTCTGAGCAAGGAACTGTTAGGGCTAGGGGGCAGTATTGACACGGCTGGATAAAAAAACATACCCGATTTAATCTGGTTACCACTCCTACCCAGTAACTAGAATATGCATATACTTATTACATATGGATAGAAAACACCCTAAATTTTCTAAAACTGTTTGAATGGTGTCTGTGAGTATAACAGAACTCATTTGGCAGGCAAAACCCTGAGACATTTTCTGACAGGAAGTGGATACCTGATGTGTTGTATTACCTTTAAACCTATCCCATTGAAAAACACAGGGGCTGAGGAATATTTTGGCACTTCCTATTGCTTCCACTAGATGTCACCAGCCTTTACAAAGTGTTTTGAGTCTTCTGGAGGGAGATCTGACCGAACAAGAGCCATGGAACGATGATGGCCCATTAGACACCTGGCGCGCGAGTTCATGTTGGGTACCCTCGTTCCAATACGTTATAAAAGAGTATGCATTCGTCCACCTTGAATATTATTCATGTTCTGGTTAAAAAAGGCCCTAATGATTTATGCTATACAACGTTTGACATGTTTGAACGAACGGAAATATATTTTTTCCCCTCGTTCATGACGAGAAGTCCGGCTGGCTTAGATCATGTGCTAACTCGACGGAGATTTTTGGACATAAATGATGAGCTTTTTTGAACAAAACTACATTCGTTATGGACCTGTGATACCTGGAAGTGACATCTGATGAAGAGAATCAAAGGTAATGGATTATTTACATAGTATTTTCGATTTTAGATCTCCCCAACATGACGTCTAGTCTGTATCGCAACGCGTATTTTTCTGGGCGCAGTGCTCAGATTATTGCAAAGTGTGATTTCCCAGTAAGGTTATTTTTAAATCTGGCAAGTTGATTGCGTTCAAGAGATGTAAATCTATAATTCTTTAAATGACAATATAATATTTTACCAATGTTTTCTAATTTTAATTATTTAATTTGTGACGCTGACTTGACTGCCGGTTATTGGAGGGAAACGATTTCCTCAACATCAATGCCATAGTAAAACGCTGTTTTTGGATATAAATATGAACTTGATAGAACTAAAAATGCATGCATTGTCTAACATAATGTCCTAGGAGTGTCATCTGATGGAGATTGTAAAAGGTTAGTGCATCATTTTAGCTGGTTTTATGGTTTTGGTGACCCTGTCTTTGAATTGACAAAACATTACACACAACTCTTGTAAATGTACTGTCCTAACATACTCTAAATTTATGCTTTCGCCGTAAAACCTTTTTGAAATCGTAAAACGTGGTTAGATTAAGGAGATGTTTATCTTTCAAAGGGTGTAAAATAGTTGTATGTTTGAAAAATTTGAATTTTGACATTTATTTGGATTCAAATTTGCCGCTCTTGAAATGCACCTGCTGTTGATGGAGTGCACCACGGGTGGCACGCTAGCGTCCCACCTAGCCCATAGAGGCTAAACGTTAGCTTTTTTACATGGCACATATTGGATTTTTACTTTCTTCTCCAACTGTGTTTTTGCTTTATTTAAACCAAATTGAACATGTTTCATTATTTATTTGAGACTAAATAGATTTATTTATGTATTGTATTAAGTTAAAATAAAAGTGTTCATTGTTCATTCAGTATTGTTGTAATTCTCATTTAATACAAATATATAAAAATCGGCCAATTAATCGGTATCAGCTTTTTTTGGTCCTCCAATAATCAGTATCGGTATCGGTGTTGAAAAAAATCATAATCGGTCGACCTCTAGTGTGGTCAGTACATGTGTGGTCAGTACATGTGTGGTCAGTACATGTGTGGTCAGTACATGTGTGGTCAATACTTGTGTGGTCAATACTTGTGTGGTCAGTAGCTGTGGTCACTAGTTGTGTGGTTGTGTGGTCAGTGGTTGTGTTGTGAGTAATTGTGTGGTTGTGGTCAATAGTTGTGTGGTCAGTAGTTGTGGTCAGTAGTTGTGTGGTTAGTAGTTGTGGTCAGTGGGTGTGTGGTCAGTGGGTGTGTGGTCAGTGGGTGTGTGGTCAGTGGGTGTGTGGTCAGTGGTTGTGCGGTCAGTGGTTGTGATGTCAGTGGTTGTGGGGTCAGTAGTTGTGGTCAGTGATTGTGGTCGGTAGTTGTGTGGTCAGTAGTTGTGTGGTAGGTACAGTGAGGGGGAAAAAGTATTTGATCCCCTGCTGATTTTGTACGTTTGCCCACTGACAAAGAAATGATCAGTCTATAATTTTAATGGTAGGTTTCTTTGAACAGTAAGAGACAGAATAACAACAAAAAAATCCAGAAAAACGCATGTCAAAAATTTTATAAATTGATTTGCATTTTAATGAGGGAAAAAAGTATTTGACCCCTCTGCAAAACATGACTTAGTACTTGGTGGCAAAACCCTTGTTGTCAATCACAGAGGTCAGACGTTTCTTGTAGTTGGCCACCAGGTTTGCACACATCTCAGGAGGGATTTTGTCCCACTCCTCTTTGCAGATCTTCTCCAAGTCATTAAGGTTTCGAGGCTGACGTTTGGCAACTCGAACCTTCAGATTTCAGTCCTTCACGGTGTAGTGTGTTACCAATTGTTTTCTTGATGACTATGGTTCCAGCTGCCTTGAGATCATTGACAAGATCCTCCCGTGTAGTTCTGGGCTGATTCCTCACCGTTGTCATGATCATTGCAACTTACGAGGTGAGATCTTGCATGGAGCCCCCCGGCTGAGGGAGATTGACAGTTCTTTTGTGTTTCTTCCATTTGCGCATCTCTCCAAGCTGCTTGGCGATGGTCTTGTAGCCCATTCCAGCCTTGTGTAGGTCTACAATCTTGTCCCTGACATCCTTGGAGAGCTCTTTGGTCTTGGCCATGGTGGAGAGTTTGGAATCTGATTGATTGCTTCTGTGGACAGGTGTCTTTTATACAGATAACAAGCTGAGATTAGGAGCACTCCCTTTAAGAGTGTGCTCATAATCTCAGCTCGTTACCTGTATAACAGACATTTGGGAGCCGGAAATCTTTCTGATTGAGAGGGGGTCAAATACTTATTTCCCTCATTAAAATGCAAATCAATTCATAACATTTTTAACATGCGTTTTTCTGAATTATTTTGTTGTTATTCTGTCTCTCGCTGTTCAAATAAACCTACCATTAAAATTATAGACTGATCATTTCTTTGTCAGTGGGCAAATGTACAAAATCAGCAGGGGATCAAATACTTTTTTCCCTCACTGTACATAGAAAAAGTATGTGAACCCTTTGGAATTACCTGGATTTCTGCATAAATGGTCATCAAATTTGATCTGATCTCCATCTAAGTCACAACAAGACAAAGTGTGCTTAAACTAATAACACACAAACAATTATACGTTTTCGTGTCATTATTGAACACACTGTGTAAACATTCACAGTGCAGGGTGGGAAAAGTATGTGAACCCTTAGATTTAATAACTGATTGACCCTCCTTTGGCAGCAATAACCTCAACCAAACGTTTTCTGTAGTTGCGGATCAGACCTGCACAACGGTCAGGAGGAATTTCGGACCATTCATCTTTACAAAACTGTTTCAGTTCAGCAATATTCTTAGTATGTCTAGTGTGAACCGCTTTCGAGGTCATGCCACAGCATTTTAAATTGGTTTGAGGTCAGGACTCTGACTGACTGGGCCACTCCAGAAGGCATATTTTCTTCTCTTGAAGCCATTCTGTTGTTGATTTACTTCTGTGTTTTGGGTTGTTGTCTTGTTGCATCACCCAACTTCTGTTGAGCTTCAATTTGCAGACAGATAGCCTTACATTCTCCTGCAAAATGTCTTGATTACCTTGGGAATTTATTTTTCCGTTGATGACAGCAAGTTGTCCAGGCCCTGAGACAGCAAAGCAGCCCTAAACCATGATGCTCCCTCCACCATACTTTACAGTTGGGAAGAGATTTTTATGTTGGTGTGCTGTGCCTTTATGATCAGATCAAATTTTAAAACTAATTTATGCAGAAATCCAGGTAATTCCAAAGGGTTCACATACTTTTTCTTGCTACTGTAGTTGTGTGGTCAGTAGTTGTGGTTGGTAGTTGTGTGGTTGTGGTCAGTAGTTGTGGTCAGTAGTGGTGTGGTTGTGGTCAGTAGCTGTGTGGTCAGTAGTTGTGGTCAGTAGTTGTGGTCAGTAGCTGTGTGGTCAGTAGCTGTGTGGTCAGTAGCTGTGTGGTCAGTAGCTGTGTGGTCAGTAGCTGTGTGGTCAGTAATTGTGTGGTCGGTAGTTGTGATCAGGTGGTTGTTGTCAGTAGTTGTGTGGGCAGTAATTGTTTGGTTGTGGTCAGTAGTTGTGGTCAGTAGTTGTGTGGCTGTGGTCAGTGGTTGTGGTCAATAGCGGGGTGGTCAGTAGCTTTGTGGTCAGTAATTGTGGTCGGCAGTTGAGATCAGGTGTTTGTGGTCAGTAGTTGTGTGGGCAGTAAATGTTTGGTTGTGGTCAGTAGTTGTGTGGCTGTGGTCAGTGTTTGTGGTCAGTAGCTTTGTGGTCAGTAATTGTGTGGTCGGCAGTTGAGATCAGGTGGTTGTGGTCAGTAGTTGTGTGGGCAGTAAATGTTTGGTTGTGGTCAGTGGTTGTGGTCAGTGGCTGTGTGGTCAGTAGTTGTATGGTCAGTAGTTGTATTGTAAGATTATATTGAAGCTAAATACACAATGCAGAGTTCGAGAGTTTGAGAAAAAAAACTTGAGTTCTAATGGTCAATAGCGAATTGTAAATAGGAGTTGGGTTTCAGTTCAACATCTGTTTAAAATCTGTGGAATGTCACTCCTGAAGTCAGAGCAACGTGTTCTACATGGGCCACATTTTCATTGGTCTGTACAATGAGTCTGTAGTGGGATACTTGTTATTTGGCCATTAGCCAAGTTGTCCTGCAAGGACTTCTGATTGGTCAGGCTAGGGTGGGGGGTTATAAGTGGCATCTTGTCCTTTGTTCTGGAGGGGAAAGCTAAGGACAGGGGGAGACTGAATATCTGCCTCCCAGCATAACATCTTGATTTGTCCTCTCTGAATAAACCTATTTCTCTCCCGCTGATTTGCTTTGACGTTTGTGTTATTGAAGAATAACATATTGCTAACAGTAGTTGTGTGGTCAGTAGTTGTGTGGTTCAAATCAAATCAGAGACCGAGCAATTGCCGTACCAGGCAGGCAGTGTGGTCAGTAGTTGTGTGGTTGTGGTCAGTAGTTGTGTGGTTGTGGTCAGTAGTTGTGTGGTTGTGGTCAGTAGTTGTGTGGTTGTGGTCAGTAGTTGTGTGGTCAGTAGTTGTGTGGTTGTGGTCAGTAGGTGTGGTCAGTAGTTGTGTGGTTGTGGTCAGTAGTTGTTTGGTCAGTAGCTGTGTGGTTGTGGTCAGTAGTTGTGCAGTCAGAAGTTGTGTGGTCAGTAGTTGTGTGGTTGTGATCAGTAGTTGTGTGGTAGTTGTTAGTAGTGGTGTGGTTGTGGTCAGTAGTCGTGTGGCTGTGGTCAGTAGTTGTGGTCAGTAGTTGTGTAGATGTGGTCCGTGGTTGTGGTCAGTAGTTGTGTAATTGTGGTTGTGTTGCAGGTTCTTTGGGCCCTACAGTATGGACGTGGTCACCAGCACAGCCTTCAGTGTGGACATTGACTCTCTGAACAACCCTTCAGACCCATTCGTCTACAATGTCAAGAAAATGATCAAGTTTGACCTGTTCAACCCACTGTTCCTCTTAGTCGGTGAGACCACACACACACATGCAGACTTGTACTTTTTAATCATATGAAGTTGTAAACCTTTCTATAAAATGTTACTCTCCTTCTCCAGCTTTGTTTCCCTTCACAGGTCCTATCTTGGAGAAGATGAAGTTTTCTTTCTTCCCGTCTGAGGTGACAGACTTCTTTTACGCCTCGCTGGCTAAGATCAAATCTGGACGTGACACTGGGAACTCAACTGTAAACATGTTTTATATTTATATTTGATTGTTATGTTGATATTTCCTTTTAGAATCTGTTTGTGTCGTGATTGGACGAGATCTAGTATATGTTTGTGATGGTTGTGATTGGACCAGATCCATTAAAATCTGTTTGTGTTGGTTGTGATTGGACGGATTTGACCTCATGTCTATCTGCTTCCAGAGTCGGGTGGATTTCTTACAGCTGATGATCGACTCTCAGAAAGGCAACGACACAAAGACAGGAGAGGAGCAGACTAAAGGTACCTGCCGAACAAACACCTGTAAACTACTGTTACAAACACACACCTGTAAACTACTGTTACAAACACACACCTGGAAACTATTCTCTCTCTCTCTCTCTCGCCCCCCCCACCCACCAGGACTGACTGATCATGAGATCTTGTCTCAGGCCATGCTCTTCATCTTCGCCGGCTACGAGACCAGCAGCAGTACTATGAGTTTCCTGGCCTATAACCTGGCAACCAACCCCCATGTCATGGCCAAACTGCAGGAGGAGATAGATACTGTGTTCCCCAACAAGGTAACCCCCACACCCTGACCAAACTGCAGGAGGAGATAGATACTGTGTTCCCCAACAAGGTAACCTCCACACCCTGACCAAACTGCAGGAGGAGATAGATACTGTATTCCCCAACAAGGTAACCCCCATGTCATGGCCAAACTGCAGGAGGAGATAGATACTGTGTTCCCCAACAAGGTAACCCCCATGTCATGGCCAAACTGCAGGAGGAGATAGATACTGTGTTCCCCAACAAGGTAACCCCCACACCATGACCAAACTGCAGGAGGAGATAGATACTGTGTTCCCCAACAAGGTAACCCCCACACCCTGACCAAACTGCAGGAGGAGATAGATACTGTATTCCCCAACAAGGTAACCCCCACACCCTGACCAAACTGCAGGAGGAGATAGATACTGTATTCCCCAACAAGGTAACCCCCACACTATGACCAAACTGCAGGAGGAGATAGATACTGTGTTCCCCAACAAGGTAACCCCCATGTCATGGCCAAACTGCAGGAGGAGATAGATACTGTGTTCCCCAACAAGGTAACCCCCACACCATGACCAAACTGCAGGAGGAGATAGATACTGTATTCCCCAACAAGGTAACCCCCACACCATGACCAAACTGCAGGAGGAGATAGATACTGTGTTCCCCAACAAGGTAACCCCCACACCATGACCAAACTGCAGGAGGAGGTAGATACTGTGTTCCCCAACAAGGTAACCCCCATGTCATGGCCAAACTGCAGGAGGAGATAGATACTGTATTCCCCAACAGATGTGGTGAGGTACTGATGTGTGTGTATCCCCGGTGTCAGATGTGGTGAGGTACTGATGTGTGTGTATCCCCGGTGTCAGATGTGGTGAGGTACTGATGTGTGTGTAACCCCGGTGTCAGATGTGGTGAGGTTCTGATTTGTATGTAACCCTGGTGCCAGATGTGGTGAGGTACTGATTTGTATGTAACCCTGGTGCAGGCTCCAATCCAGTACGAAGCTCTGATGCAGATGGACTATTTGGACTGTGTGTTGAATGAGTCTCTGAGACTGTACCCCATCTCCCCACGACTGGAGAGGGTCGCCAAGAAGACGGTGGAGATCAACGGCATCGTCATCCCCAAAGACTGCGTTGTCCTGGTTCCCACGTGGACCCTCCACCGAGACCCAGAGATCTGGTCAGACCCTGAGGAGTTCAAACCAGAGAGGTACTGGACTGCACCGTGACCACAATCCAACCATAACACAACCTTAATACAACCACAGTACAACCATAACACAACCACAATACAACCATAACACAACCACAATACAACCACAATTCAACCATAACACAACCACAATACAACCACAATTCAACCATAACACAACCACAATACAACCACAATTCAACCATAACACAACCATAACACAACCACAATACAAACTAAATTCAACCATAACACAACCACAATACAACCACTATTCAACCATAACACAACCACTATTCAACCATAACACAACCACAATACAAACACAATTCAACCATAACACAACCACAATACAAACACAATTCAACCATAACACAACCACAATTCAACCATAACACAACCACAATTCAACCATAACACAACCACAATTCAACCATAACACAACCACAATTCAACCATAACACAACCACAATACAAACACAAGAGCATTAGTTCATTTTGCTAACCAAAACTACAGTGCATTATAATACTGCAATACAATGTGTTATGTGTCTGAACCACAACCACAAATCAACTATAATACAACGTGTAAAATGACCGAAACACAACCACAAATCAACTACAATACAATGTGTAATATGTCTGCCCTCTCCCTGTACAGGTTCAGTAAGGAGAACAAGGAGTCTATTGATCCGTACACGTACATGCCGTTTGGGGCAGGGCCCAGGAACTGTATCGGGATGCGTTTCGCCCTGATCATGATCAAACTGGCCATGGTCGAGATCCTCCAGAGTTTCACTTTCTCCGTCTGTGACGAGACCGAGGTGAGATGCTCACCTGAGCAGACAGAATATGACATCATCAAACATCAGTAGCATTCATAGATAGAGGCTGCACTTGCCGCCTCATGTACATACTACCTCAATTGCTTTGATCAACCAGTGCCCCCGCACATTGGCTAACCGGGCTATCTGCATTGTGTCCTGCCACCCACCACCCGCCAACTCCTCTTTCACGCTACTGCTACTCTCTGTTCATCATATATGCATAGTCACTTTAACCATATCTACATGTACATACTACCTCAATCAGCCTGACTAACCGGTGCCTGTATGTAGACTCGCTACTGTTATAGCCTCGCTACTGTTATTTTTCACTGTCTTTTTACTGTTGTTTTTATTTCTTTACTTCACTGTTGTTCACATAATACCATTTTTGCACTGTTGGTTAAAGTAAGCATTTCACTGTAAGGTCTACCTACACCTGTTGTATTCGGCGCACATGACAAGTAAACTTTGATATGATTTGATTTGATTTTAGCATGGTCAGCACCTGTTGTAACATGGTCAGCACCTGTTGTAACATGGGCAGCACCTGTTGTAACATGGTCAGCGACTGTTTTAACATGGTCAGTGTCTGTTTGAGCATGGTCAGCACCTGTTTTAGCATGTTCACCACCTGTTTTAGCATGTTCACCACCTGTTTTAGCATGTTCACCACCTGTTCTAACATGGTCAGCATCTGGTTTAACATGGTCAGCATCTGGTTTAACATGGTCACCACCTGTTTTAACATGGTCACCACCTGTTTTAGCATGGTCACCATCTGTTTTAACTTTTGACCATATGTTTTAATATTGTCAGCACCTGTTTTAACATGGTCAGCACCTGTTTTAACATGGTCACCACCTGTTTTAACATGGTCACCACCTGTTTTAACATGGTCACCACCTGTTTTAACATGGTCACCACCTGTTTTAACATGGCCACCACCTGTTTCAACATGGTTTAGTTTTATTTAGCATGGTCACCACCTGTTTTAGCTTGGTCACCACCTGGTTTAACATGGTCACCATCTGGTTTAACATGGTCACCACCTATTTTAGCATGGTCAGCGCCTGTTTTAACATGGTAAGCACCTATTTTAGCATGGTCACCACCTATTTTAGCATGCTCACCACCTGTTTTAACATGGACCTGTTTTAACATGGGCACCACTTGTATTAACAAGGTCAGCACTTGTTTTATGATGGTCAGCACATTTGTTTTTTGCATGTTTAGCATGTTGGACCTGTTTTAACATGGGCACCACCTGTATTAACAAGGTCAGCACCTGTTTTATGATAGTCAGCACATTTTTTTTGCATGTTCAGCACCTGTTGTAGCATGGTCACCACCTGTTGTAGCATGGTCAGCACCTGTTGTAGCATGGTCAGCACCTGTTGTAGCATGGTCAGCACCTGTTGTAGCATGGTCAGCACCTGTTGTAGCATGGTCAGCACCTGTTGTAGCATGGTCAGCACCTGTTGTAGCATGGTCAGCACCTGTTTTAGCATGGTCAGCACCTGTTTAGCATGGTAACCGACTGTTTAAACATGGTCGGCAACTGTTTTAACATGGTCAGCACCTGTTGTAAATTGGTCCGCACCTGTTTTATAATTGTCACCATCTGTTTTAACATGGTCACCACCTATTTTAACATGGACCTGTTTTAACATGGTCACCACCTGTTTTAATATGGTCTGCGACTGTTTTAACATGGGCAGCACCTATTACATGGTCACCACCTGTTTTAGCCAAGTCACCACTTGTTGTAGCATGATCACCACCTGTTTAACTTGGTCAGCGACTGTTTTAACGTGGTCAGTGACTGTTTTAACATGGTCAGCCCCTGTTACATGGTCACCACCTGTTTTAGCCATTTGTTGCATGGACAGCACCTGTTTTAACATGGTCAGCCCCTGTTACATGGTCACCACCTGTTTTAACATGCTCACCACCATTTGTTGCATGGTCAGCACCTGTTTTAACATGGTCAGTGACTGTTTTAACATGGTCAGTGACTTTTTTTAACATGGTCAGCACCTTTTTTAACATGGTCTGTTATTCTCTATAGAGCCTGTTGGAGATGGACAACCAAGGTTATGTTCTGTTCTGTTGTTCTCTATAGAACCTGTTAGAGATGGACAACCAAGGTTATGTTCTGTTCTGTTATTCTCTATAGATCCCGTTGGAGATGGACAAGCAGGTTCTGCTGATGCCAAAACGACCAATCAAAATGAGGCTGGAGCCCCGTAGCAACACTTCTAGCAACACCACCGCCACCACTCTGAACAGTCCAACAACATGACCAAATGCAGGAGTACCGTACCCTACCCTGGAGTACCATACCATAGATAGATAGATGGCGTGATCGATAGATAGATCTATCTACCTACCTATCATTCTTTCTAACTATACTGAACAAAAATCTAAACACAACATGGAACAATTTAAAAGATTTGGCTCTGCTACAGTTCACTTAAGGAAATTAATCAATTGAAATAAATGAATTAGGCCCTAATCTACAGATTTCACATGACTGGCCAGGGACGCAGCCATGGCTGGGCCTAGGAAGGCATAGGTCCACCCACTTGGGAGCCAAGCCGACCCACTGGGGAGCTAGGCTCAGCCACTCAGAATGAGTTTTTCACACAAAAGGGCTTTATTACAGATACAGTAGGGGGAAAAAGTATTTGATCCCCTGCTGATTTTGTACATTTGCCCACTGATAAAGAAAGGATCAGTCTATAATTTTAATGGTAGGTTTATTTGAACAGTGAGAGACAGAATAACAAAAAAAAAATCCTGAAAAATGCATGTCAAAAATGTTATAAATTGATTTGCATTTTAATGAGGGAAATAAGTATTTGACCCCCTCTATCAGAAAGATTTCTGGCACCCAAGTGTCTTTTATACAGGTAACAAGCTGAGATAAGGAGCACACTCTTAAAGGGAGTGCTCCTAACCGCAGCTTGTTACCTGTAAAAAAGACACCTGTCCACAGAAGCAATCAATCAATTAGATTCCAAACTCTCCACCATGGCCAAGACCAAAGACCTCTCCAAGGATGTCAGGGACAAGATTGTAGACCTACACAAGGCTGGAATGGGCTACAAGACCATCGCCAAGCAGCTTGGTGAGAAGGTGACAACATTTGGTGCGATTATTCGCAAATGGAAGAAACACAAAAGAACTGTCAATATCCCTCGGCCTGGGGCTCCATGCAAGATCTCACCTCGTGGAGTTGCAATGATCATGAGAACGGTGAGGAATCAGCCCAAAACTACACAGGAGTATCTTGTCAATGATCTCAAGGCAGCTGGGACCATAGTCACCAAGAAAACAATTGGTAACACACTACGCCGTGAAGGACTGAAATCCTGCATTGCCCGCAAGGTCCCCCTACTCAAGAATACATATACATGCCCGTCTGAAGTTTGCCAATGAACATCTGAATGATTCAAAGGACAACTGGTGAAAGTGTTGTGGTCAGATGAGACCAAAATTTGGCATCAACTCAACTCGCCGTGTTTGGAGGAGGAGGAATGCTGCCTATGAGCCCAAGAACAACATCTCCACCGTCAAACATGGAGGTGGAAACATTATGCTTTGAGGGTGTTTTTCTGCTAAGGGGACAGGACAACTTCACCGCATCAAAGGGACAATTGACAGGGCCATGGACCGTCAAATCTTGGCTGAGAACATCCTTCCCTCAGCCAGGGCATTGAAAATGGGTCGTGGAGGGGTATTCCAGCATGACAATGACCCAAAACACACCGCCAAGGCAACAAAGGAGTGGCTCAAGAAGAAGCACATTAAGTCTTCTTCTTAAGTCTCCAGACCTTAATCCCATAGAAAATCTGTGGAGGGAGCTGAAGGTTCGAGTTGCCAAACGTCAGCTTCGAAACCTTAATGACTTGGAGAAGATCTGCAAAGAGGAGTGGGACAAAATCCCTCCTGAGTTGTGTGCAAACATGGTGGCCAACTACAAGAAACGTCTGACCTCTGTGATTGCCAACAAGGGTTTTGCCACCAAGTGCTAAGTCATGTTTGGCAGAGGAGTCAAATACTTATTTCCCTCATTAAAATGCAAATCATTTTATAACATTTTTGACATGCGTTTTTATGGACTTTTTTGTTGTTATTCTGTCTCTCACTGTTCAAATAAACCTATCATTAAAATTATGGACTGATAATTTCTTTGTCAGTGGGCAAACGTACAAAATCAGCAGGGGATCAAATACTTTTTTCCCCCACTGTATAAATACTTTTCCGCACGCCCCCTCCCCCGCTGAAGATCCGCAGGTGAAGAAGCCGGCTGAGGAGATCCTGGACTGGCGTGGTTACACGTGGTCTGCGGTTGTGAGGCCGGTTGGGATGTACTGCCAAATTCTCTAAAACAACTTTGGAGGCGGCATATGGTAGAGAAATGAACATTCAATTATCTGGCAACAGCTCTGGTGGACATTCCCGCAGTCAGCATGCTGACTGTGGCATTTCTTTATGTGTTGTGTGACAAAACTGCACATTTTAGTGGCCTGTTATTGCCCCCAGCACAAGGTGCACCTGTGTAATGACCATGCTGTTTAATCAGCTTCTTGATATGCCACACCTGTCAGGTGACTGGACAATCTTGACAAAGGATAAAATGCTCACTAACAGGGATGGAAACATTTGTGGACAACATTTGAGAGAAATAGGCTTTTTGTGCGTATGGAACATTTACTGGGATATTTTATTTCAGCTCATTAAACGTTTTTTGATAATTATATCACAATCTATCTATCTAGTCATTATCCTAAACCTGGTATAGGCTACTGAATATTCAGGCTGGGATTCAATAGGCTACTTAATATAATATGATAATAAGACTGCATTCACAATGAATGTTCAGTTCAATCATAAGTTACCTTTAAAATGGCACATAGCTGACAAAGTGCTGGGATTGAATCCTGGTCTCAGTCTCATGCTTGGTTTGAGTAGGACTCAGAAACCCATTTCCACCAGATAAAAGAAAGATAGTAATACTATGGATGCATTAGGGGTACATGTCTTGTTAAAGTTAGACACCAGGAGGTATTAAATCCATGGCATGATGTCATGTCTGGATCCTGCACACTACTGGCTGGTGGCTGGAATTCTCCTAGAATGTAGAACTCTAGCTGGTGTTCTCTAGAACTGTACTCTCATTCTGTTCCTCTGTGTGTTCTGCTGTCCAGTCATTCCAAAATAGCATCTTTACTGTCTGTTGAGATGATCCCTGTAGCTGCTTTGCTTTAACTTTAATGATATCAAACCAATTAAATCATCACACTAATGAACAAGGTCGTCTGTGTATTTATTAACGTTCATAAAACAAAACTTAAGACACAAACACACACAAATATACATGAGAACAATCAGTATAGATTGATTTGTGTTATTTATCAAGACATACTGTATTTCTATTTTCATTCAGGTAGGTCTAATTGTAGTGTTACGACTTGGTCATCCACACGTTTCTTTTCAGATCCCAATACCACCCTTGTGTAGCCGTTGGATGTAAATACACAGCCCTGGTAGCTCGCCAGGTCCCATTACAAACTATTAATCCACTTTCCACATTTTCCAGCTCTTGTACTTTCTGCATTTATAAACACAGTGCAGAGAATCTCTGGTCGCGAAGTTCACCTCCTTCACATAGAGCAAAGTTCACCTTCATATTCCAATACAAAACAAACAGTGATCAGCTCAAATTAAAAACATTTCTCGTTCTGACCCAGAACCAATGCCATATGTCACGTACATGTCTTCAGGTTCCTGGAACCGAGTATTAGCCCTCTCCCTTCCAAGGGCATAGTCTGTTTAGTACCTTTTTAGGAAAGAAAAAAATAAGAAAAACATTTTGAATCAGAAGATAATATTGCAGCTTATAATCAGTTGGAATACCAGGTTCACATCTTACGTCATACTTTTTTGCCATCTAGTTTAATATATTTTTTATGTAATCTATGGCATTATTTAGGATCCTTAAGACAAGCTTCTACTATACTAAATAAAACAAATGATTAGAATAACAGTGTGGTTTCACATAAAACTATTTTGGAAATAGTGTGCCTTTAAAACGGAAGCAAACAGAACAAAACGTGGAGGGACATACCTGAATTTATCCCAATAGAAACTCTCATTTTTGAACTGTGTTCTTCCATTTAGTTCTTAAACGTTAAACGGTTTCCGTAATGAATATGCCCCTGCTCTCTCTGTGAATCATTCACCATCCCTCCCTGCTTTGCTTTCACCTCTCACACAGTCTCCCTCCTATCTCTTTATTGCGTGTGTATCGTGAACAATATTTTTCTGAGCAACAATAGTAGAATCGGCGGTTCGGATTCCAAATAAGAGTTACCCATTGAAACTGATGCAAACGGATATAAATTGTGGAATCATGCCACAATTGGACAATATAATCAGTCCCTCCAGCTTTCCGAGATCGCATAATTCAACGCAAAATCAACCAATCAGCGCATATTATGCAAGAGCTCGCAATTTTGACCAATCCCCGCACTTTTAGTGCATAAAAGGGTCCAATCAAAATTTGTTGTAATTTGTAAAACTGAGCACATATGTAAAAACTGAGCACATATGACTTTTTATTGATTTATATGAAATTAACGTGAAAAGAAACATCCAAAATGTATCTCAGAATTTTGGAAAAGTTGCCGCAAAATCAACCTTTTTTGACCACAGAAATCACAAAAACTGCTGCGAAATCCTGGAGGGACTGTATAATGCTAAACAAGTTTGGAATATGTTAAATAAATTCAACAAAAGACAATAATTTGTTAATTGGACACTACAAAAAAATCTGTTGAAATTGCACTGCGGATATATAGTCTTCAGGACTGCAACATACCTTCAATGTACAGCCTTATGGATCTTGGATTCATGACATGGGGTACAAGCCTAGTTATTGACACCCACAGATTACAATTCTAAAGCGCTTACACAAATATTAGCATCGTAGCTCTTATTGCGGGACTTTAACTGTGGGAAATCACCTCACAATTCAGCCTATAGTGCCTATTGAACGTTCATATTGCAATGTACAGGGCTCCAGAGTGGCGCAGCGGTCTAAGGCACTGCATCTCAGTGCAAGAGGCGTCACTAAAGTCCCTGGTTCAAATGCAGGCTGTATCACATCCGGACATGATTGGGAGTCCCATAGGGCGGTGCACAATTGGCCCAGTGTTGTCAGGTTTGGCCGGGGTAGGCTGTCATTGAAAATAAGAATTTGTTCTTAACTGACTTGCCTGTTTAAATATCTATATTTTTAAAGAAACTTATGGAATTGTGAGGGGATTTCCCACAGATTACAATTCTAAAGAGTTTACACAAATATTAGCGTCACAGCTCTTTTTGCAGGACTTTAACTGTGGGAAATCACCTCACAATTCAGACTAAAGTGCCTATTGAACATTCATATTTTAATGTACAGCCTTACCTATGGAATTGTGAAGTGATTTCCCATAGTTAAAGTCCTGCAATAAGAGCTACGATGCTAATACTTGTGTAAACTCTTCACATTTAATGGACCCAAGATACAGAGGAACGCTGTACAGTAAAATAGAAGTATGCCCCAATGCAATTCTGAAGTGTAATACAGCCACCGTGCGACTTTAACTATTTTTTTGTGTCAAATGAACGTATTTTATTTTGTTTAATTCGTATAACAACATTCTAACCTTGTCATTAAAAACTGTAACATCTTATTCTATACGGAGTAGTGGCTGAACGACGACAACATCAACATACAGCTGGCTGGTTAAACAATGTATTGGCAGGACAGAAGAGCGGCGTCAGGTATGTATTTTTGTAAACAACAGCTGGTGCACGATATCTAAGGAAGTCTCGAGCTATTGCTTGCCTGAGGTAGAGTATCTCATGATAAGCTGTAGACCACACTACCTACTGAGATAGTTTTCATCTGTATTCTTTATAGCTGTTTACATACCACCACAGTCAGAGGCTGGCACTAAAACCGCATTGAATGAGCTGGTCAGATGTGGCAGGGCTTGCAAACTATTACAGACTACAAAGAGAAGCAGAGCCAAGAGCTGCCCACTGACACAAGCCTACCAGACAATCTAAATTACTTCTATGCTCTCTTCGAGGCAAGTAACACTGACACATGCATGAGAGCATCAGCTGTTCTGGACGACTGTGTGATCACGCTCTCTGCATCCGATGTGAGTAAGACCTTTAAACAGGTCAACATTCACAAGGCCGCAGGCCCAGGGATTAAAAGAATGTGTACTATGAGCATGCACTGACCAAATGGTAAGTTTCTTCACTGACATTTACAACCTCTCCCTGTCTGAGTCTGTAATACCAACATGTTTCAAGCAGACCACCATATGCCCTGTGCCCAACAACACTAAGGTAACCTGCCTAAATGACTACCGACCCGTAGCACTCACATCTGTAGCCATGAAGTGCTTTGAAAGGCTACTTCATGGCTCACATCAATACAATTATCCCAGAAACCCTAGACCCACTCCGATTTGCATACCGCCTCAACATATCCACAGATGATGCAATATTTATTGCACTCCACACTGCCCTTTCAAACCTGGACAAAAGGAACACCTATGTGAAAATGCTATTCATTGACCTCAGCTCAGCATTCAACACCATAGTGACCTCAAAGCTCATCAATAAGTTTGCTGGGACTAAACACCTCCCTCTGCAAATGGATCCTGGACTTCCTGACGGGCCTCCCCCAGGTTGTAAGGGTAGGTAACTACACATCCGTCACGCTGATCCTCAACACGGGGGCCACTCAGGGGTGCGTGCTCAGTCCCCTCCTGTACTCCCTGTTCACTCATGAATGCACATCCATGCATGACTCTAACACCATCATTAAGTTTTCTGATGACACAACAGTGGTAGGCCTGATCAATGACAATGACAAGACAGCCTATAGGGAGGAGGTCAGAGACCTGGCCATGTGGTGCCAGGAGAACAACCTCTCCCTCAACGTGATCAACACAAAGGAGATGATTGTGGACTACAGAAAAAGGATGACCGATCACGCCCCATTCTCATCGATGGGGCTGCAGGTTGAGAGCTTCAAGTTCCTTGGTGTCCACATCACCAACAAACTAACATGGTCCAAGCACACACACCAAGACAGTCATGGAGAGGGCACGACAAATCCTATTCTCCCTCAGGAGACGGAAAAGATTTGGCATGGGTCCTCAGATCCTCAAAAGGTTCTACAGCTGCACCATCGAGAGCATCTTGACTGGTTGCATCACTGCCTGGTATGGCAACTGTCACGTCCTGACCAGTAAAAGGGTTATTTGTTATTGTAGTTTGGTCAGGACGTGGCAGAGGGTATTTGTTTCATGTGGTTCGGGGTGGTGGTTTATTTAGTAGGGCGTTTGATTTATTATTTCCGGGTTTTTGGGTAATGTTCTATGTTTGTATTTCTATGTGGTCTCTGGTCTTTTGTATTTCTATGTCTGGTTTATTGGGGTTGGACTCTCAATTGGAGGCAGGTGTTTTCTCGTTGCCTCTGATTGGGAGTCCTATATATGGGTATGTGTTTGGTTTAGTGTTTGTGGGAGATTGTTTCTTGTTTTGCTGAGTGTGCTTGACAAGACTGTTTTGTTGTTTGTGAGTTTTTTTGTTATTTTGGTGTTCACTTTATTTTCAAATAAATTCAAGATGAGCATCCACATTCCTGCTGCGTTTTGGTCCTCCATTCCCGATGACAACCGTTACAGAATCTCCCACCACAAACAGACCAAGCAGCGGAGGAAGGAGCAACAGGTGGACTTTGAGGAGCAAAGGGAATTTGAGTTGGACCAACGAGAGAAATGGACGTGGGAGCAGATTCTGGCCGGAGAGGGCCCATGGAGGAAGTCTAGTGAGGACCGGGAGCAGCCCCAATAATTTTTTTTGGGGGGGGCACATGGGTAGTTTGGCTGGGCAAGGAGTGAGCCCCAGGCCAAATCCTGTACCTTTTCTGGGCAACCAGTGAATGGACAGGTCCTGTGCTACGGGGTAATGGGTACTGTGGCGAGGCCAAGTTTTTTAAGGCCAGTACGCGCAATACCAGTGCCCCGCATTTGCCAGGGGGAAGTGGGCATCCAGCCAGTAATAGCGATGCCAGTTCTGCACTCGAGACCGCCAGTACGCCTCTACGGTCCAGTGCGTCAGCCCTGTCCGACCCGTCCTGTTCCCGCTCCCCGCACTAGCCCTGAGGTGCGTGTTCCCAGGCTGATACCTCCAGTACCAGCACCACGCATCAGGCTTTCAGTGCGTCAGCCCAGTCCGACTCGGCCTGTTCCCGCTCCCCGCACTAGCCCTGAGGTGCGTGTCCCCAGGCTGATACCTCCAGTACCAGCACCACGCATCAGGCTTCCAGTGTGTCAGCCCAGCCTCGAGAGTTCGGCAATAGTGTGCAGTCCAGAGTATCCGGCACCAGTGTGCAGTTCAGAGTATCCGGCACCAGTGTGCAGTCCAGAGTATCCGGCACCAGTGTGCAGTCCAGAGTATCCGGCACCAGTGTGCAGTCCAGAGTATCCGGCACCAGTGTGCAGTCCAGAGTATCCGGCACCAGTGTGCAGTCCAGAGTATCTGGCACCAGTGTGCAGTCCAGAGTATCCGGCAACAGTGTCTAGTCCGGAACCGAGGGAGCCTGCCTGCGATCCGGAATCGAGGGAGACTGCCTGCGACCCGGAATCGAGGGAGTCTGACTGCGACCCGGAACTGAGGGAGTCTGCCTGCGACCCGGAACCGAGGGAGTCTGCCTGCGACCCGGAACCGAGGGAGTCTGCCTGCGACCCGGAACCAAGGGAGTCTATCAGCAACCCGGAACTGAGTAAGTCTATTGACGATCCGGAACTAAATATAAGTAACTGTGTTTCAAATGAGTCTGCCTACAGTGTGGAACGGAAGAGGTCTGCCTACGATCCGGAACGAGAGGAGTCTGCCTACGGCCCGAAACTGATCAAGTCTGTCTGCATTCTGGAGGACAGTAGGCCGGAGCCTGAACCACCACCTGTATAGGTGGGTTGGGGAGGGGGGGGTGTAGGACAAGTGCCATCAGTGACGGCAGCCACCCTCCCTTCCCTCCCTTTAGTTTAGGGGGATTTTTTAGGGGGGGGGGGGGGGGGTGTACTGTCACGTCCTGACCAGTATAAGGGTTATTTGTTATTGTAGTTTGGTCAGGACATGGAAGAGGGTATTTGTTTCATGTGGTTCGGGTTGGTGGTTTATTTAGTAGGGTGTTTGATTTATTATTTCCGGGTTTTTGGGTAATGTTCTATGTTTGTATTTCTATGTGGTCTCTGGTCTTTTGTATTTCTATGTCTGGTTTATTGGGGTTGGACTCTCAATTGGAGGCAGGTGTTTTCTCACTGCCTCTGATTGGGAGTCCTATATATGGGTATGTGTTTGGTTTAGTGTTTGTGGGAGATTGTTTCTTGTTTTGCTGAGTGTGCTTGACAAGACTGTTTTGTTGTTTGTGAGTTTTTTTGTTATTTTGGTGTTCACTTTATTTTCAAATAAATTCAAGATGAGCATCCACATTCCTGCTGCGTTTTGGTCCTCCATTCCCGATGACAACCGTTACAGCAACAGAGGGTAGTGAATACAGCCCAGTACATCACAAATTAAATTAGATTTGATTTAGTGCAATTTCTCTGCAGCAGAGGAAACTCTGGGTCTTCCTTTCCTGTGGCGGTCCTCATGAGAGCCAGTTTCATCATAGCGCTTGATGGTTTTTGCGACTGCACTTGAAGAAACTTTCAAAGTTCTTGAAATGTTCCACATTGACTTACCTTCAAATCTTAAAGTAATGATGGACTGTCGTTTTCTTTGCTTATTTGGGCTGTTCTTGCCATAATATGGACTTGGTATTTTACCAAATAGAGCTATCTTCTGTATACAACCCCTACCTTGTCACAACACAACTGATTGGCTCAAACGCAGGAAATAAATTCCACAAATTAACTTTTAACAAGGCACATCTGTTAAGCATTCCAGGTGACTACCTCATGAAGCTGGTTGAGAGAATGTGAAGAGTGAGGAAAGCGGTTATCAAGGCAAGGAAATGGCTACTTTGAAGAATCTCAAATATACTTGGATTTGTTTAACACTTTTTTGGTTACTACATGATTCCATATGTGTAATTTCATAGTTGTGATGTCTTCACTATTATTCTACAATGTAGAAAATAGTAAAAATAAAGACAAACCCTTGAATGAGTAGGTGTGTCCAAACTTTTGACTGGTTCTGTATATATACATATTAAATTAGGTGAAAAGGGAAGCTATCTAAAGATCTAAGGTGTGAGCCTGCAATTCCAAATAATTGTAAGTTAAAATATTATCTTCAGATTTAAAAAAATATATATATATATATTTTTTTTTACTAAAATGTAAACACTTAACAGACTATGCCTTTGCAAGGCAAAGGGTTCGGTTCCAGGAACCGGAGGACACCTGCTTGACATATGGAATTGGTTCCGGGCCAGATTGAGAAATGTTTTCTGATTACTTGTTTGGTCGCTGCTATCTTCGACTGTTTGTTTTGTATCGGGATATGAAGGTGAACTTTGCTCTGTGTGAAGGAGGTGAACTTAGTGACAAGAGATTCTCTGCACTGTGCCTATAAATACGGAAAGTACAAGAGAACTGGAAAGTGTGGAGAGTTGATCGGTACTTTGGAATGGGACCAGGCAAGCTACCAGGACTGTGTATTTACATCCAATTGTCACACAGGGCAGTATTAAGATCGGAAAAGAAACACACGTGTGGATATTTATTTTATTTATTTAACCTTTAACTAGGCAAGTCAGTTAAGAACAAATTCTTAATTACAATGATGGCCTACCCTGACCAAACCCTAACCCGAACAATGCTGTGATACAGCCTGGAATCAAACCAGGGTCTGTAGTGATGCCTCTGGCACTGAGATGCAGTGTCTTAGACTGCTGCGCCACTCGGGAGCCTAGTTGAATGAAATTGTGAATATGTCTTGATAAATAACATCAATCAATATATCAATACATAACGAAACGTCCTCTCACTGTCAACTGTGTTTATTTTCAGCAAACTTAACATGTGTAAATATTTGTATGAACATAAGATTCAACAACTGAGACATAAACTGAACAAGTTCCACAGACATGTGACTAACAGAAATTGAATAATGTGTCCCTGAACAAAGGGGGGGGGGGGGGGGGTCAAAATCAAAGTAACAGTCAGTATCTGCTGTGGCCACCAGCTGCATTAAGTACTGCAGTGCATATCCTCATGGACTGCACCAGATATGCCAGTTCTTGCTGTGAGATGTTACCCCACTCTTCGACTAAGGCACTTGCAAGTTCCCGGACATTTCTGGGGGGAATGGCCCTAGCCCTCACCCTCCGATTCAACAGGTCCCAGCCGTGCTCAATGGGATTGAGATCCGGGCTCTTTGCTGGCCATGGCAGAACACTGACATTCCTGTCTTGCAGGAACTCACGCACAGAACGAGCAGTATGGCTGGTGGCATTGTCATGCTGGAGGGTCATTTCAATGAGCCTGCAGGAAGGGTACCACAAGAGGGAGGATGATGTCTTCCCTGTAACGCACAGCATTGAGATTGCCTGCAATGACAACAAGCTCAGTCCAATGATGTTGTGACACACCTCCCTAGACCATGACGGACCCTCCACCTCCAAATTGATCCCAGTCCAGAGTACAGGCCTCGGTGTAACGCTCATTACTTCGATGATAAATGAGAATCCGACCATCACCCCTGGTGAGACAAAACCGTGACTCGTCAGTGAAGAGCAGTTTTTGCCAGTCCTGTCTGGTCCAGCGACGGTGGGTTTGTGCCCATAGGAGTTGTTGTTGTTGCCGGTGATGTCTGGTGAGGACCTGCCTTACAACAGGCCTACAAGCCCTCAGTCCAGCCTTGCTCAGCCTATTGCGGACAGTCTGAGCACTGATGGAGGGATTCTTTGCTGCTGGTGTAACTCGGGCAGTTGTTGTTGCCATCCTGTACCTGTCCCACAGGTGTGATGTTCGGATGTACCGATCCTGTGCAGGTGTTGTTACACGTGGTCTGCCACTGCGAGGACGATCAGCTGTCCATCCTGTCTCCCTGTAGCGTTGTCTTAGGCATCTCACAGCACGGACATTGCAATTTATTGCCCTGGCCACATCTGCAGTCCTCATGCCTCCTTGCAGCATGCCTAAGGCACATTCACACAGTTGAGCAGGGACCCTGGGAATCTTTCTTTTGGTGTTTTTCAGAGTTAGAAGAAAGGCCTATTTAGTGTCCTAAGTTTTCATAACTGTGACCTTAATTGCCTACCGTCTGTAAGCTGTTAGTGTCTTAACGACCGTTCCACAGGTGCATGTTCATTAATTGTTTATTGAACAAGCATGGGAAACAGTGTTTAAACCCTTTACAATGAAGATCTATGAAGTTATTTTGGATTTTTACGAATTATCTTTGAAAGACAGGGTCCTGAAAAAGGGATGTTTCTTTTTTTGCTGAGTGTATATTGATTGTTCTCATGATTATGTGTTTTGTTTTATGGATGCTAATAAATACACAGACAACCTTGTTTTTTAGTGTGATGATTTTTATTGGTTTGTGATGATTAAAGTTAAAGCAAAGCAGCTACAGGGATCATTTCAACAGACAGTAAAGATGCTATTTTGGAATGACTGGACAGCAGAACACCCAGAGGAACAGAATTAGAGTACAGTTCTAGAGAACACCAGCTAGAGTTCTACATTCTAGGAGAATTCCAGCCACCAGCCAGTAGTGTGCAGGATCCAGACATGACATCATGCCATGGATTTAATACCTCCTGGTGTCTAACTTTAACAAGACATGTACCCCTAATGCATCCATAGTATTACTATCTTTCTTTTATCTGGTGGAAATGGGTTTCTAAGTCCTACTCAAACCAAGCATGAGACTGAGACCAGGATTCAATCCCAGCACTTTGTCAGCTATGTGCCATTTAAATGTAATTTCCGATTGAGCTGTGAATGCAGTCTCCGTGTATGCAGTCTCCGCAAATGTGGGAACATTGCCTTTAAGTGCAGTGCTGACGTGGTGCAATCGGATTGAATCACAGCCTGAATATTCAGTAGCCTATAGCAGGGTTATTGTAAGGGTTAGGAGTCATGTTGGTCTCAATCCAATATGTTGCAAGTATATTGTAATAAAAAAAAAGCACTCACATACAACATATATTTGTGAACTTGGTGATCACTGAACATAATTAAGCCTAATGTCTGTACAATCTTTTAAAATGGATACACAGTAATGTCTTCGTAGACAGATAGCATGAGACTCTTACAGTGTAGGAGAACAACCCAGAGAATAAACAGACATGAGACTCTTACAGTGTAGGAGAACAACCCAGAGAATAAACAGACATGAGAATGTTACCGTGTAGTAGCACAACCCAGAGAATTAATAGATAGATAGATAGATAGATAGATAGATAGATAGATAGATAGATAGATAGATAGATAGATAGATAGATAGATAGATAGATAGATAGATAGATAGATAGATAGATAGATAGATAGATAGATAGATAGATAGATAGATAGATAGATAGATAGATAGATAGATAGATAGATAGATAGATAGATAGATAGATAGATAGATAGATAGATAGATAGATAGATAGATAGATAGATAGATAGATAGATAGATAGATAGATAGATAGATAGTACGGTACACTAGGGTAGGGTCCTCCAGGGTAGGGTAGGGTACTCTGGGGTAGGATAGGGTACTCTAGGGTAGGGTGCTCCAGGGTAGGGTGGGGTAGGGTAGGATACTCCAGGGTAGGGTTAAATACTCCAGGGTAAGGTATTCTAGGGCAGGGTAGGGTCCTCTAGGGTAGGGTAGGATAGGGTAATCCAGGGTAGGGTTGGGTAGGATACTCAAGGGTAGGGTGGGGTACTCGAGGGTAGGGTATTCCAGGGTAGAGCACTCTAGGGTAAGGTAGGGTATTCTAGGGTAGGGTATTCCAGGGTAGGGTAGTGTACCCTTGGGTTATCAATCTCCAGGGTAGGGTTGGATACTTGAGGGTAGGGTAGGGTGCTCTAGGGTAGGGTACTCCAGGGTAGGGTTAATGCTCCAGGGTAGGGTAGGGTAATCTAGGGTAGGGTAGGGTTCTCTAGGGTAGAGTGCTCCTAGGTAGGGTAGGGTGTTGTAGGGTAGGGTGTCCTACGTTTGTTTATGTGTAACTATGTGTCGATTATGTCACACTGCTTTGTTTTATCTTGGCCAGGTCGCAGTTGTAAATGAGAACCTGTTCTCAACTGGCCAACCTGGTTAGATAAAGGTGATAAAATAATAAAAAACTTGAGGGTAGGATGCTCCAAGGTATAATGGTATACTCCAGGGTAATGCGGTAAACTCTAGGGTAGGGTAGGGTGCTCCAGGGTAGGGTTGAAACTCTAGGGTAAGGTAGGGTGCTCTAGGGTAGGGTATGTAGGGTACTGTAGGGTAGGGTGTTTTAGGGTAGAGTAGGGTACTCTAGGGTAGGGTAGGGTATTTAGGGTAGGTTACTTCTAGGGTTGAGTAGGGTACTGTGGGGTAGGGTTGGTTACTTCTGCATTTGGTCATTTGCCAGCTATTTTCGTCCGCCGCGCCGCACCACCGTTCTCCTACCTAGTCAACAACTGCTAGCTAGCTAGTCAACTTCTACCGACTAGCAGCACTGTAGAAACTAATAATACATTACAACGGAACGATTTGAATAGTGTAGTTTTAGCTAGCTACATAGTTGTCTTTGCTGTCTTTGTATCTAAGATAATTGTGTAGTTTAGAGTAATTATCGAGGTTACCTAGCCAGCTACACTTTCAAACAAAGTCAACAACGCAGGCACTGCTAGCTAGCCTACTTCACCAGCCAGCAGTACTGAATCATTTTAATCATTTTAGTCAATAAGATTTTTGCAACGTAAGCTTAACTTTCTGAACATTCGAGACGTGTAGTCCACTTGTCATTCCAATCTCCTTTGCATTAGCGTAGCCTCTTCTGTAGCCTGTCAACTATGTGTCTGTCTATCCCTGTTCTCTCCACTCTGCACAGGGCATACAAACGCGTCACACCGCGTGGCCGCTGCCACTCTAACCTGGTGGTCCCAGCGTGCACGACCCACGTGGAGTTCCAGGTCTCCGGCAGCCTCTGGAACTGCCGATCTGCGGCCAACAAGGCAGAGTTCATCTCAGCCTATGCTTCCCTCCAGTCCCTCGACTTCTTGGTACTGACAGAAACAGGGATTACCACAGATAA
The DNA here is from genome assembly GCF_965601325.2 of Salmo salar. Lineage (NCBI taxonomy): Eukaryota > Metazoa > Chordata > Actinopteri > Salmoniformes > Salmonidae > Salmo > Salmo salar. Next base: position 85,319,835 of record NC_138292.1, on the reverse strand, counting down.
CACTGCTACTCCTACTGCTCTCTCCTCGTCTGCCCACGTGTTCTCGCACACCCCGAGCGCTTCTGGTCAGCGGGGTGGTGGCACTGGGATCCTCATCTCTCCCAAGTGGACATTCTCTCTTTCTCCCCTGACCCATCTGTCTATCGCCTCCTTTGAATTCCATGCTGTCACAGTTACCAGCCCTTTCAAGCTTAACATCCTTATAATTTATCGCCCTCCAGGTTCCCTTGGAGAGTTCATCAATGAGCTTGACGCCTTGATAAGTTCCTTTCCTGAGGATGGCTCACCTCTCACAGTTCTGGGTGACTTTAACCTCCCCACGTCTACCTTTGACTCATTCCTCTCTGCCTCCTTTCCACTCCTCTCCTCTTTTGACCTCACCGTCTCACCTTCCCCCCTACTCACAAGGCAGGCAATACGCTTGACCTCATCTTTACTAGATGCTGTTCTTCCACTAATCTCATTGCAACTCCCCTCCAAGTCTCCGACCACTACCTTGTATCCTTTTCCCTCTCGCTCTCATCCAACACTTCTCACTCTGCCCCTACTCGGATGGTATCGCGCCGTCCCAACCTTCGCTCTCTCTCCCCCGCTACTCTCTCCTCTTCCATCCTATCATCTCTTCCCTCTGCTCAAACCTTCTCCAACCTATCTTCTGATTCTGCCTCCTCAACCCTCCTCTCCTCCCTTTCTGCATCCTTTGACTCTCTATGTCCCCTATCCTCCAGGCCGGCTCGGGCCTCCCCTCCTGCTCCGTGGCTCGACGACTCATTGCGAGCTCACAGAACAGGGCTCCGGGCAGCCGAGCAGAAATGGAGGAAAACTCGCCTCCCTGCGGACCTGGCATCCTTTCACTCCCTCCTCTCTATATTTTCCTCTTCTGTCTCTGCTGCTAAAGCCACTTTCTACCACTCTAAATTCCAAGCATCTGCCTCTACGCCTAGGAAGCTCTTTGCCACCTTCTCCTCCCTCCTGAATCCTCCTCCCCCTCCCCCTCCCTCCTCCCTCTCTGCGGATGACTTCGTCAACCATTTTGAAAAGAAGGTCGACGACATCCGATCCTCGTTTGCTAAGTCAAACGACACCGCTGGTCCTGCTCACACTACCCTACCCTGTGCTTTGACCTATTTCTCCCCTCTCTCTCCAGATGAAATCTTGCATCTTGTGACGGCCGGCCGCCCAACAACCTGCCCGCTTGACCCTATCCCCTCCTCTCTTCTCCAGACCATTTCCCGGAGACCTTCTCCCTTACCTCACCTCGCTCATCAACTCATCCTTGACCGCTGGCTACGTCCCTTCCGTCTTCAAGAGAGCGAGAGTTGCACCCCTTCTGAAAAAACCTACACTCGATCCCTCTGATGTCAACAACTACAGACCAGTATCCCTTCTTTCTTTTCTCTCCAAAACTCTTGAACGTGCCGTCCTTGGCCAGCTCTCCTGCTATCTCTCTCAGAATGACCTTCTTGATCCAAATCAGTCAGGTTTCAAGACTAGTCATTCAACTGAGACTGCTCTTCTCTGTGTCACGGAGGCACTCCGCACTGCTAAAGCTAACTCTCTCTCCTCTGCTCTCATCCTTCTAGACCTATCGGCTGCCTTTGATACTGTGAACCATCAGATCCTCCTCTCCACCCTCTCCGAGTTGGGCATCTCCGGCGCGGCCCACGCTTGGATTGCGTCCTACCTGACAGGTCGCTCCTACCAGGAGGCGTGGCGAGAATCTGTCTCCGCACCACGTGCACTCACCACTGGTGTCCCCCAGGGCTCTGTTCTAGGCCCTCTCCTATTCTCGCTATATACCAAGTCACTTGGCTCTGTCATATCCTCACATGGTCTCTCCTATCATTGCTATGCAGACGACACACAATTAATCTTCTCCTTTCCCCCTTCTGATAACCAGGTGGTGAATCGCATCTCTGCATGTCTGGCAGACATATCAGTGTGGATGACAGATCACCACCTCAAGCTGAACCTCGGCAAGACGGAGCTGCTCTTCCTCCCGGGGAAGGACTGCCCGTTCCATGATCTCGCCATCACGGTTGACAACTCCATTGTGTCCTCCTCCCAGAGTGCTAAGAACCTTGGCGTGATCCTGGACAACACCCTGTCGTTCTCAACTAACATCAAGGCGGTGACCCGTTCCTGTAGGTTCATGCTCTGCAACATTCGCAGAGTACGACCCTGCCTCACACAGGAAGCGGCGCAGGTCCTAATCCAGGCACTTGTCATCTCCCGTCTGGATTACTGCAACTCGCTGTTGGCTGGGCTCCCTGCCTGTGCCATTAAACCCCTACAACTCATCCAGAACGCCGCAGCCCGTCTGGTGTTCAACCTTCCCAAGTTCTCTCACGTCACCCCGCTCCTCCACTCTCTCCACTGGCTTCCAGTTGAAGCTCGCATCCGCTACAAGACCATGGTGCTTGCCTATGGAGCTGTGAGGGGAACGGCACCTCCGTACCTTCATGCTCTGATCAGGCCCTACACCCAAACAAGGGCACTGCGTTCATCCACCTCTGGCCTGCTCGCCTCCCTACCTCTGAGGAAGTACAGTTCCCGCTCAGCCCAGTCAAAACTGTTCGCTGCTCTGGCACCCCAATGGTCGAACAAACTCCCTCACGACGCCAGGACAGCGGAGTCAATCACCACCTTCCGGAGACACCTGAAACCCCACCTCTTTAAGGAATACCTAGGATAGGATAAAGTAATCCTTCTAACCCCCCCCCCCCCTTAAAAGATTTAGATGCACTATTGTAAAGTGGTTGTTCCACTGGATATCATAAGGTGAATGCACCAATTTGTAAGTCGCTCTGGATAAGAGTGTCTGCTAAATGACTTAAATGTAATGTAAATGTCATGTTGTTAGTGGACTCTTCAGAAAATCAGCAGTGGTGTTGCTAGGGGTGTTGCTATGGGGCTCCAGCCTCAGTTTGATTGGTTGTTTGGGCATCAGAATATGCTTGTTGTCCATCTCCAAAGGGATCTATAGAGAATAACATGACATGACATAACATGACATGACATAGCATATATCAATGTATTTCGAGGACTGCAGATGTAAATGAGCAGTTGGCTAAATCTGGTGCAACGCATCACTTCCCGCTTCCGACACTTGTGTTATATATAGTATACCCCGCTTTTACGCTACTGCTACTCTCTGTTCATCATATATGCATAGTCACTTTAACCATATCTACATACTACCTCAATCAGCCTGGCTAACCGGTGCCTGTATGTAGCCTCGCTAATTTTATAGCCTCGCAACTGTAGATGGTCTTTTTACTGTTCTTTTTATTTCTATACTTACCTATTGTTCACTTAATACCATTTTTGCACTATTGGTTAGAGCCTGTAAGTAAGCATTTCACTAAGGTCTACACCTGTTGTATTCGGCGCACGTGACAAATAAACTTGATTTGATTTGATTTTATCTTGTCCCTGTTCAAATAAACATATTAAATGAAATAACACTGGATGTCAATCTCTAACTAATACAGGCCCAGGACTCAACTTGCATTATGGGTAATGTCCATTGTAAGTGTGTTTTAGTCCAGGACTAGGTTTAATATTGTATCCATGATTTCCAACTAGCTGGTTCGAAACTGCTGGGTCAGCTGTATGTGTGTGCGTGTGTGGGCGTGTGTGTGTGTTGCGTGGGGGTGATCTTTCGACTTCCTGTCAGGTCAGCTACAATCTCATCTGATAACTCCTGTTACATAACCCTCCCCAGCCCAGATCTAGGACCAGATCCCATAGCCCCCATTCCTAACCGGAACCGTTAGATACTAACTTAACCACTGATATAGGACCAGATCCCATAGCCCCCATTCCTAACCGGAACCGTTAGATACTAACTTAACCACTGATATAGGACCAGATCCCATAGCCCCCATTCCTAACCGGAACCGTTAGATACTAACTTAACCACTGATATAGGACCAGATCCCATAGCCCCCATTCCTGACCGGAACCGTTAGATACTAACCTAACCACTGATATAGGACCAGATCCCATAGCCCCCATTCCTAACCGGAACCGTTAGATACTAACTTAACCACTGATATAGGACCAGATCCCATAGCCCCCATTCCTGACCGGAACCGTTAGATACTAACCTAACCACTGATATAGGACCAGATCCCATAGCCCCCATTCCTAACCGGAACCGTTAAATACTAACCTAACCACTGATCTAGGACCAGATCCCATAGACCCCATTCTTAACCGGAACCGTTAGATACTAACCTAATCACTGATCTAGGACCAGATTCCCCTGCCCCAGTCCTAACCTGAACCATTAGATACTAACCTAATCACTGATCTAGGACCAGATTCCCCTGCCCCAGTCCTAACCTGAACCATTAGATACTAACCTAACCACTGATCTAGGACCAGATTCCCCTGACCCAGTCCTAACTTGAACCTTTTGCTACTGATCTAGGACCAGATTCCCCTGACCCAGTCCTAACCTGAACCATTAGATACTAACCTAACCACTGATCTAGGACCAGATTCCCCTGACCCAGTCCTAACCTGAACCATTAGATACTAACGTAACCACTGATCTAGAGCATCCCCCAGTGTCTTGAAGTGTGAAGTGTCAACAGAGATAGAGTTGAATACAGGGCAAGGGAAAATCTCAATTGCATTTCCATGATTCATCGCAGTCCTTCTCATCCAACGGGTTTTGAGAAGGAGATAGGGATAGAGGACGCCAGGAATCAAGGAAATACAGTTGAGATTCTTCTTTATTAATCTATATTAGCAACGATGGCACAGACCATGCTAAAACATAACTACTGACCACACAACCACAGACAACAACTACTGACCGCAACTACTGACCATACAACCACAACTACTGACCACAGCTACTGACAACACAACTTCTGACCACACAACTACTGACCGCACAACCACTGATCACAACTACTGACCACACAACTACCGACCACAACCACAAACCAGAACTACTGACCACACAACTACTGACCACACAACCACAACCACTGACCACAACAACTGACCACAGCTACTGACCACAGCCACACAACTACTGACCACACAATAACTGACTACAAAACTACTGACCACAACTACTGACCACACAATTACTGACCACAACCACTGAACACACAATTACTGACCACAACTAAAGACAACAACTACTGACCACACAACTACAACCACACAACTACTGACCGCACAACCACTGGCCACAACTACTGACCGCAACTACTGACCACGTAACCACAACTACTGACCACAACCACACAATTACTGACCACAGCTACTGACCACACACCTACTGACTACACAACCACAGACAACAACTACTGACCGCAACTACTGACCATACAACCACAACTACTGACCACAACCACACAATTACAGGCCACAGCAACTGACAACACAACTTCTGACCACACAACTACTGACCACACAACTACTGACCACACAACCACAACTACTGACCACAACTACTGACCACACAACCACAACCACTGACCACAACCACTGACCACAACTACTGACCACAACCACACAACTACTGACCACACAATAACTGACTACAAAATCACTGACCACAACTACTGACCACAACCACACAATTACTGACCACAACCACCAACCACACAACCACTGACCACAACTAAAGACAACAACTACTGACCACACAACTACTGACTACAACCACACAACTATTGACCGCACAACCACTGGCCACAACTACTGACCACAACTACTGACTACACCCACCGACCACACAACTACTGACCACACAACCACAGACCACAACTACTGACCGCAACTACTGACCACGTAACCACAACTACTGACCACAACCACACAATTACTGACCACAGCTACTGACCACACAACCACTGAACACAACTACTGATCACAACCACACAACTACTGACCGCGCAACCACTGACCACAACTACTGACCACACAACTACTGACCACACAACAACAACAACTACTGACCACAACCACACAATAACTGACCACAACACCTGACCGCACAACCACAACTACTGACCACACAACTACTGACCACAACACTACTGACCATAACTACTAACCACAACTAGTGACCACACAGCTACTGACCACAATTACTGACCACATCTACTGACCACAACTGCCGACCACACAACTACTGACCACAACTACTGACCGCATCTACTGACCACACATCTACTGACCACAACCACACAATTACTGACCATAACTACTGACCACACAACCACTGAACACAACTACTGACCACAACCACACAACTACTGACCGCACAACCACTGACCACAACTACTGACCACACAACTACTGAGCACAACTACTGACCACACAACAACAACTACTACTGACCACAACCACACAATAACTGACCACAACACCTGACCGCACAACCACAACTACTGACCACAACCACTGACCACAACCACTGACCACACAATAACTGTCCACACAACTACTGACCAAAATCACTGATGACACAATAACTGACCACAACCACAAAACTACTGAGGGGTATTCAGAGAGTCAATGTCCACACTGAAGGCTGTGCTGGTGACCACGTCCATACTGTAGGGCCCAAAGAACCTGCAACACAAAGAACTGACCACAACCACAATTACACAACTGCTGACCACAACCACAATTACACAACTGCTGACAACACCTACTCCCACACATACTGACCACATACAGACCACAAACACAAAACTATTGACCACAACTACTGACCGCATTACTACTGACCACAACCACACAACTACAGACCACACAACTACTGACCACAACCAGACAACTACTGACCACACAACTACTGACCACAACCGCACAACTACTGACCACACAACTACTGACCACACAACTACTGACCACAACTGCTGACCACACAACTACTGATCGCACAACTACTGACCACAACTACTCACCACAGCCACACAACTACTGACCACAACTACTCACCACAACCACACAACTACTGACCACAACTACTCACCACAACCACACAACTACTGACCAAAATTACTTGCTGCACAACTACTGACCACAACTACTCACCACAGCCACACAACTTCTGACCACACAACCACTGACCACACAACTACTGTCCACATAACTACTGACCACAACCAATGACCACACAACCACTGACCATAACTACTGACCACAACTGGTGACCACACATCTAGTGACCACAATTACTGACCACAACTACTGACCACACAACCACTGACCACACAACTACTGTCCACACAACTACTGACCACAACCACTGACCACAACTACTGACCACACCACTACTGACCATAACTACTGACCACAACTGGTTACCACACATCTAGTGACCACAATTACTGACCACAACTACTGTCCACACAACTACTGACCGCACAACTACTGACCACATCTACTGACCACACATCTATTGACCACACATCTACTGACCACAATTACTGACCACAATTATTGGCCGCAATTACTGACCAAAACTACTGACCACATCTACTGACCACACATCTACTGACCACAACTAGTGGCTACAACTACTGACCACAACTACTGACCACACATCTACTGACCACAACTACTGACCACAACTACTGACTCCAAGCAGGTATAGCCTTAAAAAATATCAAAGTGTCTGTTAAGTGGAATATTATATTATATTATACTATATATTATACTATACATGGTGCCTTCAGAAAGTATTCACACCATTTGACTTTTTCCACATTTTGTTATTGTTATAGCCTGAAATGAAAATGTATTCAATTGAGATTTAGTGTCACTGGCCTTCACACAAAGTGAAGTGTGTCAAAGTGGAATTATGTTTTTTAGAGACTTTTACAAAATAATAAAAAATGAAAATCTGAAATGTCTTGAGTGAATAAGTATTCAACCCCTTTGTTATGGCAAGCCTAAATAAGTTCAGAAGTAAAGATTTGCTTAACAAGTCACATAAGTTGCATGGACTCACTCTGTGTGCAATAATCGTGTTTAGCATGATTATTTTATGACTACCTCATCTCTGTACTCCACACATACAATGATCTGTAAGGTCTCTCAGTCGAGCAGTGAATTTCAAACACAGATTCAACCATAGAGGTTTTCTAATGCCTCGCAAAGAAGGGAACCTGTTGGTAGATGGGTACAAAAAAGCAGACATTGAATACCCCTTTGAGCATGGTGAAGTTATTAATTACACTTTGGATAGTGTATCAATACACCCAGTCACTACAAAGACACAGGCGTCTTTCCTAACTCAGTTGCCAGAGAGGAAGGAAACCGCTCAGGGATTTCACCATGAGGCCAATGGTGACTTTAAAACAGTTACAGAGTTTAATGATTCTGATAGAAGAAAACTGAGGATGGATCAACAACATTATAGTTACTCCACAATACTAACATACATGACAGAGTGAAAAGAAGGAAGCCTGTACAGAATACAAATATTCCAAAATATGCATCCTGTTTGCAACAAGGCACTAAAGTAATAATGCAAAAAATATGGCAAAGAAATTAACTTTATATCCTGAATACAAAACCTTATGTTTGTGGCAAATCCAACACAACACAGCACTGAGTACCACTCTCATATGTTCAAGCATGGTGGTTGCTGCATCATGTTATGGGTGTGCTTCACTGGCAAGGACTAGGGAATTTTTTAAGGATAAAAAGAAATGGAATAGAATTAAGCACAGGCAAAATCCTAGACAAAAACGTGGTTCAGTTTGCTTTCCAGACGACAAATTCACCTTTCAGCAGGACAATAACATAAAAGGTTAAATATACACCGGAGTAGCTTACCAAGAAGACATTGAATCTTCCTGAGTGGCCAAGTGAGTTACAGTTTTGATTTAAATCAGCTTGAAAATCTATGGCAAGCCTTGAAAATGGCTGATCAACAACCAATTTGACAGAGCTTGAAGAATTTCGAAAACAATCATGGGCAAATATTGTACCATCCAGGTGTGCAAAGCTCTTAGAGACTTACCCAGAAAAACTCACAGCTGTAATCACTGCCAAAGGTGATTCTAACATGTTTTGACTCAAGGGTGTGAATACTTATGTAAATTAGATATTTTTTAACACAAAATGTGGAATAAGTCAAGGGGTGTGAATACTGTATATATACACTGCTCAAAAAAATTAAGGGAACACTTAAACAATACAATGTCACTCCAAGTCAATCACACTTCTGTGAAATCAAACTGTCCACTTCGGAAGCAACACTGATTGACAATACATTTCACATGCTGTTGTACAAATGGAATAGACAACAGGTGGAAATTATAGGCAATTAGCAAGACACCCCCAATAAAGGAGTGGTTCTGCAGGTGGGGACCACAGACCACTTCTCAGTTCCTATGCTTCCTGGCTGATGTTTTGGTCACTTTTGAATGCTGGCGGTGCTTTCACTCTAGTGGTAGCATGAGACGGAGTCTACAACCCACACAAGTGGCTCAGGTAGTGCAGCTCATCCAGGATGGCACATCAATGCGAGCTGTGGCAAGAAGGTTTGCTGTGTCTGTCAGCGTAGTGTCCAGAGCATGGAGGCGCTACCAGGAGACAGGCCAGTACATCAGGAGACGTGGAGGAGGCCGTAGGAGGGCAACAACCCAGCAGCAGGACCGCTACCTCCGCCTTTGTGCAAGGAGGAGTAGGAGAAGCACTGCCAGAGCCCTGCAAAATGACCTCCAGCAGGCCACAAATGTGCATGTGTCTGCTCAAACGGTCAGAAACAGACTCCATGAGGGTGGTATGAGGGCCCGCCGTCCACAGGTGGGGGTTGTCCAACACCGTGCAGGACGTTTGGCATTTGCCAGAGAACACCAAGATTGGCAAATTCGCCACTGGCGCCCTGTGCTCTTCACAGATGAAAGCAGGTTCACACTGAGCACGTGACAGACGTGACAGACTCTGGAGACGCCGTGGAGAACGTTCTGCTGCCTGCAACATCCTCCGGTTTGGCGGTGGGTCAGTCATGGTGTGGGGTGGCATTTCTTTGGGGGGCCGCACAGCCCTCCATGTGCTCGCCAGAGGTAGCCTGACTGCCATTAGGTACCGAGATGAGATCCTCAGACCCCTTCTGAGACCATATGCTGGTGCGGTTGGCCCTGGGTTCCTCCTAATGGACGACAATGCTAGACCTCATGTGGCTGGAGTGTGTCAGCAGTTCCTGCAAGAGGAAGGCATTGATACTATGGACTGGCCCGCCCGTTCCCCAGACCTGAATCCAATTGAGCACATCTGGGACATCATGTCTCGCTCCATCCACCAACGCCACGTTGCACCACAGACTGACCAGGAGTTGGCGGATGCTTTAGTCCAGGTCTGGGAGGAGATCCCTCAGGAGACCATCCGCCACCTCATCAGAAGCATGCCCAGGCGTTGTAGGGAGAAAAGAAAAAAGTATTTAATAAGATTATTTCTTTCATTCAGATCTAGGATGTGTTGTTTAAGTGTTCCCTTTATTTTTTTGAGCAGTATATGTATATGTGTGTGTGTGTATTACAATCAAGACTCAGAGGTGTAAGGTGAAAAGTCAGGGTTCAGAGGTTAGGGTTCAGAGGTCAGAGGTCAGGACTCTCTCCTTCAGTTCGATGGCCTTGTCTTTATCTGCCTGCTTCTTTATTCCGTTCAGCAGGGTAGAAGAGTGCTGATTCATGATACCAGAGAGAGTGAGAGAGCGAGAGAGAGAGAGAGACAGAGAGCCAGCAATAGAGAGACAGAGACAGAGAGATAGAGGGGAGAGAGAGAGAGAGAGAGAGAGAGAGAGCGAGAGAAGGGAGATTGTGTGAGAGGTGAGCAGGGAGAGCTGGTGGTGAATGATCTACAGAGAGATGAGAGCACTTTGATTGCTAGAAATCGATGTAGCCAAAGTGACATGTGTAAAAAGTGTTCCTCTGGATATAAAGGGGAATTTCACTCTGGCTCTGCCATGGCATATACTCCTTACCATATATATAATATATATAATATACTCCTTACCATATATATATATAATATGCTCCTAACCATATATATGATATACTCCTTACCGTATATATAATATATATAATATACTCCTTACCATATATATATAATATACTCCTTACCATATATATAATATATATAATATGCTCCTAACCATATATATAATATACTCCTTACCATATATATAATATATATAATATACTCCTTACCATATATATATAATATACCCCTTACTATATTAACCACATTACATTTTTATCATAAACATCACAATTATCCAATCCACAAGTTAGAATTTTTCATTTCACTGGTTCCTGTGTGTTTGTCTGCTAGTAGTAAGCCACTAAATGTCCGGCGTTCATAGCGAATGCAAATAACACCCGCTAAAGTAGATGGGGGCGTGCTCACAAAACGTGCTTGATGGCTTTGTAGACTTTGAATGAACAACACACAGCGATCTCAGAACTTCTTCAAATTAAGGTCTTTAGTCACAGCTGTATACATGTGCTTAGCTTTTCAGGCTTTATAAAATGTTTTAACATAATGTGATTTCTGTCTAATCAAATACAAATTTTATTAGTCACATGCGCCGAATACAACAGGTGTAGACCTTACAGTGAAATGCTTACTTACAAGCCCTTAACCAACAATGCAGTTTAAAATAAATAAAGAGAAATATATATATATATTACAAATAAGAATAAGAAATAAAAGTAACAAGCAATTAAAGAGCAGCAGTAAAATAACAATAGTGAGGCTATATACAGGGGGTACCGGTACAGAGTCAATGTGGAGACTATATACAGGGGGTACTGGTACAGAGTCAATGTGGAGACTATATACAGGGGGTACTGGTACAGAGTCAATGTGGAGGCTATATACAGGGGGTACCGGTAGTTGAGGTAATAACTAGTCTGAGGTTGTGTGTTTCTTCCTCTGGCTCTTTCTGACAGGATCAGAATAACTGACATAGAACTCTACAGATAAATCCTTAGACCAGAAATAATTGAGTAGGTATATTGGTATGCTGCACAATTAAATTATAACCTAACCATTGTTGCGAAAGATTTTGTTTGGCAATGTTTTTTTTTTTCACTAACGTCATGCCTGTGTGGTGTTCTGTGTGGTGTTCTGTGCCTGGCTGTGTTCTGTGCCTGGCTGTGTGGTGTTCTGTGTGGTGTTCTGTGCCTGGCTGTGTTCTGTGCCTGGCTGTGTGGTGTTCTGTGCCTGGCTGTGTGGTGTTCTGTGCCTGGCTGTGTTCTGTGCCTGGCTGTGTGGTGTTCTGTGTGGTGTTCTGTGCCTGGCTGTGTTCTGTGCCTGGCTGTGTGGTGTTCTGTGCCTGGCTGTGTGGTGTTCTGTGTGGAATTCTGTGCCTGGCTGTGTTCTGTGCCTGGCTGTGTGGTGTTCTGTGCCTGGCTGTGTGGTGTTCTGTGCCTGGCTGTGTGGTGTTCTGTGTGGTGTTCTGTGCCTGGCTGTGTGGTGTTCTGTGCCTGGCTGTGTGGTGTTCTGTGCCTGGCTGTGTGGTGTTCTGTGTGGTGTTGTGTGCCTTTCTGTGTGGTGTTCTGTGCCTGGCTGTGTGGTGTTCTGTGCCTGGCTGTGCAAATTACAAACAAACACTAAAATTAGTTTCACCATTCTACCTACCAGAGATGACTTTACCACAATGCTGCCAGCAAATATGCCTTGGTGATATTTGCCATACAATGCAGCTGACGTAACGTAGCTAGCTATTTTATTGCTTATTGTGTAGTGGAGGATAAAAATAACTGTATGCCTATGGGATGTGTAGCTTTGATGCCGATCTGTGTACGGACCCTACAACGGTTGGTATAAATATGAGTTCACAACAGTTGTTTTTAATTGTTTCCACCAGTTAATCATTAATCACCCAAAGAAATTTGACAAAATGACTGTTACACACGACTGTTAAATGTCAATATTATAACGTCAATATTTGCTAGCTAGTTATGAACCTCAGCTATGAACCAGCTATGAACCTCAGCTATCATAGCCGGTTGTATTGAATTCAAGACACTCTGAAAGGCATCAATGAAGCCTATGAATTGAGTAGAATATAATATAACTTTATCGTCGTATATACAGGTAGTTATTACCATGCATGAGATCCCCACATTGTAGCCTGTACATTTAATATATTCACTGATCATGTACTCTACCTTGGCCAGGGCCGGTGTTAGCATGTAAATCTTGGTGAGGCAAACATTTTTGTTGTAGATGCATGCCAGAAAAGCCACTACACAACACTAAACAATATATTAATTGAGCTATAACAGTGACAAACGGTGCCCACAAACTGTTATGGCCTACATAAAGCTGTCCCAACAGCAGAGCTTTCTTTTCAGCACCATGGAGTGAATCCTTACCACTGCTACACCTGGCTATCAGCTGAGCCTTGTCTGGCAGCTAAACAGTTCATTCAGCCTCATTTACTGCTTTTAAAAAAAAACATAGCTGATATGGCTGACTTGCTTAAATAAACATGGCTTCTACTGACTCCTTGTGGATTTGTGTAACTCAATAAGAACCGCATTCTCCTTCAATAACAACAAACGCTGCAATGAGTTTAGACTTTTGAACCATAGACAAACATTATTACATTTAGGTTCAGTAAACTCATAATATTTGTTCTTATATCATTAAGCATAAGCAAATGAGCTGTGACTAAGTAGACCTATTCGTTCAGCACTTTCAAAATGGACACCGACAGAAATTCACATAGTTCAGATAAATTCGGCATGTTGAGGCATTAACTTTACTTTTCTTTAAGTCACCATACAGACAGACAGACAGACAGACAGACAGACAGACAGAGGAGAGAAAGAGTTGCCTACCATTGTAACAATATTATTAGGCCTATATAGTCTAAAAAGGAAGGAAAATACAATCAGGAGGATCCACTTTTATACACAATCCAATATACCAATGCACAGACAGACGGACGGACGGACAGACAAACAGGCAGACAGACAGAGGGGCAGACAGACAGAGGGGCAGACAGGCAGGCAGACAAATCAACTGAAATTACATGGATCTATTACTGAACTGTCTGTTGAATGGGAAGAAACTGTTACTGGTAACCATGGTTACAGACCCCAACAACATAATGCATATAGAATACCCTCCTTGATGAGAAAAGCACACGAGCTAATTAAACTCAGCAAAAGAAACGTCCTCTCAATGTCAACTGCGTTTTATTTTCAGCAAACTTAACATGTTGTCGTGTCTTTGGTGGTACCATTAAACTGAAGATATGATTATCAATTAGCTCCCTGTAATTATTATCACGCGATTAAACTGATTAATCGTTTAATTGTAATTAACTAGGAGATAGGGGCACCAAGGAGAATATTCAGATTACAAAGCTATAATTTTCCTAATATAACTTTCCTGTACTATAATATTATATTCTATTATAGTATAGGCCGATTATCTTCTGGTTTAAATGGTGTATTTTACCTCGAGTCCAGTCTCATTCCAAACGTCGTAAATTGTTGTATCTGCACGAACCCAGTCTTTACTAAAATCATCCATACATCAATTGTCTTAAAATCATTTATTTACTACACTAAGTAATTAACAGAAAACATACAAACAGTAATTATCGTCACAAAGGATTGGTATAGTAATGTGCGCTAATGGCTAACAGGCATGGCTGGTCTGTTAGACAATGGGTCATAAACGTTCAGCTGAGAATGCACACCTACAGAGTTCATTAATATTAACAATTGAAGGCTCACTCATTCGGGAACAATTGCAATCAATATATATTTACGCTCAGTGTGTCGTTCTGATTCTGGTTGGAGAGTTCGGTTCTGTTGGGGAGTTTGGTCCGCGTTCTCTCTCTCTCTCTCTCTCGGTTAGAATGGTTCTTTCAGAGCGACATTCATTAATGTCGTCATAGAATGGTTGTTTCGTTGGTCTTCGCGTTCAATGATATAATTTACTTAGCTGCAGACTAATAATTAATATCAAAGACTTGTTCTTATTCTGTCGGTATCAATAGTCTAAAAGTTAACCACGTGGTATGGTTCACTTTCAGTAGAGGAATTGGATGGTAAAACCTATTGGCCATGGAGTGGGGGCCTGGTCTGAAGAAATGTAAATCAGGGGGTGTTTTATAGTGCCCATCGAACAGGCTTGTCAAATGACGCCTGGTCCTGTATGTGTCCCTGGGGCGTGCCTATGACTGAGCTAGACTTGGTTACAGAAATACAATTCTATCACATTAACATCAGTACAATAGCATCTCAATGTATTATAAAAGCTTTATCCTTATTAATACATTCTATACAACCATTATGATGCAAGTCTCAAGCTGATGCTATTATATAAACAGTTTTATGGTAATATGGCTATATTGTCTCTTCTGAGTATCACAAAATTGTACCAAGCGGATCAGTTCGTAGCTGGATTCTTCACCAATCTTCCATACCTTCTCCAGAACACAAAATGTCGCTTGGCTCTCCAATTCTATGAGTTGGAAGAATTTCCTGTGTCTCTCTATGGGCCATGTGGCCAGAGACTCTACTGGAATTTTAGAGTTTTTACAACCCTTTACACACAGGGTGGATTGGGGGGGAAGGTAGGTTGGGTGGTGGTGCAAAAGGGAGGGGGTCAACTGTCCTCCGTGTACCAAAAGAGGCCAACGTCATGACAATGTGTAAATATTTGTATGAACATAAGATTCAACAACTGAAACATAAACTGAACAAGTTCCACGGACATGTGACTAACAGAAATGGAATAATGTGTCCGTGAACAAAAAGGGGGTCAAAACCAAAAGTAACAGTCAGTATCTGCTGTGGCCACCAGCTGCAATAAGTACTGCAGTGCATCTCCTCCTCATGGACTGCACCAGATTTGCCAGTTCTTGCTGTGAGATGTTACCCCACTCTTCCACCAAAGCACCTGCAAGTTCCCAGACATTTCTGGGGGGAATGGCCCTAGCCCTCACCCTCCGAACCAACAGGTCCCAGACGTGCTCAATGGGATTGAGATCCGGGCTTTTCGTTGGCCATGGCAGAACACTGACATTCCTGTCTTGCAGGAAATCACGCACAGAACGAGCAGTATGGCTGGTGGCATTGTCATGCTGGAGGGTCATGTCAGGATGAGCCTGCAGGAAGGGTACCACAAGAGGGAGGATGATGTCTTCCCTGTAACGCACAGCATTGAGATTGCCTGCAATGACAACAAGCTCAGTCCAATGATGCTGTGACACACCACCCCAGACCATGACGGACCCTCCACCTCCAAATCGATCCCGCTCCAGAGTACAGGCCTCGGTGTAACGCTCATTCGTTCGACGATAAACACAAATCCGAAACCATCACCCCTGGTGAGACAAAACCGCAACTCGTCAGTGAAGAGCACTTTTTGCCGGTCCTGTCTGGTCCAGCGACGGTGGGTTTGTGCCTGTAGGCGACGTTGTTTCCGGTGATGTCTGGGGTGAGGACCTTCCTTACAAAAGGCCTACAAGCCCTCAGTCCAGCCTCTCTCAGCCTATTGCGGACAGTCGGAGCACTGATGGAGGGCTTGTGTGTTCCTGGTGTAACTCGGGCAGTTGTTGTTGCCATCCTGTACACTTAATTATCAAGCCCAAGTGGAGCTCCTCGGTAACAGAGTAAAACTTCATTATCAAGCCCCAGTGTAACTCCTCAGTAGAGTAACGCTTCATTATCAAGCCCCAGTGTAACTCCTCAGTAGAGTAACGCTTCATTATCAAGCCCCAGTGTAACTCCTCAGTAGAGTAACTCTTCATTATCAAGCCCCAGTGTAACTCCTCAGGAGAGTAACACTTCATTATCAAGCCCCAGTGTAACTCCTCAGTAGAGTAACACTTAATTATCAAGCCCCAGTGTAACTCCTCAGTAGAGTAACGCTTCATTATCAAGCCCCAGTGTAACTCCTCAGTAGAGTAACACTTCATTATCAAGCCATAAATGGGCCCTTGGCCCTGTGGAACAGGTAGAGTGGAGCAAATACCCCATAATGACAAAGCAAAAACTGCTTTTTAGAAATGCTTGCAAATTTATTACAAATAAAAAACTGAAATACCTTATTTACATAAGTATTCAGACCCTTTGGTATTTGATTAGGATCCCCATTAGCTGTTGCAAAAGCTACTCTTCCTGGTGCATTTGCTATGCAACATAAGAGAGCAGAGTGTACACTACAGAGAGAGAGAGAGAGAGAGAGAGAGAGAGAGAGAGAGAGAGAGAGAGAGAGAGAGAGAGAGAGAGAGAGAGAGAGAGAGAGAGAGAGAGAGAGAGAGAGAGAGAGAGAAAGAGAGAGAGAGAGAGAAACTGGCTACAACAGGTGATCACATGTGTTCCCTGAGCCAGCATTTAGAGGTCAGGGGTCAAAGGTGTTAAAGGAAGAGCGGAAGTCCCTCTCCCAGTTCCTGTCCTTCTCCTCCCTCCTACTCTCCTCCTTTATCCCCCTCCTCCCCCGCTCTCCCCGACCCTCCTTCCCCGTCCGTCTGACTGCCTGTGGGTCTTTAGGTTGGAAGTGTGTGACCTTAGGTCGGGGTGTGGGTCCGTACCCCAGGCCTCTACTGTCCCTCTTCAGGACGGTCCGGACCGGCTGTTTGTGACCCTCCCCCGCGGGCCCCAGCCCCCCCCCAGGGGTCCATCCGGAGCGCAGCATCATCTGGTAGGCGGGGGTGGAGGGGGGGAGACAGTAGTGGGGAGGGGGGGCAGGGCGGGAGAGAGAGAACAGGTGGAGGGTGGAGGAGATGTGCGTCTCTGGAGGAGAGGAGTAGTGGACACTGCAGACTGGACACCACTGGGTCTGATTCTGGGTGGACTGGTTCTGATGGGTCTGGACTGCTGCTACCGCTGGGGGAGAACTGGGGGGGAGGGAGCAGAGAGAGAGAGGAGCAACAAGGGAGGAGAAAAATGAGTATCTCCTTGACAACAAACCTTCAATCACAGGTCTTATTTCTACACTAGGACAGAGGTAGGAGAGCCTGTTCCTGGAGAGCCTCAGATACTGCAGGATGGTGTTCCAACTAGGTACCACACCTGACCAACTGATCAGTTCAGGGACTGTCTATATTCACCACACCTGACCAACTGATCAGTTCAGGGATTGCCTATATTCACCACACCTGGTCTTCCAGGTGGGTTAAATCAAACATGAAGTGGCTGCGTCAGTCTAGTATGGTCGACCACATGACAGTACGGTCCCTGGCTGTCTGTGTTCGCTAACCTGTGGTCAGTCAGTCACTAACCTGTGGTCGGTCAGTCAGTCAGTCAGTCAGTCACTAACCTGTGGTCAGTCAGTCAGTCAGTCAGTCACTAACCTGTGGTCAGTCAGTCAGTCAGTCACTAACCTGTGGTCAGTCAGTCAGTCACTAACCTGTGGTCAGTCAGTCAGTCACTAACCTGTGGTCAGTCAGTCAGTCACTAACCTGTGGTCAGTCAGTCAGTCACTAACCTGTGGTCAGTCAGTCAGTCACTAACCTGTGGTCGGTCAGTCAGTCAGTCAGTCAGTCAGTCAGTCAGTAACCTGTGGTCGGTCGGTCAGTCAGTCAGTCAGTCAGTCAGTAACCTAGTGGTCGGTCGGTCAGTCAGTCAGTCAGTCAGTCACTAACCTGTGGTCGGTCGGTCGGTCGGTCAGTCCAGTCAGTCAGTCAGTCAGTCAGTCAGTCAGTCAGTCAGTCAGTCAGTCAGTCAGTCAGTCAGTCAGTAACCTGTGGTCAGTTAGTCAGTCGGCTCACTAACCTGTGGTCCTGTGTCTCTCTCCTGTAATGGCTGTGTTGACCCCTCTGTCTCCCATGCCGGTCACCCGTCTCATGGTCACAGTCCTGCTGAGACCCGTAGTGGTCCAGTTCCTCTAGGACCCCGCTATGCCCTGCCATCCTAGCCAGCTCCCTGGCGTCCCGGCCCTGCGTGTCCACCACGCCCACCCACGCCGCCCCCTGCTGGAGGAGGAGCCTAACGATACCCCGCTGCCCTGCCGCCGCTGCACACATCACACCTGTCCACCACCAGCTGTCCTGGAGAGAGAGTCAGGGAGAGAAAGAGGAGATGGAGAGAGAGAGGGGGAAGAGGAGATGGAGAGAAAGAGGAGATGGAGAGAGAGAGAGGGGGAGAGAAAGAGGAGATGAGAGAGAGGCGATGGAGAGAAAGACATTAAGAAGAATGTGTAGAGAACATTTTGGTCATGTAGTAGACACTCCTCAGTAAAGCAGTTTTAGTAAGAGAAGACAACCGGTGTTAAAGACTAGCGCAACGGGAAGGAGGTTGGTTCGAGGGCAACGGGAAGGAGGTTGGTTCGAGGGCAACGGGAAGGAGGTTGGTTCGAGGGCAACGGGAAGGAGGTTGGTTCGAGGGCAACGGGAAGGAGGTTGGTTCGAGGGCAACGGGAAGGAGGTTGGTTCGAGGGCAACGGGAAGGAGGTTGGTTCGAGGGCAACGGGAAGGAGGTTGGTTCGAGGGCAACGGGAAGGAGGTTGGTTCGAGGGCAACGGGAAGGAGGTTGGTTCGAGGGCAACGGGAAGGAGGTTGGTTCGAGGGCGAGGGCACGGGAAGGAGGTTGGTTCGAGGGCAATGGGAAGGAGGTTTGTTGGGGGCATGTTAGCGTTTTAAAGTGGAAACGGGACTGAAGGCAAAAAGTTTGCGGTAGGTTGTTCCAATAAATAAAATAAAAACTTGAAACCTGATATTTTCACTTGACATACTCCACCAAACAATAAACACATCTTAAGAGTTTTGAAAATGTTGTCATAGAGCTTTTAAATTGAACCTGGCAAACAGATGCATTTAGAACAATGCATTTGATTATTATTAAAATTGAATACAAACCATGAATCCAGTACTTGTACTACCGGCATCCTTATGTAGTGAGTTTGGCTCCTCCTGATGAGGTAGTCCTGCCTGGGACTTCAAAAATAATCAGGGTCACCCTCGGGCCAAAGAGGGAAGTTCCTCTTGTTCAAATGGTCAGAACACTGAGGTGATTTGATTAAACTGCCCCAGGTTGAACCGGGTTATGGTCTAATGGTCAGGACACTGAGGTGATTTGATTAAACTGCCCCAGGTTGAACCGGGCTATGGTCTAATGGTCAGGACACTGAGGTGATTTGATTAAACTGCCCCAGGTTGAACCGGGCTATGGTCTAATGGTCAGGACACTGAGGTGATTTGATTAAACTGCCCCAGGTTGACCCGGGCTATGGTCTAATGGTCAGGACACTGAGGTGATTTGATTAAACCTCACTGAAACCAGTGAGGGAGGTGTGCCCTGCTCAAATAGAACAGTAATCTTAAAATATATGTAAGACACTTAGGAGGCTGCCGAGGAGAGAACGGCTCATAATAATGGCCGGAATGGAGCAAATGGAATGGCATCCAACACATGGAAACCATGTGTTTGATGTATTTTCTAACATTCCACTGATTCCACTCCAGCCTTTACCACAAGCCCATTCTCCCTAATTAAGGAGCCAACTTCCTGAGGTAAGAATACTCAATTTTCAAGCAAATAAACCATTTTTATCAAAAGCCCCACTTTACTCATTAGTCTAGTCTACATGCTTCACCTAGGTCACTTTTGTTTTGAGCCATCTTCTCCGTGGGCTTTGAACGGGGCACCTGGCTCACACCCGGGAAGCAGCCCGGTGATAAAAACGAAAATCACTTTTCACTCCGTCACCCAGTCTAGTAATCTAATCTCCTACTTGGTTTCTCACCATGGGAGACCCAGGTTCAGATCCCTCCTGTTACCTACCTGGAAGTTGACATCCACCCCCCGGGACAGCAGGCCTCTCACCCCAGACAGGTCACCTTCCTGGGCACAACGCAGCAGTCTTAGCCCCTCCAGCTCCGTGGTAGCACTGGTGGTGCTAGCCTGCTGCCTGCTAGCCTGTGGGAAAGAGTACTTTAGTTACATTTCGGTCAATCAGCAGATGCTTGACTGATGCATCTGGAGTGTGCAAAGCTGTCAAGGCAAAGGGTGGCTACTTTGAAGAAACTCAAATATAAAATATATATATATTTGTTTAACACTTCTTTGGTGATGATTCCATGTGTCTTATTTCATAGTGTTGATGTATTCAATAGTATTCTACAATGTAGAGAATAGTACAAATTAACAAAAACCCTGGAATGAGTAGGTGTCAACTTTTGACTGGTACTGTGTATATATACTGATGAAATACTTTATTGTTAAATCATACATGTCATGATCATAGATGATGTAGCTACTAGGCTATATTTGTTGTGTTTGTGGTACCTGGACGTGCTGCCCTGCTCTTCCCCTCCTCTCTCTCGCTCCCTCTCTTCCCCTCTGCTCCATTCCTCGTCTCTCCCCTCCATCCCCCTCTTCTATGAGGCTTTGATAGAAGCGCCGTGCCTCCTCTCCTCCGAGGGTGCTGGGTTGAGGTCCGGTGGCTGCGCCTGCGTTCCCCGACCACAGCAGCTCTTCCTCTCGGGCCGGGGTGAAGTAGCTTAGCGAGCTCATGGCTGGGCCAGTTGGTCCGCGGCGCTGGAATAGCTAGCTGACCGCTAGACAGGCTAGGCGACACTAACGTTACAGTCACCTAAAACACAGCTGACCAGTCGAATAGTGATTAGATTTGTGTAAACGAGGTAACTGACGTTCGTTAATCACTTTTCTGGAGTCTGGAAATGTCGGTCTAGGTTATTTTAGTCTAATTCCTCCACAATATTGTTACTTTTAGTTAGTAGCTAAGGGTAGTTAGCTCAACCGAATATATTGTCTGTGCCTCAACGCTCGGTCGTAAAGGCTAATAGGTAGCTAACGTTAGCTAGCTGGCTGGGACTTATCAAACAGAATTAGCTATGGGCAGCTAGCAAGCTAGCACACTGAATTTAACGTTAGGTCCCTGGATATTTAACAAAAAGTTATATATATAATAAAGAGTTCTCAAATGTAAATTAAAAAAAATGCTAGCAAAATAGTTAGTTCACTACCTGATGTAAAGTAGCGTGCCTCCATCTTTGTTGTTGTTGGATTGCGGCGTCATGTCCACTATTTTCTACGTCACGCAAATAGCCCACATCACCCTTCTGCTGACTGGAGTTGGTAACGCAGCAAAATCATTTTAGGACACAATTTTACATTACTTCAGTCAAACAAAATAAGCACATAGGTCTATGGTGTACCAGTCGATATGAAATATTGGTGTTCCACATTTTATTGATATTCAGAACAAAATATGTTGCATTAATCAACTAATGTTTATACTGAACAAAAATACACTGCTCAAAAAAATAAAGGGAACACTTAAACAACACAATGTAACTCCACACTTCTGTGAAATCAAACTGTCCACTTAGGAAGCAACACTGATTGACAATACATTTCACATGCTGCTGTGCAAATGGAATAGACAACAGGTGGAAATTATAGGCAATTAGCAAGACACCCCCAATAAAGGAGTGGTTCTGCAGGTGGTGACCACAGACCACTTCTCAGTTCCTATGCTTCCTGGCTGATGTTTTGGTCACTTTTGAATGCTGGCGGTGCTTTCACTCTAGTGGTAGCATGAGACGGAGTCTACAACCCACACAAATGGCTCAGGTAGTGCAGCTCATCCAGGATGGCACATCAATGCGAGCTGTGTCAAGAAGGTTTGCTGTGTCTGTCAGCGTAGTGTCCAGAGCATGGAGGCGCTACCAGGAGACAGGCCAGTACATCAGGAGACGTGGAGGAGGCCGTAGGAGGGCAACAACCCAGCAGCAGGACCGCTACCTCCGCCTTTGTGCAAGGAGGAGCAGGAGGAGCACTGCCAGAGCCCTGCAAAATGACCTCCAGCAGGCCACAAATGTGCATGTGTCTGCTCAAACGGTCAGAAACAGACTTCATGAGGGTGGTATGAGGGCCCGACGTCCACAGGTGGGGGTTGTGCTTACAGCCCAACACCGTGCAGGACGTTTGGCATTTGCCAGAGAACACCAAGATTGGCAAATTCGCCACTGGCGCCCTGTGCTCTTCACAGATGAAAGCAGGGTCACACTGAGCACATGTGACAGACGTGACAGAGTCTGGAGACGACGTGGAGAACGTTCTGCTGCCTGCAACATCCTCCAGTGTGGGGTGGCATTTCTTTGGGGGGCCGCACAGCCCTCCATGTGCTCGCCAGAGGTAGCCTGACTGCCATTAGGTACCGAGATGAGATCCTCAGACCCCTTGTGAGACCATATGCTGGTGCGGTTGGCCCTGGGTTCCTCCTAATGCAAGACAATGCTAGACCTCATGTGGCTGGAGTGTGTCAGCAGTTCCTGCAAGAGGAAGGCATTGATGCTATGGACTGGCCCGCCCGTTCTCCAGACCTGAATCCAATTGAGCACATCTGGGACATCATGTCTCGCTCCATCCACCAACGCCACGTTGCACCACAGACTGTCCAGGAGTTGTAGGGAGCATGCCCAGGCGTGCCTGCCACCTCATCAGGAGCATGCCCAGGCGTTGTAGGGAGGTCATACAGGCACGTGGAGGCCACACACACTACTGAGCCTCATTTTGACTTGTTTTAAGGACATTACATCAAAGTTGGATCAGCCTGTAGTGTGGTTTTCCACTTTAATTTTGAGTGTGACTCCAAATCCAGACCTCCATGGGTTGATAAATTGGATTTCCATTGATTCTTTTTGTGTGATTTTGTTTTCAGCACATTCAACTATGTAAAGAAAAAAGGATTTAATAAGATTATTTCATTTATTCAGATCTAGGATGTTATTTTAGTGTTCCCTTTATTTTTTTGAGCAGTGTATAAATGCAACATGCAAACATGTCAACGATTTTACTGAGTTACAGTTCATATAAGGAAATCAGTCAATTGAAATAAATTCATTAGGTCCTAATCTATGGATTTCACATAGATTAGGGTGGGCATAGGCCCACCCACTGGGGAGCCAGGCCCATCCAATCAGAATGAGTTTTTCCCCACAAAAGGGATTTATTATAGGCAGAAATAGTCCTCAATTTCATCAATTGTCCGGGTGACTGGTCTCTGACGATCCCGCAGGTGAAGAAGCCGTATGTGGAGATCCTGGGCTGGCATGGTTACACGTGGTCTACGGGTGTGAGGCCAGTTGGATGTACTGCCAAATTCTCTAAAATGACGTCGGAGGAGGCTTATGGCAGAGAAATGAATATTAAATTCTCTGGCAACAGCTCTGGTGGACACTCCTGCAGTCATCATGCCAATTACACGCTCCTTCAAAAGTTGACACATCTGTAGCATTGTGTTGTGTGAACAAACTGCACATTTTAGAGTGGCCTGTTATTGTCCCCAGCACAGGGTGCACCTGTGTAATGATCATGCTGTTTAATCAGCTTCTTAATTAATATGCCACACCTGTCAGGTGGATGGATTATTTTAGCAAAGTAGAAATAATCACTAACAGGGATGTAAATAAATTTGTGCACAACATTAAAGAGAAATAAGCTTTTTGTGCGTATGGAACATTTCTGGACTCTTTTATTTCAGCTCATGAAACATGGGACCAACACTACACGTTGCGTTTATATTTTTGTTCAGTACACAATCAGCGCCTGTGTTTTCTCTGACATGGTGGAATAACATTGACGGAAACATTCATGAGGTTGTGAATGTTTTTCAAGTCAACAACTTATCAATGTTATCATAACTAAGAGCGTTGTATTTGGTACAAATCATTCCTTAAGTACAAGACCTCAGCTGAATCTGGTAATAAAGGATGTGGCTGTTGAGCTAGTAGCTAGAGGAAAATATTAAACTAGGCACAAACTGGTTGAATCAATGTTGTTTCAACGTAATTTGTCAACAAATTGTGACATGGAATTGACGTGGAAAATACATTGGATTTCCAAAAAGTCATCAACGTAAACTATTGTTGTGACAGTGAAATTTCAACTATAGGATTGTCATCATAGTAACCAACGTTTAACAGACAAGACTTGTATAAAATACAGTGCCTTCAGAATGAACTTATTTCACATTTTGTTGCATAAGTATTCAGCATGCCTAAATTAGTTCAGGAGTGAAAGTTACCGAGTGAAGCAGTGGTCGGAGGCACTGCATCTCAGCGTGAGAGGCGTCACCACAGTCCCTGGTTCGAATCCAAGCTGCATCACATCCGGCCGTGATCGGGAGTCCAATAGGGCGGCGCACAATTGGCCCAGCGTTGTCCGGGTTTGGCTAGGGTAGGCCGTCATTGTAAATAAGAATTTCTTCGTAACTGACTTGCCTAGTTAAATAAAAAAATCTATAAAAATGTGTCTTAACAAATCCCATAATAAGTTACATGGACTCACTCTGTGTGAAATAATAGAGGTTGACATGATCTTTGAATGACTAACTCTTCCTCAGTCCCCCATACATACAGAATCTGTAAGGTCTCTCAGTCAAGTATTGAATTTCAAGCACCGATTCAACTACAAAGAACAGGGAGCTTTTCGAAGTTCTCATTAAGAAGGGCAGTGATGGGTAACAATAACAAATGTTATTGGGGAAAAATGTAGCGGAAGCAAAGTACTTTAAGCATATGTTTTCATTTCCAACTCCTCTAACCAAAGCTAATTGTATGGATTTTTTCCCTATTAATA
This sequence comes from Salmo salar, assembly GCF_965601325.2. NCBI lineage: Eukaryota > Metazoa > Chordata > Actinopteri > Salmoniformes > Salmonidae > Salmo > Salmo salar. Next base: position 85,294,264 of record NC_138292.1, on the reverse strand, counting down.
ATGTAAAATTAACATCTGTACAGAAAGACTCATGTGAAGGCCAAATTACAGAGGAGGAACTTCTTGATGCAATTAAAGCCTTAAAGGCTGGGAAATCTCCAGGGCTGGATGCCATACCAGTGGAAGTATACCACACTTTTTTGATGTACTCAGAGGACCATTATTAGCATGTTTTAACCACTTCTATATAAATGGTAGATTATCACTCAACAAGAAGGTCTGATTTCAATATTCATTTTCATTGTGTGTAGATTGATGAGGGGAAAAATACATATTAGAATAAGGCTGTAATGTAACAAAATGTGGAAAAAGACAAAGGGTCTGAATACTTTCTGAATGCACTGTACTTCCTTTGAATTATATAATAATTTACATTTAAAAATATCCAAATCATACAATGAAAGACAGAGGTTTTATACTTGTATTCACACAATCAACACTCATAATCTAAACAAAATACCTATTTTTCCTTTTTTTTTTAAATCTGATTTTAGACATGATTATATCTCGAGATGAAAACACCACAGTAGCTCTCTCCATCTTAGAATAAGGTCATATTTTACCACAAAATTCCTCGTGTCATTTGTCATGAAATGTCCTCTTGGATCGCTGAGATTAGGATCTGTACTTATCTATTTCATAATTATAATTATTTAAAAAAATGTATCTGATATTATGCATTTTAATTACCATAACAGTCCATAACAGTTAAAAACTAATCCATTTCTAATAAAAAAAAATACATTGCTCTTGTAATGTAAAGGTCTGAGTTAAATAACACTGAAAATATTTTGTATTTTTATTAAATCAGACTTTTTTCCCAACATGTCCACAGACACTGTGTTTGTACATAATAAATATTATAGTATAATGTAAACTTCAACCAATATACAATTTTTATGATTTATGGACAAACTACAGCAACATACTTTGGGTTTTATTTTAAATAAGTTAGGTTTTTCTAAAGTAAAATAGTATAAAATGACCCAAGAATTTAATCCAGATGCATTTTGGAGAATTAGGGTTGAAAATGTACAAAATTCAGGCGAAAATAAAATGTATTGAAAATAAGACACTTTGCCTAAACTTAGTCCTCAGAATGATAGTTGATTTTTGCAGATGCATCATGGTTATGTAACTACATTTTCTCCAGACATGTTTAAAACTGGTTTCATGAGAATCACCCATATAAAGAATTTGATTTCATGTGACTTAAACAAAAACACAAATTCTCAGTCAAAAACATCAGACAGAACATAGCTCCTCAATTCTCTCGTGTCTTCTCTTGTGTCAGTTCAGTTTGGTCTTGATCAACGGCCTGTTTTATTTCTTTTTTTGTTGTAAATATTTATATACCATAATTTCCGGACTATTAAGCGCACCTGAATATAAGCCGCACCCACTGAATTTAAAAAAGATGTATATTTGAACATAAATAAGCCGCACATGTCTATAAGCCGCAGGTGCCTACCGGTACATTGAAACAAATTAACTTTACACAGGCTTTAACGAAACACGGCTTGTAACAAAAATAAATAGGCTTTAACGAAACACGGCTTGTAACAAAAATAAATAGGCTTTAACCTCTCTTGGATAGGTGGCACCAAATCGTCCCACCTACGTAACAGCCAGTGTAATCCCGTGGCGTGTTATTCAAATTCCTCAAAAATGCAAAAACTTCAATTTTTCAAACATATGACTATTTTACACCATTTTAAAGACAAGACTCTCGTTAATCTAACCACACTGTACGATTTCAAAAAGGCTTTACAACGAAAGCAAAACATTAGATTATGTCAGCAGAGTACCCAGCCAGAAATAATCAGACACCCATTTTTCAAGCTAGCATATAATGTCACATAAACCCAAACCACAGCTAAATGTAGCACTGACCTTTGATGATCTTCATCAGATGACAACCTAGGACATTATGTTATACAATACATGCATGTTTTGTTCAATCAAGTTCATATTTATATCAAAAACCAGCTTTTTACATTAGCATGTGACTAGCATGTGACTAGCATTCCCACCGAACACTGCCAGTGAATTTACTAAATTACTCACGATAAACGTTCACAAAAGGCATAACAATTATTTTAAGAATTATAGATACAGAACTCCTCTATGCACTCGATATGTCCGATTTTAAAATAGCTTTTCGGTGAAAGCACATTTTGCAATATTCTCAGTAGATAGCCCAGCATCACAGGGCTAGCTATTTAGACACCCAGCAAGTTTAGCACTCATCAAAGTCAGATTTACTATAAGAAAAATGTTATTACCTTTGCGGTCTTCGTCAGAATGCACACCCAGGACTTCTACTTCAATAACAAATGTTGGTTTGGTTCAAAAGAATCCATTGTTATATCCAAATAGCGGCGTTTTGTTCGTGCGTTCAAGACACTATCCGAAAGGGTAAATAAGGGTGACGAGCATGGCGCAATTCGTGACAAAAAATGTCTAAATATTCCATTAGCGTACTTCGAAGCATGTCAACCGCTGTTTAAAATCATTTTTTATGCCATTTTTCTCATAAAAAAACGATAATATTCCGACCGGGAATCTGCGTTTAGGTAAACAGACGAAAGAAAATAAAGCATGGGGTCGACTCGGGCAGGCGCCTAAGCCCATAGTACTCTGATCGGCCACTTGCCAAAGGCGATAAAGTGTTTCAGCCAGAGGCTGCCTCGATATCGTTCAGCTTTTTCCCGGGCTCTGAGAGCCTATGGGAGCCGTAGGAAGTGTCACGTTATAGCAAAGATCCTCAGTCTTCAATAAAAAGAGCCAAGATGAAACAACTTGTCAGACAGGCCACTTCCTGCATGGAATCTTCTCAGGTTTTGGCCTGCCATATGAGTTCTGTTATACTCACAGACACCATTCAAACAGTTTTAGAAACTTTAGGGTGTTTTCTATCCAAGGCCAATAATTATATGCATATTCTAGTTACTGGGCAGGAGTAGTAACCAGATTAAATCGGGTACGTTTTTTATCCGGCCGTGTCAATACTGCCCCCTATCCCTAACAGGTTAACGAAACACGGCTTGTAACAAAAATAAATAGGCTTTAACGAAACACGGCTTGTAACAAAAAATAAAAAATTAGCAGTAAACAGTAGCCTACCAAGAAAGTCATTGCTCCAGACCAAGCACCCGTGCAGCAGCTCTATTTCCTTTTCCAACAGCCAGATCAATCGCCTTCAACTTGAAAGCTGCATCATATGCATTTCTCCGTGTCTTTGCCATGATGAGGGTGACAAAATGACTACCGTAATCAGAATGATGGGAAGTTTGAGCGCGCTCGATTTAATCTAAACAGTAAACAAGTTGTTGGACCTTGACCCGTTAGGCAATTTCATTGGTCTAATGAAAGCTTCATGCCGCCAAAAAACTGAGCACGTCACAGAATGTTTTTTTTTTTTTTGAAAGCGTGAAAAATCCATATTAACCGCGTCATTGTTTAAGCCGCGAGGTTCAAAGCGTGGGAAAAAAGAAGAGGCTTATAGTCCGGAAATTACGGTAGTCGCCGGTATTATGTGGCTACTTGCAAATAAAAAAAAAACTCTCTCTGGGCAAGAAAAGTTATCTGGTGTGTTTTCCCCTGATCGAGAAAATGCCTTTGCACAATGACAGCAGTGGTATGTCTTCTTTCATGCTTATTCAGGTGTCTTAACCGGTTAAATCGCTTTCCCAACTGGGAGCAGTGAAAAGTCTTATTCTATCCTGTGTGTCATGTCATGCCTATTCAGGGCCCCTAACTTAGTAAAACTCTTTCCACACAGGAAGCAGAGGTGAGGCTTCTCTCCTGTGTGTGTGTTCTCCCATGTTTTTTCAGATACCCAAAGTGGGTAAAACTCTTTCCACACAGGGAGCATTGGTAGGGCTTTTCCCGGGTGTGCGTCCTCTCATGCTCTTTTAGGTTCCCTGATCGGGTAAAACTCTTTCCACACTGGGAACATTGGAAAGGCTTTTCTTGTGTGTGTGTCCTCTCATGCTCTTTTAGATTCTCTAACCGGGTAAAATTCTTTCCACACTGAGAACATTTGAAAGGTTTTTCTCCTGTGTGTGTCCTTGCATGCCTATTCAGGTCCCCTAACTGGGTAAAACTCTTTCCACACTGGGAGCAGAGGTGAGGCTTCTCTCCTGTGTGTGTTGTCTCATGTTTTTTCAGATACCCTAATTGGGTAAAACTCTTTCCACACAGGGAGCATGGGTAGGGCTTTTCTCGTGTGTGTGTCCTCTCATGCTCTTTTAGGTTCCCTAACCGGGTGAAATTCTTTCCACACTGGGAACATTGGAAAGGCTTTTCTCCTGTGTGTGTCCTCTCATGCCTATTCAGGTCCCCTAACTGGGTAAAACTCTTTCCACACTGGGAGCAGAGGTGAGGCTTCTCTCCCGTGTGTGCTTTCTCGTGGTTTTTCAGATGAGCTAAGTAGGTAAAAGTCTTTCCACACTGGGAGCAGTGGAAAGGCTTCTGTCCTGTGTGTATTTTCTCATGATCTTTTAGGTTCCCTAACTGGGTAAAACGCTTTCCACATTGAGAGCATTGGAAAGGCTTCTCTCCTGTGTGTATTCTCTCATGATCTTTTAGGCTCCCTAACTGGGTAAAACGCTTTTCACACTGAGAGCATTGGAAAGGCTTCTCTCCTGTGTGTATTCTCTCATGCTCCTTAAGGCTCCCTAACAACCTAAAACTCTTTCCACATTGGGAACAGTGGTAAGGCTTTTCTCCTGTGTGTATTTTCTTGTGTCTTTTCAGGCTCGCTAACTGAATAAAATTCTTTCCACACTGGGAACATTGGAAAGGCTCTTCTCCTGTGTGTGTCCTCTCATGCTTTTTTAGGTTCCGTAACTTAGTAAAACTCTTTCCACAGTTGAAACAGTGGCGTCGTCTCGCTGGTTTGGACGTCTCTGTGTCTGGTTCCTCTGAGGGACTCTTGCTGCTGTCAGAGTGAGAGTCTGGTCTCTCTCCTGCCAAAGACAAACAGAGTATTTAGTTTAACAGAATATTTAGTTCAACAGAGTATTTAGTTAAACAGAGAGACCTGAATGAAACCTACACATACATTTTACTTTGACATCATAGTCGTTTAGAAGACACTGCTAATGCTAATTAATGATGCTAAAAATACTTCAAAAAAATCCATCAACAGTTATGATATGCCTAGAATGACTAATTAGGGGTTCACAGCGAAGCTCCGAAAACCCATTGTTATTCTCTTTCTTCTTCTTTTTGAACGTTCCCATTTAAATCCTTCATAAATCCACTCTACAAGGGCCTATCAATTTAAAATATTTTAGGGTCATCAAATCCATTACCATGATGAACCATGTTAAGTTGGCATTGACATCTTTAAAAAATAAGAAAACTATTAACAATTTACTTTTATTTAATGCTAATGATTTAAAATAAATCATTAAACAAATAAACTTCTCATAAACAAAGTCAGATTCACTCCAAATTCGGTCTTTGGACTCATTACATCAGTCTTTAAAGGTTTTGAGAAAAAATTGGTTGCTGCATTTAAATATGGCCGCACTGTAGCTATAGATGCACGTTATCACATATGCTAATGATAATGCTAATTAATGCTAATGCTAAAAATACTTAAAATCTTCTTCTCATGAACCAGCTATAGATGCACATTACCACAATTTGCTAATGCTAATTAAAGCTAATGCTAAAAATACTTGAAAAATCTTCTCACGAACCAGCTATAGATGCACGTTACCACATATGCTGATGCTAAAAATACTTGAAAAATCTTCTTCTCATGAACCACAAGTCAGATTGACTCCAGATTTGGTATATATATACACTCAATTAATTAGCCTCTAATGAATTTGAGAATGATTAGTTGCTGCATTCAAAGTCGGCCACGCTACACTAGATGGCACCATATCACACTAGGGCTATAGGAATTTAATATATTTGCTATGTACACTTTATGTAGCTGTGTGACTATAAAGTTGTGTGACTTTAAAGTTATGTAGCTGTGTGACTATAAAGTTGCTGCAACCTTAAGATGGCTGCACCAGACCAGTTGGTGGCACTATAGATGTCATTGGCACCAGTGACACCATAGGAGCAATAACTATTGATCAAGTTGTACTTTGTCTCTTTTGCAAATGAAGGTCAGATTTAAATTATGCTGATGAACAATGTGAAATATCATGATTTGTATAATCATATTGTTTCCCTATTATGGGGGCTGAACGTAGTGAAAAGTGGATAATTTATTCAGGAAAATGAGAAAGCAGAAGTCCTGCCTGCTTGTGCAGTCAGCGTATCACAGCTGTGAGAGTGTATTAAAGTATTTTGGAATGCTAATGTGGATTTAAAGGGCCTTGTGGTCATGTGGCGGAGCAATTCCCATACCAGGCTGTGATGCAGCCAGGTCAGGACGCTCTCGACGGTACAACCATAGTATTTTGGAGAAGACCCGGGTGAATGCCGAATTTTCTTCAGATGCCTTAAGAATCAGAGGCGCTGTTGCGCCCTCTTAATAAAGACTGGTGGTGTGATGTTGGCTATGCGGTTGGATTTTAACAAGAGGCAACAACAGATCTTGACTTTTCTTGCCAAGAGAGTTTTTTTATTTGCAAGTGGAGGAATAATTCCGGTGACTGTATTTACCCCAAAAAAAACTAAATAAGAACAGGGCGTTGAACAAAGACAAACTGACCTGAATAAAAATAAGTAGAGCTCTATGAAAAAAAAAACGACTTAAATATGTGACTTGTTTCAGGAAACTAGGCGTATGTCGCTCGTCACTACTTCACAGGAGAGGCATTTGAACGTAAACATACTGTAAATATTTTTATATTCAAAATGAGTTTTTAGGCAGAAATGCCTTCTGGAACATGTGAACTTTCATGTGCCTTAATAACAAATTTGTATGCCATCTGTAAATACGAATAAAATTGTTAAATTACGATCCTAGTTGGTTTAGCCAATAGAAAAAGTAATGAAGCTTCCCGCTAGCCATGATTGGCTGAGAATGGATGGGCTGGACATGCCGAGAGATGAGTTCGGATTGGTCTGCCATCTTGCACGCTTCTGTCTATAACATGAGCTGCTTAGTATGTGTAGCTAATCCTTTCTAATGCCGCTTTTTGAAAAATATTACAGAGGCCGAGTTTTGAAATCAGCGGAATGCCCGGTGGAAGCAGATAATCATAACAAAGGAGATGGAGAAAATTCAGACGTTTGATTGTAAATGCGGAAGGAGTCAAAAAGAGAACACAGAAGACTGATGTATAAAACACCTCCGGATTACAACTTCAAACTAAGGGCAACCATGGCATCTGTGACAGAGAGGGAGAAGCCTTCATCCATGTAGCTAGCTACATTTTCAGATATTATGCGTTTCTAATTTTGTCTGAAAGTTGTTTTCATTGCAAGTTAAAGCACACTGTTAGCTGGCTCGCTAGCTAATGTTACGTGTATGATCTGTGTAGAAATATTATTCGTATCTCAGAGCCGCTAACTAAGATTGAACCTAGTTAGTTGGTACACTTTAGTTACTTGTAGATTCATGCAGGGTAGTAACGTTATGAGTTGGGATTATGGTTCACAATCTAAAACAAATGACTCCACTATGCAAGTAACCATATCACTGTAGCAATTACACCTTCTGTATCCTGTGCATGTGACAAATACACTTTTATTTTATTTTATATAGCGTGTGTTTACCAGATGCGGTAACACGAACAACAACATGACCTGCACCAAAGTCAAATTAGGATATAACATTAGGCCAACAAGACAGTGTCCAAGTTCTAAAATTCTCCGGTAGAATGCTCTGCTTTTATTTCGTCATACTCAGTCATATGCTATTAACTTCTAAATAACTTGCAAATAATGATCTTGTTTCGAGTTTATTTTCCTGTAATAATTAATACAAATGAGCTAAAGTTAAGACGTTGTCAGCTATATGATATGGTCATTATTTGAACTGGCTAGCCAGCTAACTTATTGTTAGATAGCTGGCTATCTAACAATAAGTTAGCTGGCTATCTAACAATAAGTTAGCTGGCTAACTTATTGTTAGATAGCTAGCTAACAAACTAGAAACAAACCAAAACATTGTTTAGAAAGTTTGTTTTAGTCGCCTGGTTTGACAGATTGAAATATACTAAATTCATTTTTAAACAGATGGTGTTGGTGTTAAAATACACCAGTTATGCTATTTTGGACCACCAGACTGATTATGTCATGCAGCCTGTCATTTTTGTGTTTATACTTTTTTTTAAACGACAACAAGTTTGATGTCAGACGACAATAGAATGTTCATGATGTCCCTGCGACAACGGTCTAGACATGTCGATAGACGTAGTAGAAACCAGCCTTTAGTCTTGACATCTTTGGTTGTTTACTACACTACCACACTCACTCTGTTTAGCACATGGCCTCACATGTGAATCCTTAAAGAGATGGGTGGAGCTAAAGGCTTAAGAGGGTGTGAACGATGCTGAATGAGTATGGACAAAGACGAGCTCTCCAGTAGTTGTACAAAAACATTCAATGGGCCAATTTCTCTGAAGTGAGGTTACAAGTTTATCAACTTTCAAAGCAAAATTAATTTCCCATTGTTCCTCACCTGCAGTGTATGATATACCATTTTCCTGCTCTGGGTCTCTACTTGACCATGTGACCAAGACACCCCAGACCAACGTTGGATTGATCACAGGGTAGGGACACATATTGCACACCCTTTGGTTTTCCTATAAAGAACTTACAGAATTTATATAAATATTTACAATATGTCTATAGCTCTTCAACCATGTGACCTACCAGCCTTATTTCAACTGTCCATTATTCCTTATATAAGTAGACAAGTTGCACACCCTTTGGTTTTCTCATAGCATTTTAGCAACATTTGTAGAATATATATTTAAGTGATTATATATATACTAAAATATACTTAAAAAATTACTTAAAATTCAATAGCTCCTTCACAAAGTGACCGAAACACCTCAAACCAACTTAAGGGTAGGTTTTCCCATAAAGCACTTTCATGTTTTTAGATAAATATTTGAAACTTTCTATAGCTCTTCAACCATGTGACCTAGCAATCTTCAATGATTGAAGAGTTTGTGCCCCTGCTTAAAGACAGTAACATTACTTACTAGTATTAATCAGATCTCCCGTATCCTCCTCCTCCTCCTCTTCTTCTTCCTCCTCCTCTTTCAACGTCACAGTAATCTCCCCCTCTTCCACTCCAAAAACAGCATCCTCCTCTTTCACTCTGAAAGCTTCTTCTTCTTTCACTGTAACTTCTTCCTCTTCTTTCACTGTAACTTCTTCCTCTTCTTTCACTGTAACTTCTTCCTCTTCTTTCACTATAACTTCCTCTTTCACTGTAACTTCTTCCTCTTCTTTAACTTTGACAGCCTCACCCTCTACTTCTTGTTTTACTGTGACAGCCTCCTCTTCCTTTTCCTCTTTCACAAGACTCTCTTTCTCCGTCCAGCAGACCTCCTCTTCTTTAGCACGGGGGAAGTAGTTTAGTGAGTTCATGGTCGAGGATAGTTAACTAGCTAGATAGTTAGCATTAGCAAATAGCCTAATGCTACTGCTAACTTAGCAAGCCAGCTACCCAACAAACAACGTAAATATTACATTAAATGGGCCAACAACTAGATACGACAGAAGTATGTTTAAAACACAGTGAATAATATATACAAAAACAGACTAAAGAGATTTAATGTTTTTGCCTATGTCGGCTATGAAGGTAGCTGACTACTTGTTATTGTTGAAGAAGCGTTCTCTTGTCCACTAGATTATACGTCACACTCTGGCAGCGTCACCTGAAAGACGCACATCGCCATCTGCTGACTGGAGTGGGTAACGCCGTTGAGGAAAATATTTTCAGACAAAATGTTTATTTTTTATTGATTTAATTGAAGTGTGAGTAGTTCGTGCTAGTTCGTGCTTGGCTCTGCCCACCTCCTCTGTTCTGTCCACTGTGCTTCATTTGCTGCCATTAGAAACAACAGCAATGATACATCTTGGGTTAGTTATCACTGGGCGCGTTCGAACGGATCACTTTTGTCAAGACATTGACTAACATCACCGCCTTCAAAGCATTATGGGTATACACATTTTTCCCAAATTTCGAACATAAATAAATGAAATATCCTACTTGCAATAATATAGCTAATGTATTTATCTGGCTGTAATGTTGTGCTCCATGTTAAAGACTACAATGTTTATTGTCTGTAACATTGTTGTAGCCAAACAAATTCAACCATTGTTGATTGTCTAAAATGTAATACAGTACATATTGTAGGTTACACATGGTTATGGTAGGGGATTTCTACACTGCCAATTATAGAGTCAATAGGTTTATGTAGTAAAATTGGATTCTAGAGTTCAATGTTAAACAGTAGTGGAAAAAGTACCCAAATGTCATAATTGAGTAAAAGTAAAGATACCTTAATAGAAAATGACTCAAGTAAAAGTGAAAGTTACCCATTAAAATACTACTTGAGTAAAAGTCTAAAGTATTTGGTTTTTAAATATACTTAAGTATCAAAAGTAAATGTAATTGCTCAACTAAGTCAAATTAAAAGTAGAAATAATTTAAAAATCCTTATATTAAGCAAACCAGACAGCACCATTTTCTTGTTTTTTTACATTTACGGATAGCCAGGGGAACACTCAGACATAATTTACAAAAGAATGTGTTTAGTGAGTCCGCCAGATCAGAGGCATTAGAGACGACCAGGGATGTTCTCTTGATAAGTGTGTGAATTGGACCATTTTCCTGTCCTGTTAAGTATTCAAAATGTAATGAGTACTTTTGGGTGTCAGGGAAAATGTATGGAGTAAAAAGTACATTATTTTCTTTAGGAATGTAGTGATGTACAAGTAAAAGTTGTCCAAAATATCAATAGTAAAGTAAAGTACAGATACCCCCCAAAAAACTCCTTAAGTAGAATTTTAACGTATATTTACTTAAGTTCACTGATGTTAAATGAAATGTCCTTTAAATTAGTCATTTCACTCAGATATAAAACATTAAGGGCCAGTTTCCAGGACACAGAGCCCTGTCCAGACTAAAAAGCCTGTTCTATGTAGAATTTCCATTAAGTTTGCTTTTAAATCCAAGACAACGCTTAATCAGTGTCCAGTAAAAAACACATTTGACTGCTTGTCATATTGTTAACCCAGTAACTAATGTGAACTGATGTACATGTAGTGTAATCCTGTTCTGTACACTGGGTCATATTGTTTACCCAGTAACTAATGTGAACTGATGTACATGTAGTGTAATCCTGTTCTGTACACTGGGTCATATTGTTTACCCAGTAACTAATGTGAACTGATGTACATGTAGTGTAATCCTGTTCTGTACACTGGGTCATATTGTTTACCCAGTAACTAATGTGAACTGATGTACATGTAGTGTAATCCTGTTCTGTACACTGGGTCATATTGTTTACCCAGACATACCCATTGGGTTACCTTCTACCATTCTACACAGACATACCCATTGTGTTACCTCCCACCATTCTACCCAGACTTTTAGCTTTTTTTATGATCATGTATCAAGATGAAAAAAACTAAAGTAGGCCTATTTCTGAGGAAGATTTCATATAAACTATTTGATTTCAGGTGGCATAAATAAACACACAAATTAATGGTGGAAAAAATTATTGGAACCATTTCCCTGTTTGACCACTAGGTTTTATGACACCTCCATTGTGGGGCTCTATTGTGTTAGCTCCCAACCATCCAGGCCAGGTATACCCATTGGGTTACCTCCCAACCATCCTGGCCAGACATACACATTGGGTTACCTCCCAACCATCCAGGCCAGATATACCCATTGTGTTACCTCCCAACCATCCTGGCCATACATACCCATTGTGTTACCTCCCAACCATCCAGGTCAGACATACCCATTGTGTTAGCTCCCAACCATCCTGGCCAGACATACCCATTGTGTTACCACCCAACCATCCTGGCCAGACATACCCATTGGGTTACCTCCCAACCATCCTGGCCAGACATACCCATTGGGTTACCTCCCAACCAAGTCTTTAAACTATTTGTTAATGATCATGTTTCAAGACGAGAAAAACAAAAACATTTGTATTTTATTATAATTTTTTTGTATGATTTCATATAAATAATTTGATTTCATGAACAAAAACACAAATTACCAGTCAAAACATAAGTTACAACACAGCCTCTCTATTCTCATGTGATGTCAGGTCCTCTGATCAGGAACATTTCCACAATGAGAAAAGTAGAAAGGATTCCCTACAGAAAGTGTTATTTCATGTGAATTCAGGTTCTCTAACTGATTAAAACTCTTTCTACAGTGGGAACAGTGGTAGGGCTTCTCTTCTCGGTGTAGGGCCCTATAAAATCTGTTATTCTTTTTGCCTGATTCTGTTGAGTTTTTCCCCCAAATTCCGTTTTCTCCGTTTTGTTTTTCCAGGTTTCCCGTATTCTTTCAGGTTTTTTCTCTCAAAAATCATGCTTTCTTTAATAGATAACCAGCAACATTGGATGTTCTAAGTCCACAACAATAGGTAAACCACATTAGGAGAACACTTTTGAGGTCTGGAAAAAGTAAGAGAAAATTCCATTTCAGTGCACCCATAGCAAGTGGCTGTTCTTTCCACCTTGGAAAGAGAGTTGGGCCTTTTCAGGGCACTCTTGTAAGAATCTGATTGTCCAAAATGGTTCTGACAAGCCTTATGCTGTTGTCCTTCTTTGTAGTTGTCCTGGGGTCCAGTGGCTTGTTGGGTCGTCCTGAACAGAACTACAGAGTTTATTTTCCTTCCATTCGCTCTTGAAGATGCTTCTTTGAATATAGGCTAGCCAGCCGTGTCGATGGTTCCCCAGTGGGGCGATGAGCGTAGCGTAATACAGATGGTTTGAGCAGAGTAGTAGAAGGGTCCTACTTAGATTCGCTTTCGAAGATACTTTAGTTAGGACAGCTAATCAGCCATACCAGTGATTGTCCGTAATGGTGAGTTCATCGTCTCTAATCCTCATGTTGAGATTCAAAGTTTAAACCACTTTAAACGTACAGATGGAGCTTCACGTTTTTCTGGTCTGGTATGTTAATTTCTAACCCATCATTTATAAAGTTTGTTCCAAAGGGGTGTTGAGGATCAGCGTGGCAGATGTGTTGTTACCTACCCTTACCACCTGGGGAGGCCCATCAGGAAGTCCAGGATCCAGTTGCAGAGGGAGGTGTTTATTCCCAAGGTCCTTAGCTTAGTGATGAGCTTTGAGGGCACTATGGTGTTGAACGCTGAGCTGTAGTTAATGAATAGCATTCTCGCATAGTTGTTCCTTTTGTCCAAGTAGGAAAGGGCAGTGTGGAGTGCAATGGAGATTGCATCATCTGTGGGGCTGTATGCAAATTGGAGTGGGTCTAGGGTTTCTGGGATAATGGTGTTGATGTGAGCCATGACCAGCCTTTCCACGTACTTCATGGCTACAGACGTGAGTGCTTTGGTCGGTAGTCATTTAGGCAAGTTACCTTAGTTTTCTTGGGCACAGGCAATATGGTGGTCTGCTTAAAACATGTTGGTATTACAGACTCAGACAGGCAGAGGTTGAAAATGTCAGTGAAGACACTTGCCAGTTGGTCAGTGCATGGTCGCAGTACACGTCCTGGTAATCCGTCTGGCCCTGCAACCTTGTGAATGTTAACCTGTTTAAAGGTCTTACATCGGTTGGGGAGAGTGTGATCACACAGTCTTCCGGAACAGCTGGTGCTCTCATGCATGTTTCAGTGTTATTTGCCTCGAAGCGAGCATAGAAGTAGTTTAGCTCATCTAGTAGGCTTGTGTCACAGGGCAGCTCTCGGCTGTGGTTCCCTTTGTAGTCTGTAATGGTTTGCAAGCACTGCCACATCCAAAGAGTGTCAGAGGCGGTGTAGCACGATTCGATCATAGTATTGACGCTTTGCCTGGGGTTATATCCTGCTTGTTTGGCCCTGTCCGGGGGTATCATCGGATGGGGCCACAGTGTCTCCTGACCCCTCCTGTCTCAGCCTCCAGTATTTATGCTGCAGTAGTTTATGTGTCGAGGGGCTAGGGTCAGTCTGTTATATCTGGAGTATTTCTCCCGTCTTATCCGGTGTCCTGTGTGAATTTAAGTATATTATTTATTTATTTCTTTCTTTCTCTCTCTCTCTCTCGGAGGACCTGAGCCTTAGGACCATGCCTCAGGACTACCTGGCATGATGACTCCTTGCTGTCCCCAGTCCACCTGGCCGTGCTGCTGCTCCAGTTTCAACTCTTCTGCCTGCGGCTATGGAACCCTGACCTGTTCACCGGACGTGCTACCTGTCCCAGACCTGCTGTTTTCAACTCTCTAGAGACAGCAGCAGCGGTAGAGATACTCTCAATGATCGGCTATGAAAAGCCAACTGACATTTACTCTTGAGGTGCTGACTTGTTGCACCCTCGACAACTACTGTGATTATTGTTATTTGACCATGCTGGTCATTTATGAACATTTGAACATCTTGGCCATGTTCTGTTATAATCTCCACCCGGCACAGCCAGAAGAGGACTGGCCACCCCTCATAGCCTGGTTCCTCTCTAGGTTTCGGCCTTTCTAGGGAGTTTTTCCTAGCCACCATGCTTCTACACCTGCATTACTTGCTGTTTGGGGTTTTAGGCTGGGTTTCTGTACAGCACTTTGAGATATCAGCTGATGTAAGAAGGGCTATATAAATAAAATGGATTTGATGGTTCGTCGGAGTGCATAGCGGGATTTCTTATAAGCTTCCGGGTTAGAGTCCCACTCCCTGAAAGCGGCAGCTCTAGCCTTTAGCTCAGTGTTGCCTGTAATCCATGGCTTCTGGTATGTACGTACGGTCACTCTGGGTACAACATCATCAATGCACTTATTGATGAAGCCAGTGACTGATGTGGTGTACTCATCAATGACATCGGAGGAATCCCGTAACATATTCCAGTCTGTGCTAGCAAAACTGTCCTGTAGCTTAGCATCTGCTTCTTTTGACCACTTTTTTATTGATCAAGTCACTTGTGCTTCCTGCTTTAATTTTTGCTTGTAAGCAGGAATCAGGAGGATAGAATTACGGTCAGATTTGCCAAATGGAGGGTGAGGGAGAGCTTTGTATGCGTCTCTGTGTGTGGAGTAAAGGTGGTTTTTTTCCCCTCTGGTTGCACATTTAACATGCTGATAGAAATTAGGTAAAACTGATTTAAGTCCCCGGGTACTAGGAACGCCGCCTCTGGGTGAGTGTTTTCTTGTTTGCTTATGGCGGAATACAGCTCATTCACTGCTGTCTTAGTGCCAGCCTCTGACTGTGGTGGCAGGTAAACAGCTATGAAAAATACAGATGAAAACTTTCTAGGTAGCTAGTGTGGTCTACAGCTTATCATGAGATGATCTACCTCAGGCAAGCAATAGCTCGAGACTTCCTTAGATTTTGTGCACCAGCTGTTATTTACAAAAATACATAGTCGCCGCCCCTTGTCTTACCAGACGCCACTGTTTTATCCTGATGGTGCAGCATATAACCAGCCAGCTGTATGTTGATAGTGTCGTCGTTCAGCCACGACTCCGTGAAGCATAAGCTATTACAGTTTTGAATGTCCCGTTGGTAGTTTAATCTTCCGCGTAGGTCATCTATTTTATTGTCCAAAGATTGCACGTTTGCTAGCAGAATGGAAGGAAGTAAGGGTTTATTCAATCACCTACGAATTCTCAGAAGGCAGCCCGCCCTCCGGCCCCACTTGTGCGAAGTTACGTAAAACAATTATCTCTTATAGCTTCTCAAATCACACCCCTCTCTAAACAAAAACACTTTCATAATTTTCATATTTCATGCACAGACACTTCACACATATAGTGGGTATACTTTCCAAGTTACAGTATTTCCTTTATAACATTTTTAATGACATCACAAAATAACAATTACATTAGTTTTCTTTAGATCGCCTCTGACCATTCCCCACGTTCTATGTTATAAATATTGTTCCCATATTCACTTTTTAACATGTTAGAGAATCGGCGGGAAAAGTCTATTGAAACAAAGGACATTCCTTTGGTGAATCTGGGAGAGGGAGACCTGAATCTTCTCCCCTTGATTTACAACAGGATGTGAGTTGTTGATCCCCAATAGTTCTTTCCTATCCCCTTTCTGCAGGTGAAAGGGGGTCTGATTGAAGTTATTAATTGCAAACCTGATCTGACCTATTTGGATTCTCGTGGACAGTCATGACACTCTTCAGAAAGTTGCAGGAAATATGATTTGCTGAACCATTCTGTTCATGTCATGATGAACGTGGGCAAATTAATACATTTTCAATACATTTAGTTGATTCCCTACTAAGCTCAAAACATTTTAGAATATTGTTGAATTCCGTTTTATTTTCTGGATTCTGTGATTTCATCCGTTTTCTCTGTATCGCAGATTTTATAGGCCCCTATCTGTGTGTCCACTCATGTGAACCCAGACTCCCTAACCAGGTAAAAGTCTTTCCACATTGGGAGCTGTGGAAAGGCTTTTCTCCAGAGTGTATTCTTTTATGTATTTTCAGGTTAACTAACATAGTAAAACACTCTCCACTGTAGGGAGATAAGGCTTTGTTCTCAACTATCTTCATACCATCTATTTGAGAGAACCCTTCACCACACTAAGAACATTGGAAAAGCTTTTCTCCTGTGTGTATTCTCTTATGCTCTTTTAGGTACCGTAACTTGGGAGCATTGGAAAGGTTTTTCTCCTGTGTGTGTTCTCTCGTGAGCTTTGAGGTCCCCTGATCGTGAAAATCTCTTTTCACATTGGGAGCAGTGATAAGGCTTTTCTCCCGTGTGTGTCCACTCATGCTCTTTTAAGTTCCCTAACCGGGTAAAACTCTTTCCACAGTGGGAACAGTGATAAGGCTTTTCTCCAGAGTGTAGTTTCTCATGACTCTTCAGGTTAACTAACCAGCTAAAACTCTTTCCACACTGAGAACATTGGAAAGGCTTTTCTCCTGTGTGTGTCCTCTCATGCCGTTTTAGGTACCCTAACCAGCTAAAACTCTTTCCACAGTGGGAGCTGTGATGTCGTTTGGCTGGTTTGGGCGTCTCTGGTTCTGGTTTCGCTGAAGAACTCTTCCCGCAGACGGAGTGAGAATCTGGTCTCTCTCCTGCCAAAGACAGAGTATTTAGTTAAATACTAAAACAGAGACCTGAATGAAACCTCCACATGATAAAATGGTCTTCTTATGAGGTTTAATCCAGACTAGATCCCTCAATAAAAGAGCAGATGGTATACATCCAAAAGTCAAGTGCAGTTGAGTTTTGTTCGCCCCCTGTGTAAATACATGTCAGAATCACCTTTGGTAGTGATTACAGTTGTGAGTCTCTAAGAGCTTTCCACACCTGGATTGTACAACATTTGCCCATTATTATTTTCGAAATTCTTCAAGCTCTGTCAAATTGGTTGTTGATCATTACTAGACAACCACTTTCAGGTCTTGCTATAGATTTTCAAGCAGATTTAAGTCAAAACTGTAACTTGGCCACTTGGGAATATTCACTGTCTTTCTTGGTAAGAAACTCTATTGTAGATTTGGCCTTGTGTTGTAGGTTATTGTCCTGCTGAAAGGTGAATTCATCTCCCAGTGTCTGGTGGAAACCAGGTTTTCCTCGAAGATATTTATCCTGAAAAACTCCCCAGTCCTTAAAGATGAGAAGCATACCCACAACATTATACAGCCACTACTATGCTTGAAAATATGGACAGTTGTACTCAGTAATGTGTTGTATTGGATTTGAACGAAACATAACACTTTGTATTCAGGATAAAAAGTGACTTGCTTTGCCAAATGTTTTGCATTTTTACTTTAGTGCATTGTTGCAAACAGGATGATTGTTTTGGATTATTTTTCTTTTCACTCTGTCAATTAGTTTAGTATTGTAGAGTAACTACAATGTTGTTGATCCATCCTCAGTTCTCATATCACAGCCATTAAACTCTGGAACTGTTTGAAAGTCACCATTGGCCTCATGGTGAAATCACTGAGTGGTTTCCTTCCTCTCTGGCAACGGCGTTAGGAAGGACGCCTGTATCTTTGTAGTGGCTGGGTGTATTGATACACCATCCAAAGTGTAATTAATAACTTCACCATGCTCAAAGGGGTATTCAATGTCATTTATTTTTGGGCTGTCCGACTAAAAGAAAATATCTTGGTCGACCGAAAGTCCTCTGTTCTTTCGACCAATCGTAAAACTTGTATATCTAAAAACATCTGTTTTTGCTTTGTCATTAAGGGGTTATTGTGTTTAGATTGATTAACCTCTCTGTGGTATGTGGGACGCTACCGTCCCACCTGCGGGACACACTATTCAACAGCCAGTGAAATAGCAGGGCGACAAATTCAAAACAACAAAAATCTCCTAATTCAAATTTCTCAAAGATACAACTATTATATCCCATTTTAAAGATACACTTCTCGTTAATCCAACCACATTGTCCGATTTCAAAAAGGCTTTACGGCGAAAGCATAGCATTAGATTATGTTAGGACACCACCTAGACAAGAAAAACCACACAGCCATTTTCCAAGCAAGGAGAGGTATCACAAAAACCAGAAATACAGCTAAAATTAATCACTAACCTTTGATGATCTTCATCAGATGGCACTAATATTACGTCATGTTACAAAATACATGTATGTTTTGCTCGATAAAGTTCATATTTATATCCAAAAAACCCATTTTACATTGGCGTGTAATGTTCAGAAATGTTTTGCCTCCCAAAACTTCTGGTGAATGAGCACATCAATTTACAGAAATGCACATCAATTTACAGAAATACTCATCATCAACGTTGATAAAATATTAAACTGTTATTCAAAGAATTATAGATACACTTCTCTTTAATGCAACCACTGTGTCAGATTTCAAAAAAACTTTACAGCGAAAGCACACAAGGTCAGATGAAAAGTCAAAAACGTTATATTAGTTTGTAGAAACATGTCAAACGATGTATAGAATCAATCTTTAGGATGTTTTTAACATAAATCTTCCATAACATTCCAACCGGACAATTACTTTGTCTTCAAAAAAGAAAAGGAACAGAGCTGACTCTCACGGGACCGCGCGCCACTAAGCTCATGTAATTCTCTCAGTCATCAACTTCCAGGCCCTCTTGTTCGCTCTCTACTCACGGTAGAAGCATGAAACAACGTTCTAAAGACTGTTTACATGTAGTGGAAGCCTTAGGAAGTGCAAAATTAACCCTAAGTCACTGTTGCTTGGATAGGCAATCAATTGAAAAACTACAAGCCTCAGATTTCCACACTTCCTGGTTGGATTTTTCTCAGGTTTTTGCCTGCCATATGAGTTCTGTTATACTCACAGACATCATTCAAACAGTTTTAGAAACTTCAGAGTGTTTTCTATCCAAATACTAATAATATGCATATCCTACCTTCTGAGCCTGAGTAGCAGGCAGTTTAATTTGGACACGCTTTTCATCCAAAATTCCAAATGCTGCCCCCTACCCTAGTGATTAAGGAAAATAACAATTTGAATCCATTTTAGAATAAGGCTGTAACGTAACAAAATGTGGAAAAAGGTCAAGGGGTCTAAATACTTTCTGAAGGCTCTGTATGTAATGGGGAATTGATAGACACTAACAATCAAACAAACAATTCACACAATGAAGTCATGAAACAATAAATGTGCACAAATTGGCGGGAGAGAGCGCATTCTGGAGAGAGAAGTGCGTCTTAGCCACACTCCCCTTCCAGGCTGTATCACATCCAGCGTCGTCCGGGTTTGGCCTGGGTAGGCCGTCATTGTAAATAAGAATTTGTTCTTAACTGACTTGCCTAGTTAAATAAAAGGTTAAATAACATTTTTAAAAATCTATATATTATTATTGGACTGTGCCATCCCCGTTGCCATGGATTAGTCCACTGAGATGGGCGTGTGCCATAAAAATAAACTGATATATTTGCTACTGAGTGATTAATAGCCTATCGACCAAAATACTAATTGGGGTCAGCCCTAATTCAAAATAATTATAATTCTTAAAATAATGTATACCCTTTTACCAACAGGTGCCCTTCTTTGCGAGGCATTGGAAAACCTCCCATCTACCAACAGGTGCCTTCTGATGCTCACAGGCAATGTGATTTGAAAGAGATTTCTGAATGTTCTTCACCCAGCATACACCCCTCCAACCAGACATGCTTTATCTACTCATTTGCTGGATGCAGAGTTCAACAGAGTTCAAGTGAAGGTCAAGCAAATCATAGAGAAAGCAGACTGTATTGCAATCAGCTCTGATGGGTGGTCGAATGTTCGTGGGCAAGGAATAATTAACTACATCTCAACCCCTCAACCAGTATTCTACAAGAGCACAGACACAAGGGACAACATACACACCGGTCTCTACATTGCAGATGAGCTGAAGGCAGTCATCAATGACCTTGGACCACAGAAGGTATTTGTACTGGTGACAGACAATGCTGCGAACATGAAGGCTGCTTGGTCTGAAGTGGAGGAGTCCTAACCTCACATCACACCCATTGGCTGTGCTGCTCATGCATTGAATCTGCTCCTCAAAGACATCATGGCACTGAAAACAATGGATACACTCTGCAAGAGAGCCAAGGAAATGGTTAGGTATGTGACGTGTCATCAAGTTATAGCAGCAATCTACCTCAACAAGCAAAGTGGGAAGAATAAGAGCACCACATTGAAGCTGCCTAGCAACACCCGTTGGGTTGGTGTTGTCATCATGTTTGACAGTCTCCTGGAGGGGAAGGAGTCTCTCCAAGAAATGGCCATATCACAGTCTGCCAATATGGACAGCCCCATCAAGAGGATCCTCCTGGATGATGTATTTTGGGAGAGAGTGGTAAGCAGCCTGAAACTCCTGAAACCTATAGCAGTAGCCATTGCACGGATTGAGGGAGACAATGCCATCCTGTCTGATGTTCAGACTCTGCTTGCAGATGTAAGAAATCGGTACTGCCCTGCCCACTTCACTGTTGCTCCAAGCAGAGGAAACTGCAGTTCTGAAATACATTAAAAAACGAAGACTTCTGCCTGAAGCCCATACACGCCGCAGCGTACATGTTAGACCCCAAGTATGCTGGCAAGAGTATCCTGTCGGGTGCTGAGATCAACAAGGCCTATGGTGTCATCACTACCATGTCTCGCCACCTTGGCCTGGATGAGGGCAAGGTTCTTATCAGTCTGGCGAAGTACACTTCTAAGCAAGGGCTTGGGATGGAGATGCAATATGGCAGTCGTGCCAGCATATCTCATCAGCCACCTGGTGGAAGGGACTTTGTGGATCTGAGACTCTTTCCCCTGTTGCCTCCATCATCCTCCAAATCCCACCAACATCAGCCGCCTCAGAGCGCAACTGGTCCTTGTTTGGGAACACACACCAAAGCATGCAACAGGCTGACCAATACAAGGGTTTAAAAATTGGTGGCCATCCGGGCAAATATGAGGCTTTTTGAGCCAGACAACGAGCCATCCTCAACAAGGTTGGAAAGTGACAGTGAAGATGAGGCCTCAGAGTCTGATGTTCAAGAGGTGGACATTGAGGAGGTCCAGGGAGAAGACACGGAAGCCCGAGAAGAAGACAACCAAAGCTTTAGTCTCTAGACTATCATTTTAGATGTATGTTGAAAACGTTTTTGGGAGATGCGATGGATCATTGGGGATCATTCAATATTCCCTTTCTTTTGTTGTTCAGTGAAATGTGAAGAGTCAACTCATTTAATTAAAGTTCAATTCGTAACTAAGTTGTTTTTTTATTTCTATTTGAAGGATTTAATAATTTGCAATTATGTCTACTTATGATAAGGTAAAATGTTTATGTTTCTGTCTCCATATATGGTAAATATCCAACGCAAAAAACATCTACATTTAAATGGTATTAATATTAATTTGCATATAATTCCATTAAATATATTCACGTTAATTCCCATATATTCACGTTAATTCTCACGGAAAGTTTCCACCTCTGAATATTCCCCAAAATGTGCAACTCTAGTAGCAACACAACATAACAACAACACAACATGGTAGCAGCACAAAACATGGTACAAACATTATTGGACACAGACAACAGCACAAAGGGCAAGAAGGTAGAGACAACAATACATCACACAAAGCAGCCACAACTGTCAGTAAGAGTGTCCATGTAGCTTAACGGTGAGTTTCAAAAGCATGATACTGTTTTGATGATATGGTTTTGATGTGATTTTCAATTGCATTTTCATTCAGTGGTTAGAGGGACAATAGAGCCCTGAGTACCAGGCCATTAGGACCTGATGGAGGGTCAATAGAGCCCTGAGTAGCAGGCCATTAGGACCTGATGGAGGGTCAATAGAGCCCTGAGTAGCAGGCCATTAGGACCTGATGGAGGGTCAATAGAGCCCTGAGTACTAGGCCATTAGGACCTGATGGAGAGACAATAGAGCCCTGAGTTCCAGACTATTAGCGACCTGATGGAGGGACAATAGAGCCCTGAGTACCAGACCATTAGCAACCTGATGGAGGGACAATAGAGCCCTGAGTACCAGGCCATTAGGACCTGATGGAGGGACAATACAGCTCTGAGTACCAGACCATTAGAGACCTAATGGAGGGACAAGAGACCTGATGGTAGTTAGCAAGTTGAATACTACCAATGCATGTCCAGAGTGCATAAGAGGTGTTTACCAGTGACTCAGCAGTCATGTGGAATTTGACTATGGTCATGACTCATAACTGCCGGTGTGGTGGCAATACGGTCACCACAGCAACAGCCCTGCTTATGACACCTTCAAAATGGACGGGACTAGATACATAAAAGGACTTTCATTGCTAAACAGTTAAACAGATATGAAAATACCCCCCCCCCCAAAAAAACATTCTGTTCTGTCACCTCATAAAACATTTCAGCTCAAATCCAAAATGCTGGAGTATAGAGCCAAATTAAACGGTTTAGCTTCACTGTCGTAATAGATAGGGTATTGTCACTGAAGGATGGGTTTGAAGAAATGGAACGACTCAAATTCATAGACAGAGCGATGAAGCCAAGAACTGACCATCCATGATATAAACATTATAGTTTTAACCATCTTTTTGACAATGTTGGGTTTTATTTCACTTATTAGATGTGATGCATTACCATTTACAGTAGATGTAGGCCTAAGTATGAATGGACTGTAATGCACTAAGAGGTTTATATTGTATTAACATAGATTGAGCAACATATAATAGACATGACTAACTGGAGGGTTGCTGGCTAGTAGGAGTGTAGGCTGAGTAGACTCGTGACACACACACACACTGCCTGGTTGTGGGGCCGCTCAAGGACAGGTGTACGGGAGGGGCTGGTAGAATGGAAGATAGCTGTAGCATAAAAACAGGCACTGTCCTTGAGTGTCTGACTCTCGGTTACACACACGAAGATAAGCTAGAAGACAACTATGCCTGGCAACAAAGATGCGTCTAGAGGCTGGGACCAGCCTGCACGCCAACGATAGGCTGGAGTAAGTCTAAACCACACCCAAGCCTCTACTATGACAGGCCCTCAGGGAGAGGGAACTAAGTCTGTCAAGAAGTATTTAAAGTCAAACTTGTGATGTTATTCCAGTTCTCTGTTTTGCCCTGCGTGGTGAGACAGCGACCCCGTATATACGAGCCACATATTTACTATTCAAGTGTTTGCATTAATTAAAGTACAAAGAAATCAGAAGTTACTATGTGCTGACTATTTTGTTCCGATACCAGATCGAATTGACGCAACTTTAACAACAATTACATCGTTTACACACAATGGAGTAAAACAAGCTTATATTTTTGGTTCCTGGTGGAGGTAGGACAGTTGAACTAAACTCATTCGGGATTTATAAGTTATTTTCTCCAATAAATGATGGCTAAGGCTCTATATCATTAATTCAAAAGTCCCAAAATGTATGTACAAATCGCAGCTTGCCCCTTTAACAATTCCTACAGCACTGAACAACATATTTTTTAAAGGGATACTTTGCCCTTTATCTCCCCCAGAGTCAGAGGAATTTAAGGATAACTTTTTAATCTCTGTGTGCAGTTTGAAAAAAAAGTTGCTAACTAGAATTAGCTCAATGACTGGATGTCTATAGAAAGTCATGCTAACAGATACCCATAGACTTCCAGTTATTGCGCTAATGCTAATTATCATTGGCCAACAAAAACTACATCTAACGTCCTTCATACTGGACACAGAGACATAAAAACAGTATCCATGAGCTCATCGGACTCTGGGGTTAGTAAAAAAAGGGCCTCGTTGCCAAAATCCCAAAGTATCCATTTGAGTCCAGAAATTCAGTGGAATGGCCCCTTTGGCTTTAAAACCACACATAAGTTCAACAACTGCAGAGTTTGTGCCCCTGTTCTAAAGATAATACTCACTGGTGTTAATCAGATCTTCAGGCTCCTCCTCCTCTCCTAAAACGTCTTCCTCCTTCTCTTTCAATGTGATAGCCTCCTCTTCCTCCTTTTTCATTCTGAAAGCTTCTACCTCCTCTTCTTCCACTGTGACAGCCTCTATCTCCTCTTCCTCTTTCACTCCAAAAGGTTCTTTCACTGTAACATCCTCCTCTTCTTTCAATGTGATAGCCTCCTCTTCCTCCCTTTTCATTCTGAAAGCTTCTTCCTCTCCTTTCACTGTAATAGGCTTCTCTTCTTCTTCTTCTTCTTTTACGACAATGTTCAGCCCCTCAGAGTCGTTCTCCATCCAGCAGACCTCCTGTTCTTTAGAAGCGGGGGAGTATATTTGTGAGCTCATGGTCGGGATGTTAGCATTAGCGATTAGCCTAGTGCTAGGTTCAGTATTATCAATCTTAACAAATGTGTATATTGAACAAGCAAATTACGTTAAAGTTAACTAGTAGATACAGGATTGTGTTTAAAAACACTGAGATCAATATACATAAAAATGGTCTAAAGAGCTTAATTGTTTCAGTTTTATGTTGGTTATTTTGGAGTCTGAAGCAGTCTTGTTGTTGAAGCTTTTTGTGGCGTGCAAGAAGCCCATCTAAACGAAGCATATCGCCATCTGCTGACTGGAGTGGGTAACGCAGTATAGAAAAATATTCACTATATTGTTTATTAAAGATGCACTTATGCTCTTCCATTAACTGGTTGCTAAAATTAAAATATGTTGCCTTATTTCAGTTTGTAACAAAACAAACAAGTACACTTGTAGATAATAATTGTACCATCTTAACCGCTGTGAAATATATTTTCCATAACCAAACATGTTGTATTTTCATGTTGTATTTTTCTCTTGAGGGAGCTGTGTGCCTCAATACAGGACGTCGCCACTAGAGGTATCAGTGAACGCTATTACCATCAAATAGGCTTGGGTTTTGCTAGGACATAATCTGAGAGCTCTGGCTCAGAGGGTCACATTTTCAATCCCAGTGGTAGGCACTTGTTTTTATTTTTTTGCAACTTCAAAATGTTACATTTCATCCCAAACGCATCAAAATGTGACATTTCGAGAAAAGTGGGAAAAGGTCTAATTCTGCAGTGAGACTGAGAGCTTGTTGCAGACAGAGCTCCAGATGCCTAATCTAACCCATCCCCGTGTTATTTCTGATAAAGGTGTTGTAATTACAACCAACAGCTGTGGTTTCTATGGTTTCTGACACATCCAGGTCTATGTCCAAATCCCAAATGGAACCCCATTTCCTGTCTGAACTGAAATCTTTACAACTAGAGAAACAGTTTTACAAAGGGTGTTTCAGAGCAAAATGGATTGAAGAAATTGGGGGAAAAGAAACCCTTTGAAAAGAGAAACTACAAAAAGAAAATCTATAAACGGCACTCAAAATGAACGATGTATTATGCAAAGATCCCATAGAAATATCAACGTTTGTCAACTCCTTTTATGGAAAACGTTTAAAACTCACAATTTTAGGAAGACGGTTGCAAAAAAGCTACATTTGCCACATTCAGAACTACAGAACTACATTCAGAACTACAGTCCCTGTGATTGAGGGTGAATTCCACTCCGTTTTCTACAGTATGTGATTGAGGGTGAATTCCACTCCGTTTTCTACAGTATGTCCCTGTAATTGAGAGTGAATTCTACTCCGTTTTCTACAGTATGTCCCTGTGATTGAGGGTGAATTCTACTCCGTTTTCTACAGTATGTCCCTGTGATTGAGGGTGAATTCCACTCCGTTTTCTACAGTATGTCCCTCTGATTGAGGGTGAATTCCACTCCATTTTCTACAGTATGTCACTGTGTTTGAGGGTGAATTATACTCCATTTTCTACAGCATGTCCCTGTGATTGAGGGTGAATTCCACTCCGTTTTGTAAATCACTGAAGAGGTTCTCGCATTAGACTTAGATCTGCCAGGATGTGTTCGGAATTTGACGTAGTCTGGACGCAATCAGGCCACCGAAAATGCATAAGCAATGTAAAGAGACAGGGTGAATGAGTGGGGAAAGTACATTCTACACTGAAGAAAAATGTAAACGTAACATGTAAGGTGCTGGTCCCATATTTCATGAGCTGAAATAAAAGATACCAGAAATGTTCCATATGCACAAAAACCTTATTTTTCTCACATTTTGTGCACAAATTTGTTTACATCCGTTATTATCTGACCCTGCTGGTCATCTATGAACATCTTGGCCATGTTCTGTTATAATCTCCACCCGGCACAGCCAGAAGAGAACTGGCCACCCCTCATAGCCTGGTTCCTCTCTAGGTTTCTTCTTAGGTTACGGCCTTTCTAGAGAGTTTTTCCTAGCCACCGTGCTTCTACACCTGCACTGCTTACTGTTTCGCGTTTTAGGCTGAGTTTCTGTACAGCACTTTGTGACATCAGCTGATGTAAGAAGGGCTTTATAAATAAATTATATTGAAATTTGAATTCCACTCAGTTTTGTAAATCACTAAAGAGGCTTTGAATTCAATGAAACAAAGGAAATCCCCTGGCCCTGACGGCCTGTAAGTTGAATTTTATAGGCAGTTTTGGGAGTGACTAGAAGAGCCTATTTGTTTCCGTCTAATCACGGACTAATTCAGACCTGGGACACCAGGTGAGTGCAATTAACTACCAGGTAGAAACACAAAACCAGGATGTGTTTAAGCCCTCCAAGGACTAATATTGGGCATCCCTGGTCTACCATTAATCTTGTCCGTGTGTGGTTTAATTATTTAAAAAATAAATAAAAACATTTTCAGAAACATATTTTAGGAGGAGGGAGGGATGTAAACAAAAGACAGAAATATTATAATTGCTGCCAGCTCCTGGAAGAATCCTAGATGTTCTGTGATTTACGACGCATTACATTATGATGTCATTTATGACCATCAGCTCCTGGAATCTATATAATCCAATCATACTAGCACTGGTTATAGGGGGAAGAGAGATTGAATATATCCCTATGTTATTGCTTAACACAATATACATTTGGTTTTTATTACCAGTGTGTTATCCAATTACCACAAGTGTAATAATAATCAATACAGATATTTAATCAAAATGATATATTAGCTATTGCTTCCTTAATATTATTGCCTGTAGGTAGTGGTTAACCTCCGTGAGCTGTAATGTTCAGCTCTAACACGCAGGACAAGACTGACCACAGCTCTCTTTGCTGTAACATTACATAACCTGCAAAATCGGCAGTGTTTCCTACTTACAAAGCATGTAGAGGTCTGTAATTTTTATTATAGGTACACTTCAACTGTGAGAGACGGAATCTAAAACAAAAATCCAGAAAATCACATTGTATGATTTTTAAGTAATTAATTCGCATTTTATTGCATGACATAAGTATTTGATACATCAGAAAAGCAGAACTTAATATTTGGTACAGAAACCTTTGTTTGCAATTACAGAGATCATACGTTTCCTGTAGTTCTTGACCAGGTTTGCACACACTGCAGCAGGGATTTTGGCCCACTCCTCCATACAGACCTTCTCCAGATCCTTCAGGTTTCGGGGCTGTCGCTGGGCAATATTGACTTTCAGCTCCCTCCAAAGATTTTCTATTGGGTTCAGGTCTGGAGACTGGCTAGGCCACTCCAGGACCTTGAGATGCTTCTTACGGAGCCACTCCTTAGTTGCCCTGGCTGTGTGTTTCGGGTCGTTGTCATGCTGGAAGACTCAGCCACGACCCATCTTCAATGCGCTTACTGAGGGAAGGAGGTTGTTGGCCAAGATCTCGCGATACATGGCCCCATCCATCCTCCCCTCAATACGGAGCAGTCGTCCTGTCCCCTTTGCAGAAAAGCATCCCCAAAGAATGATGTTTCCACCTCCATGCTTCACGGTTGGGATGGTGTTCTTGGGGTTGTACTCATCCTTCTTCTTCCTCCAAACACGGTGAGTGGAGTTTAGACCAAAAAGCTCTATTTTTGTCTCATCAGACCACATGACCTTCTCCCATTCCTCCTCTGGATCATCCAGATGGTCATTGGCAAACTTCAGACGGGCCTGGACATGCGCTGGCTTGCGCAGGGGGACCTTGCGTGCGCTGTAGGATTTTAATCCATGACGGCATAGTGTGTTACTAATGGTTTTCTTTGAGACTGTGCTCCCAGCTCTCTTCAGATCATTGACCAGGTCCTGCCGTGTAGTTCTGGGCTGATCCCTCACATTCCTCATGATCATTGATGCCCCACGAGGTGAGATCTTGCATGGAGCCCCAGACCGAGGGTGATTGACCGTCATCTTGAAATTCTTCCATTTTCTAATAATTGCGCCAACAGTTGTTGCCTTCTCACCAAGCTGCTTGCCTATTGTCCTGTATCCCATCCCAGCCCTGTGCAGGTCTAAAATTGTATCCCTGATGTCCTTACACAGCTCTCTGGTCTTGGCCATTGTGGAGAGGTTGGAGTCTGTTTGATTGAGTGTGTGGACAGGTGTCTTTTATACAGATAACGAGTTCAAACAGGTGCAGTTAATACAGGTAATGAGTGGAGAACAGGAGGGCTTTTTAAAGAAAAACTAACAGGTCTGTGAGAGCCGGAATTCTTACTGGTTGGTAGGTGATCAAATACTTATGTCATGCAATAAAATGCTAATTAATTACTTAAAAATCATACAATGTGATTTTCTGGATTTTTGTTTTAGATTCCGTCTCTCACAGTTGAAGTGTACCTATAATAAAAATTACAGACCTCTACATGCTTTGTAAGTAGGAAAACCTGCAAAATCGGCAGTGTAGCAAATACTTGTTCTCCCCACTGTATATAATTTAAAGCATTCATTCACACAAAGTACCAGTCCAAAGTTTGGACACACCTACTCACTCGTTCACACCTACTCATTCAAGGGTTTACTTTATAAAAAAAAAAAAAAAATTCTACATTGTAGAATAATAGTGAAGACATCAAAACTATGGAATAACACATATGGAATCATGTAGTAACCAAAAAAAGTGTTAAACAAATCAAAATATATTTTATATTTGAGATTCTTCAAAGTAGCCACCCTTTGTCTTGATGACAACTTTGCACACTCTTGGCATTCTCTCAACCAGCTTCAGGAGGTAGTCACCTGGACTGCATTTCAATTAACAGGTGTGCCTTGATAAAAGTTAATTTGTTGAATAGCTTTCCTTCTTAAATCAAATCAAATTGTATTGGTCACATACACATGGTTAGCAGATGTTAATGCGAGTGTAGCGAAATTATTGTAAATGCATAAAAAAACAAAATACTGCATAGTTTCCTAAGGACTCGAAGCGAGGCGACCATCCCTGTCAGCGCCAGTAAGTGGTTTCCAATCAGTTGTGTTGCGACAAGGTAGTACACAAGGGGTGGTATACAGAAGATAGCCCTATTTGGTAAAAGACCAAATCAAATCAAAGTTTATTTGTCACGTGCGCCGAATACAACAGGTGTAGACCTTACAGTGAAATGTTTACTTACAGGCTCTAACCAATATGTGAACAATACAGTGGGGGAAAAAGTATTTGACCCCCTGCTGATTTTGTACGTTTGCCCACTTACAAGGAAATGATCAGTCTATAATTTTAATAGCAGGTTTATTTGAACAGTGGGAGACAGAACAACAACAAATAAATCCAGAAAAACGCATGTAAAAAATGTTATAAAATTATTTGCATTTTAATGAGGGAAATAAGTATTTGATCCCTCTGCAAAACTTGACTTAGTACTTGGTGGCAAAACCCTTGTTGGCAATCACAGAGGTCAGACGTTTCTTGTAGTTGGCCACCAGGTTTGCACACATCTCAAGAGGGATTTTATCCCACTCCTCTTTGCAGATCTTCTCCAAGTCATTAAGGTTTCGAGGCTGACTTTTGGCAACTCGAACCTTCAGCTCCCTCCACAGATTTTCTATGGGATTAAGGTCTGGAGACTGGCAAGGCCACTCCAGGACCTTAATGTGCTTCTTCTTGAGCCACTCCTTTGTTGCCTCGGCCATGTGTTTTGGGTCATTGTCATGCTGGAATACCCATCCACGACCCATTTTCAATGCCCTGGCTGAGGGAAGGAGGTTCTCACCCAAGATTTGACGGTACATGGCCCCGTCCATCGTCCCTTTGATGCGGTGAAGTTGTCCTGTCCCCTTAGCAGAAAAACACCCCCAAGCATAATGTTTCCACCTCCATGTTTGACGGTGGAGATGGTGTTCTTGGGGTCATAGGCAGCATTCCTCCTCTTCCAAACACGGCGAGTTGAGTTGATGTCAAAGAGCTCCATTTTGGTCTCATCTGACCACAACACTTTCACCAGTTGTCCTCTGAGTCATTCAGATGTTCATTGGCAAACTTCAGACGGGCATGTATATGTATTCTTGAGCAGGGGGACCTTGCGGGCTCTGCAGGATTTCAGTCCTTCACGGCGAAGTGTGTTACAAATTGTTTTCTTGGTGACTATGGTCCCAGCTGCCTTGAGATCATTGACAAGATCCTCCCGTGTAGTTCTGGGCTGATTCCTCACCGTTCTCATGATCATTGCGACTCCACGAGGTGAGATCTTGCATGGAGCCCCCGGCCGAGGGATATTGACAGTTATTTTGTGTTTCTTCCATTTGCGAATAATCGCACCAAATGTTGTCACCTTCTCACCAAGCTGCTTGGCGATGGTCTTGTAGCCCATTCCAGCCTTGTGTAGGTCTACAAACTTGTCCCTGACATCCTTGGAGAGCTCTTTGGTCTTGGCCATGGTGGAGAGTTTGGAATCTGATTGATTGATTGCTTCTGTGGACAGGTGTCGTTTTTACAGGTAACAAGCTGCGGTTAGGAGCACTCCCTTTAAGAGTGTGCTCCTAATCTCAGCTCGTTACCTGTATAAAAGACACCTGGGAGCCAGAAATCTTTCTGATTGAGAGTGGGTCAAATACTTATTTCCCTCATTAAAATGCAAATCAATTTATAACATTTCTGACATGCGTTTTTCTGGAAATTTCTGTTGTTATTCTGTCTCTCACTGTTCAAATAAACTTACCATTAAAATGATAGACTGATCCTTTCTTTGTCAGTGGGCAAATGTACAAAATCAGCAGGGGATCAAATACTTTTTTTCCCCCACTGTAGGTAAGTAAAGAAATAAAACAACAGTAAAAAGACAGTGAAAAATAACTGTAGCGAGGCTATATACAGTAGTGAGGCTATAAAAGTAGCGAGGCTACATACAGACTTAGTCAGGCTGATTGAGGTAGTATGTACATGTAGATATGGTTAAAGTGACTATGCATATATGATGAACAGAGTAGCAGTAGCGTAAAGGAGGGGTTGGCGGGTGGTGGGACACAATGCAGATAGCCCGGTGGACCATAATAATCTCTTTGCTTATTTGAGCTGTTCTTGCTATAATATGGACCATAATAATTGGCCCGACCAACCAGTGCAGAAGCACTGGTTGGTCGGGCCAATTATTATGGTCCATATTATAGCAAGAACAGCTCAAATAAGCAAAGAGAAATGACAGTCCATCATTACTTTAAAACACGAAGGTCAGTCAATACGGAAACTTTCAAGAACTTCTAAAGTTTCTTCATGTGCAGTCACAAAAAAAACTGGCTCTCATGAGAACCACCACAGGAAAGGAAGACCCAGAGTTACCTCTGCTGCAGAGGATAAGTTGATTAGAGTTAACTGCACCTCAGATTGCAGCCCAAATAAATGCTTCACAGAGTTCAAGTAACAGACATCTCAAAATCAACTGTTCATAGGAGACTGTGTGAATCAGGCCTTCATGGTCAAATTGCTGCAAAGAAGCCACTACTAAAGGACACCAATAAGAATAAGAGATTTGCTTGGGTCAAGAAACAAGAGCAATGGACATTAGGCCGGTGGAAATCTGTCCTTTGGTCTGATGATCCACATGTGGGATTTTTGGTTCCAAGCGCCATGTCTTTGTGAGACGCAGAGTA
This sequence comes from Salmo salar, assembly GCF_965601325.2. Classification (NCBI taxonomy): domain Eukaryota; kingdom Metazoa; phylum Chordata; class Actinopteri; order Salmoniformes; family Salmonidae; genus Salmo; species Salmo salar. The sequence goes on along the minus strand of NC_138292.1, from coordinate 85,261,891 downwards.
GGTGAACGGATGATCTCCGTATGTGTCGTTCCCACCATGAAGCATGGAGGTGGTGGTGTGATGGTGCTTTGCTGGTGACATTGTCTGTGATTTATTTAGAATTTAAGGCACACTTAACCAGCAAGGCTACCACAGCATTCTGCAGCGATACGCCATCCCATCTGATTTGCACCTAGTGGGACTATCATTTGTTTTTCAACAGGAGAATAACCCAAAATACACCTCCAGGCTGTGTAAAGGCTATTTTACCAAGAAGGAGAGTGATGGAGTGCCTCATCAGATGACCTGACCTCCACAATCACCCGACCTCAACCCAATTGAGATGGTTTGGGATGAGTTGGACCGCAGAGTGAAGAAAAAGCAACCAACAAGTACTCAGCAAATATGGGAACTCCTTCAAGACTGTTGGAAAAGCATTCCAGGTGAAGCTGGTTGAGAGAATGGCAAGAGTGTGCAAAGCTATCATCAAGGCAAAGGGTGGCTACTTTGAAGAAACTCAAATATAAAATATATTTTGATTTGATTAACACTTTTTTGGTTACTACATGATTCCATATGTGTTATTCCATAGTTTTGATGTCTTCACTATTATTCTACAATATAGAAAAGAGTACAAATAAAGAAAAACCCTGGAAAGAGTAGGTGTGTCCAAACCTTTGACTGGAGCTGTATATTGCTACAGACATGTTTAAAACTGGTCTCATGTGAATCACCCACATATACAATTTTATTTAATGTGGCATAAACCAAAAAGACAAATTCTCAGTCGAAAAAAAATCAGACAGAACATAGCTCCTCAATTCTCCCATGTCTTGTCAGGTCCCCTGACTGTGAACATGTCTTTCTACAATGAGAGCAGTGGTATGTCTTCTCCTCCTGTGTATGTATTATTTCATTCTTATTCAGATGCCTTAACCAGTTAAATCTCTTTCCACACTGGGAGCAGTGGTAGGGCTTATCCCCTACAGTGTGTGTCCTGTTATGCCTATTCAGGGCCCCTAACTTTGTAAAACTCTTTCCACACTGGGAGCAGAGGTGAGGCTTCTCTCCTGTGTGTATTCGCTCATGCTCTTTTAAGTTCCCTAACCGAGTAAAATTCTTGTCACACTGGGAACATTGGAAAGGCTTTTCTCCTGTGTGTGTCCTCTCATGCCTTTTCAGGTCCCCTAACTGGGTAAAACTATTTCCACACTGGGAGCAGAGGTGAGGCTTCTCTCCTGTGTGTGTTTTCTCATGTTTTTTCAGATACCGTATGTGGGTAAAACTCTTTCCACACTGGGAGCAGTGGAAAGGCTTCTCTCTTGTGTGTATTCTCTCATGATCTTTTAGGTTCCCTAACGTGGTAAAACTCTTTCCACACTGGGAGCATTGGAAAGGCTTTTCTCCTGTGTGTATTCTCTCGTGATCTTTAAGGCTCCCTATCTGGGTAAAACACTTTCCACACTGAGAGCATTGGAAAGGCTTCTCTCCTGTGTGTATTCTCTCATGCGTTTTCAGGCTCCCTAACCTGGTAAAAGTCATTCCACAGTGGGAGCAGTGGTAAGGCTTATCTCCAGAGTGTATTCTCTGATGGATTTTCAGGCTCCCTAACTGGGTAAAACTCTTTCCACATTGGGAGCAGTGGTAAGCTTTCTCTCCAGAGTGTATTTTCTTGTGTATTTTCAGGCTCCCTAATGGAGTAAAAACCTTTCCACTCTGAGAGCAGTGGCAGGGATTCTCTCCAGGGTGTATTTTCTTATGTATTTTCAGGCTCCCTAACCTGGTAAAACCCTTTCCACAGTGAGAGCAGTGGTATGGCTTCCTTCCTTTTTTGTGTATACCTTGATGCCTTTTCAAGGTCCTTAACCGGGTAAAACTCTTTCCACACTGGGAACATTGGAAAGGCTTTTCTCCTGTGTGTGTCCTCTCATGCTCTTTTAGGTTCCGTAACTTAGTAAAACTTTTTCCACAGTGGGAGCAGTGGCGTCGTCTCGCTGGTTTGGACGTCTCTGTGCCTGGCTCCTCTGAGGGACTCTTCCCGCTGTCAGAATCTGGTCTCTCTCCTGCCAAAGACAAACAGGGTATTTAGTTAAATAAAGACCTGAATAAAACCTCCACATACATTTTACTTTGACATGTTAGTCATTTATAAGATCATTTTATTCAGAGTGCATCCATCAACATTTAAGCTGACATTCCCTGAAATCAACAACGAGAATTATAAATGTTATCGTTTATTACTGTTTTTTTATATATTTTTCCAGACGGTTCAGATGCCTCTCTGTGGAATAAACGTCGTAACCCTAACCCATTCCGTTGGACGGCAGTGTCCTAACCAAAACTCACTTCGATGGCGGCAGGGTCCTAACCCACTCCAATGGACGGCAATGTCCTAACCCTAACTCACTTCGATGGCTGCAGGGTCCTAATTCATTCCAATTGGCAGCAATGTCCTAACCCTAACTCACTTCGATGGCGGCAGTATCCTAACCCACTCCAATGGACGGCAATGTCCTAACCCACTCCGATGGACGGCAATGTCCTAACACCTAACCCACTCCAATGGACAGCAGTGTCCTAACCCTAACTCACTCCGATAGACGGCAGTGTCCTAACCCACTCCAATGGACAGCAGTGTCCTAACACCTAACCCACTCCAATGGACGGCAGTGTCCTAACACCTAACCCACTCCAATGGACGGCAGTGTCCTAACACCTAACCCACTCCGATGGACGGCAGTGTCCAAACCCTAACTCACTCCGATGGACGGCAGTGTCCTAACCCACTCAGATGGATGGCAGTGTCCTAACCCTAACCCACTCCGACGGACGGCAGTGTCCTAACCATAACTCACATCGATGGCGGCAGTGTCCTAACTCACTCCAATGGACGGCAGTGTCCTAACACCTAACCCACTCCAATGGACGGCAGTGTCATAACATCTAACCCACTCCGATGGACGGCAGTGTCCTAACCCTAACTCACTCCGATAGACGGCAGTGTCCTAACCCACTCCAATGGACAGCAGTGTCCTAACACCTAACCCACTCCAATGGACGGCAGTGTCCTAACACCTAACCCACTCCAATGGACGGCAGTGTCCTAACACCTAACCCACTCCGATGGACGGCAGTGTCCAAACCCTAACTCACTCCGATGGACGGCAGTGTCCTAACCCACTCCGATGGATGGCAGTGTCCTAACCCTAACCCACTCCGATGGACGGCAGTGTCCTAACCATAACTCACATCGATGGCGGCAGTGTCTTAACCCTAGCCCACTCCAATGGACGGCAGTGTCCTAACACCTAACCCACTCCAATGGACGGCAGTGTCATAACACCTAACCCACTCCGATGGACGGCAGTGTCCTAAGCCTAACTCACTTCGATGGTGGCAGTGTCCTAACCAACTCCGATAGATGGCAGTGTCCTAACCCTAACCCACTACGATGGACGGCAGGGTCCTAACTCACTCCAATGGACGGCAGTGTCCTAACCCTAACTCACTTGGATGGCGGCAGTGTCCTAACCCACTCCAATGGACGGCAGTGTCCTAACCCTAACTCACTTCGATGGCTGCAGGGTCCTAACTCACTCCAATGGGCAGCAGTGTCCTAACCCTAACTCACTTCGATGGCGGCAGTATCCTAACCCACTCCGATGGACGGCAATGTCCTAACACCTAACCCACTCCAATGGACGGCAGTGTCCTAACACCTAACCCAGATGGACGGCAGTGTCCTAACCCTAACCCACTCCGATGGACGGCAGTGTCCTAACCCTAACTCACTCCAATGGACGGCAGTGTCCTAACACCTAACCCACTCCAATGGACGGCAGTGTCCTAACACCTAACCCACTCCGATGGACGGCAGTGTCCTAACCCTAACTCACTCCGATGGACGGCAGTGTCCTAACCCTAACCCACTCCGATGGACGGCAGTGTCCTAACCTTAACTCACATCGATGGCTGCAGTGTCCTAACCCTAGCCCACTCCAATGGACGGCAGTGTACTAACACCTAACCCGCTCCAATGGACGGCAGTGTCCTAACACCTTACCCACTCCAATGGACGGCAGTGTCCTAACACCTAACCCACTCCGATGGACGGCAGTGTCCTAACCCTAACTCACTTCAATGGTGGCAGTGCCCTAACCCACTCCGATGGATGGCAGTGTCCTAACCCTAACCCACTCCGATGGACGGCAATGTCCTAACACCTAACCCACTCCGATGGACGGCAGTGTCCTAACACCTAACCCACTCCAATGGACGGCAGTGTCCTAACACCTAACCCACTCCGATGGACGGCAATGTCCTAACACCTAACCCACTCCGATGGACGGCAGTGTCCTAACTCACTCCGATGGATGGCAGTATCCTAACCCACTCCGATGGACGGCAGTGTCCTAACACCTAACCCACTCCGATGGACTGCAGTGTCCTAACCCTAACTCACTTCGAAGGCGGCAGTATCCTAACTAGAGGTCGACCGATTATGATTTTTCAACGCCGATGCCGATTAATCGGCCGATTTTTTAAAAATGGATTTATTTATTTGTAAAAATGACAATTACAACAATACTGAATGAACACTTATTTTAACTTAATAGAATACATCTATCAAAACAATTTAGCCTCAAATAAATAATTACAAAAACAAAGTGTTGGAGAAGAAAGTAAAAGTGCAATATGTGCCAATATGTGTAAAAAAGCTAACGTTTAAGTTCCTTGCTCAGAACATTAGAACATATGAAAGCTGGTGGTTCCTTTTAACATGAGTCTTCAATATTCCCAGGTAAGAAGTTTTAGGTTGTATTTATTATAGGAATTATAGGACTATTTCTCTCTATACCATTTGTATTTCATATACATTTGACTATTGGATGTTCTAATAGGCACTTTAGTATTGCCAGTGTAACAGTATAGCTTCTGTCCCTCTCCTCGCTCCTACCTGGGCTCGAACCAGGAACACATCGACAACAGCCACCCTCGAAGCAGCGTTACCCATGCAGAGCAAGGGGAACAACTACTCCAAGTCTCAGAGCGAGTGACGTTTGAAACGCTATTAGCGCGCACCCCGCTAACTAGCTAGCCATTTCACATCGGTTACACCAGCCTAATCTTGAGAGTTGATAGGCTTGAAGTCATAAACAGCGCGAAGAGCTGCTGGCAAAACGCACGAAAGTGCTGTTTGAATGAATGCTTACGAGCCTGCTGGTGCCTACCACCGCTCAGTCAGACTGCTCTATCAAATCATAGACTTAATTATAATATAATAAACACACAGAAATATGAGCCTTAGGTCATTAATATGGTCGAATCCGGAAACTATCATCTCGAAAACAAAACGTTTTTTTCTTTCAGTGAAATACAGAACCGTTCCGTATTTTATCTAACGGGTGGCATCCCTAAGTCTAAATATTCCTGTTACATTGCACAACCTTCAATGTCATGTCATAATTATGTAAAATTCTGGCAAATTAGTTCGCAACGAGCCAGGTGGCCCAAACTGTTGAATATACCCTGACTCTGCGTGCAATGAACGTAAGAGAAGAGACACAATTTCACCTGGTTAATATTGCCTGCTAACCTGGATTTCTTTTAGCTAAATATGCAGGTTTAAAAATATATACTTGTGTATTGATTTTAAGAAAGACGTTGATGTTTATGGTTAGGTACACGTTGGAGCAATGACAGTCCTTTTTCGCGAATGCGCATCGATTATATGCAACGCAGGACAGGCTAGATAAACTAGTAATATCATCAACCATGTGTAGTTAACTAGTGATTATGATTGATTGATTGATTGTTTTTTATAAGATAAGTTTAATGCTAGCTAGCAACTTACCTTGGCTTCTTACTGCATTTGCGTAACAGGCAGGCTCCTCGTGGAGTGCAATGTAAAGCAGGTGGTTAGAGCGTTGGACTAGTTAACCGTAAGGTTGCAAGATTGAATACCCAATCTGACAAGGTATAAATCTGTCGTTCTGCCCCTGAACAAGGCAGTTAACCCACCGTTCCTAGGCCGTCATTGAAAATAAGAATGTGTTCTTAACTGACTTGCCTAGTTAAATAAAAGGTGTAAAAAAATAATTTAAAAAATAAATATATATATCTAATTTTTGTATATAATTTATTTATTTTTAATCGACAAATCGGTGTCCAAAAATATCGATTACCGATTGTTATGAAAACTTTAAATCAACCCTAATAAATCAGCCATTCCAATTAATCGGTCGACCTCTAGTAGAAACTGCAGTCATTTTCAGTATTCTTAGCAATGATTTAGGAATCCTTGTGAGTAAGTATTAGCTTGGTTGCCACTTGTTGTTCGCCTATTGAAATTGAACTTTAGTTCATGAAAATAAATAATGTTAGCTAGTCAGCTACTTAACCCTGTTGCCCAAAGCTAACGTTATAAGCAGCCAGCTAGCTTCATCTGACTAGTGACGCTCGACCGGACTTGGTTATGTGTTGTAAAGCTAGCCACAATAAGGATTAGTCACAATAGTGAAATTGCGGTGTGCCTTCAAAGTAAAAGTGTCATTGACAGTGAAGCAAATGAATACAAATAGTAGAATTATCCCAGACTTTTATTTTGAAGGCTAACCACAAAGTTCACCATTGTGGCTAATCCTTATTGTGGCTAGCTTCACGTAGATGGGTCCCACCACCATTAATCAAATAAAAACTGTCTTATAAATGTAGGGTTATTTTAGATGATGACACCTAGCTATATAGTTAGCTAGCTACAGAGCTAGCTAGCTTTTCTTTTATAACCAGCATTGTAGGTGCGCAAGACAATTTTACCAGCATCGATGAATCGTTGTGGCATGAAATACAAGTGATAGTGTAATCAATGTCTAATAACTACGTAAAAAATGTATTTTTTACATTTAGGCACCCTTTCCAATTTTGACGGTCCATGACCTTGGCTGTCTATGCTGATGATACGTTTGACTTTGAATGTGAGTTTGCATGACCTCAGCTCAACCTATTAGAAAACCGGGCCGGCCCATTTTGGTAGGGGGGCCAGCCATTACCCACTGATCTTAACAGGCCCAGGGGCCGCCGGCCACGTCACCATTACCCACTGATCTTAACAGGCCACAGGGGCTGCCGGCCATGTCACCATTTTAATATACAAAATATATTTTTGTATGTGTCAATTTTGACCAGCCCACCCAACAAAAAAGGGTCCATCCCATCTGGCATATTTCAGAATTGCCAGATGACCAATCTGCTTCTGCATAGACACCTTGAACCAATTTAGGATTGTTCACACAATAGGGACACCCATTGCAAACCCTTTGGTTTTCTCATGAAGCACTTATACAAATGTATCTAAATATTCGATTTTTAAAAACAATTTAAAAAGCTCTTTCACCACGTGATTTAGAAACATAATTACAACTGTCCATTATTCCTAACATAGAGGGATGTTGCACACTCTATATTTGTAAAAAAAAATAGAAACTTTTTAAGAAAATGAACATGTTTTTAAAAAGCACTTCCGTTTTCAATAGGTCCTTGGCCATGTAACCTAGACACCCCAACCCAACGTTCAATTATTCACAGGGTCGGGACACACATTGCGCACCCTATGGTTTTCCCATAAAGTACACATTTTTCTATAAATACTTGAAACTTTCTATAGCTCTTCAACCATGTGACCTTGCAATCTTCAATGATTGAAGAGTTTGTGCCCCTGTTTTAAGACAGTAACATGACTTACTAGTATTAATCAGATCTCCCGTATCTTCCTCTTCTTGTCCCTCCTTCTCCTCCTCTTGTCCCTCCTCTTTCAACGTGACAGTAATCTCTCCCTCTTCTTTCACAGTAACATCCTCCACTTTCAAAGTAACATCTTTCTCTTCTTTCACTGTAACAGCCTCAACTTCCTGTTTTACTGTGACAGCCTCCTCTTCCTTCTCCTCTTTCACGACAGCTTCTTTCTCTGTCCAGCAGTCCTCTTCTTTAGTAGGGGGAGAGTAGCATAGTGAGCTCATGGTCGGGGATGTTAACTAGCCAGATAGCATTAATCTTAGGTTAGTTGCTAATGCTAACTTAGCTAGCCACCTACCCGACAAACAACGTAAATATTACATTAAATGGGCCAACAACTAGATACGACAGAAGTATGTTTAAAACACACGGTATAATATATACAAAAACAGACTAAAGAGATGTAATGTTTTTGCCTATGTCGGCTATGAAGGTAGCTGACTACTTGTTATTGTTGAAGAAGCGTTCTCTTGTCCACTAGATTATACGTCACACTCTGGAAGCATCACCTGAAAGACGCACGTCGCCATCTGCTGACTGGAGTGGGTAACGCCGTTAAGGAAAATATTTTCAGACAAAACGTTTATTTTTTATTTAATTGAAGTGTGATGTTATATGGAAACGTACAAAAACAAACATGTGATGATTGACTTGTGCAGATTTTTAAAGAGTGAGAATTGATATACTATTGGTAGAGCATGGCTCAGTTGGTAGAGCATTTTCTTTCGTACTGGTCCCCCCGTGGGAATCGAACAGTAATGCCAAGATTGTGGGTTCGATTCCCACGGAGGACCAGTACGAATGAAAATGTATGAACTCACTACTGTAAGTCTCTCTAAATAAAAGCGTCTGCTAATAGACAAAAAAATAAATAATATATATATATAAAAGCATTTAAGACAATTTCATATTCATTCACTTAAACAGATGAACAGCTAGATCTATACTCCTCCTACATAGTGTAACAATTTATACATGTATATAATGACCCTCCACTAGTGGCTAACACTATTAAACAATATGAGTACTTTTTGTATTCAGGAAAATATGTTGCATTAATCAAATCCTTTTAACAATCAGCACCTGTGTTTTCTCTGACATGGTGGAATAATACTGATGGGAACATGCACGAGGTAGTGAATGTTTTTCATGACAACATCTTATCAGTGTTGTCAGAACACATGGAAATCAAATTGTCGGATGCCGCGTTAACGTGCTAGACATGTTCAACCAGTTAACCCAGCACAGAAAAAAATATACGAAATTGTATGAAATGTATGCATTCACTACTGTAAGTCGCTCTGGATAAGAGCGTCTGCTAAATGACTAAAATGTAAATGTAAAATGTAACTAATGTGAACTGATGTACATGTAGTGTAATCCTGTTCAATTAAAGAAATACACTCCTATGATATCCATCAATTAAAGAAATACACTCCTATGATATCCATCAATTAAAGAAACACACTGCTATGATATCCATCAATTAAAGAAACACACTGCTATGATATCCATCAATTAAAGAAACACACTGCTATGATATCCATCAATTAAAGAAACACACTGCTATGATATCCATCAATTAAAGAAACACACTGCTATGATATCCATCAATTAAAGAAACACACTGCTATGATATCAATCAATTAAAGAAACACACTGCTATGATACCTCTTCAAATGCCCCCATCTGCAGTCATCAGTCCTCTCTCAACCAAACCAGCATGGAACCCTAGAGATGTGTTATTGACTGTGACTATGGACCAGCATGGAACCCTAGAGATGTGTTATTGACTGCGAGTATGGACCAGCATGGAACCCTAGAGATGTGTTATTGACTGTGAGTATGGACCAGCATGGAACCCTAGAGATGTGTTATTGACTGTGAGTATGGACCAGCATGAAACCCTAGAGATGTGTTATTGACTGACTATGGACCAGCATGGAACCCTAGAGATGTGTTATTGACTGTGAGTATGGACCAGCATGGAACCCTAGAGATGTGTTATTGACTGTGAGTATGGACCAGCATGGAACCCTAGAGATGTGTTATTGACTGACTATGGACCAGCATGGAACCCTAGAGATGTGTTATTGACTGTGAGTATGGACCAGCATGGAACCCTAGAGATGTGTTATTGACCGTGAGTATGGACCAGCATGGAACCCTAGAGATGTGTTATTGACTGTGAGTATGGACCAGCATGAAACCCTAGAGATGTGTTATTGACTGTGAGTATGGACCAGCATGGAACCCTAGAGATGTGTTATTGACTGTGAGTATGGACCAGCATGGAACCCTAGAGATGTGTTATTGACCATGAGTATGGACCAGCATGGAACCCTAGAGATGTGTTATTGACTGTGAGTATGGACCAGCATGGAACCCTAGAGATGTGTTATTGACTGACTATGGACCAGCATGGAACCCTAGAGATGTGTTATTGACTGTGAGTATGGACCAGCATGAAACCCTAGAGATGTGTTATTGACCGTGAGTATGGACCAGCATGGAACCCTAGAGATGTGTTATTGACTGTGAGTATGGACCAGCATGAAACCCTAGAGATGTGTTATTGACCGTGAGTATGGACCAGCATGGAACCCTAGAGATGTGTTATTGACTGTGAGTATGGACCAGCATGGAACCCTAGAGATGTGTTATTGACTGTGAGTATGGACCAGCATGGAACCCTAGAGATGTGTTATTGACCGTGAGTATGGACCAGCATGGAACCCTAGAGATGTGTTATTGACTGTGAGTATGGACCAGCATGGAACCCTAGAGATGTGTTATTGACTGAGTATGGCATGAATGTGGTGTGTGGTGGCCAAGGTATCTCTTTAGTATTGTTATAGTAGATGTATATTGTTTGTAGTTACCTCTGGTTAAGAGTGCTAAGTGATATTCAAAGCCTGTTTATAGCTAGAAACATTACCAAGTGTATTGTATATAGTTTTAGAACTTTGTTGAAGTGTATTTCATTTAGTGCCCATGTGGATATTCCTTGTTTGACCCTGTTTCGGTTTCCATTCAATATCCTAGTGAAACCATCCTTACATCTACAATCATCTATCCACCCTAGTGAAACCATCCTTACATCTATAATCATCTATACATCCTAGTGAAACCATCCTTATCTCTACAATCATCTATCCACCCTAGTGAAACCATCCTTACATCTATAATCATCTATACATCATAGTGAAACCATCCTTATCTCTACAATCCTCTATCCACCCTAGTGAAACCATCCTTAAATATGCAATAATTTCTCCATCCTTACATCTACAGTACAATCCTCTATTCACCCACAGAAGACCAAAGAGCAAAACCTGTTTTAATAGAAGGTCAAAAGGCTACCCAGAGATACCCATTGTGTTACCTCCCACCGTTCTACCCAGAGATACCCATTGTGTTACCTCCCACCGTTCTACCCAGACATACCCATTGGGTTACCGCCCACCCAGCCTTTGAGCTATTTTCTCAAGATGATTTTTTTTTTTAAGTAGGCCTATTTTTATAGGAAGATTTCATATAAACTATTTGATTTCAGGTGGCATAAAGAAAAACCCAAATTATCAGTCAAAAACAGAACACAGCCTCTATCACCTTGTGTGATTTCATCTTCTCTAACTGGTTAAAACTTGTTCCACAGTGGGACCAGTGGTAGTGCTTCTCTTCTCTGTGTGTCCCCTCATGTAAACCCAGACTCCCTAACCTGGTAAAAGTATTTCCATATTAGGAGCAGTGGAAAGGCTTTTCTCCAGAGTGTATTCTTTTATGTATTTTCAGGTTAACTAACATGGTAAAACATTCTCCACTGTAGGGACATAAGGCTTTGTTCTCAACTATCTTCATACCATCTATTTGAGAGAACCCTTCACCACACTAAGAACATTGGATAAGCTTTTCCCCTGTGTGTATTCTCTTATGCTCTTTTAGGTACCGTGACTTAATATAACTCTTTCCACACTGGGAACATTGGAAAGGCTTTTCTCCTGTGTGTGTGTTGTCTCATGAGTTTTTAGGTCCCCTGATCGTGAAAATCTCTTTCCACAGTGGGAACAGTGATAAGGCTTTTCTCCTGTGTGTGTCCACTCGTGCTTTTTTAGGTGCCCTAACTGAGTAAAACTCTTTCCACAATGGGAACATTGGAATGGCTTTTCTCCAGTGTGTATTCTCTCATGCCTTTTCAGGTTAGCTACCACGGTAAAACTCTTTCCACACTGGGAACATTGGAAAGGCTTTTCTCCTGTGTGTGTTCGCTCATGAGCTTTGAGGTCCACTGATCGTGAAAATCTATTTTCACATTGGAAGCAGTGGTAAGGCTTTTCTCCTGTGTGTGTCCACTCATGCTGTTTTAGGTTCCCTAACTGAGTAAAACTCTTTCCACAGTGGGAACAGTGATAAGGTTTTTCTCCAGAGTGTATTTTCTCATGCCTTTTCAGGTTAACTAACACGGTAAAATTCTTTCCACACTGAGAACATTGGAAAGGCTTTTCTCCTGTGTGTGTCCTCTCATGCCGTTTTAGGTACCCTAACCAGCTAAAACTCTTTCCACAGTGGGAGCAGTGATGTTGTCTTGCTGGTTTTGGCGTCTCCAAGTCTGGTTCCCCTGAAGGACTCTTCCCGCTGTCAGAGTGAGAGTCTGGTCTCTCTCCTACCAAAAACAGACAGAGTATCTAGTTAAACAGAGACCTGAATGAAACCTCCACATGATAAAACAGTCTTCCTATGAGGTTTAATCCAGACTAGATCCCTCAATAAAAGAGAGCTTGTTCTGACAAAGTGGATGTAGGGTAAATCCAATACATTTTTGAAAGCATCCCTTTTGATATATTAAAAAAAAAAAGAAATTTCCATACATGTTTGCCAATGGAAGTAGTGCTCAGAAAGTGACTTTTTGGACTTCAATGCCAAAACATACAGGAGATAAAGGTGCTCAAAGTTGACCCATTTTGCATACCCCACCATACCATGAGACATTCATGTCTTCATCACAGGAAAAGATAAACAGTTTGAGTTTGATATAATTTAAAACCTTCCATACAGTGTTGTCAAACCATTTGATTATTTCTTGATTTGTTTTATAAAAATTATGTACTAGGTTGCTTTGCTGCCTCTGGTACTGCGGGCCTTGAACGTGCGCAAGACATCATGAAATCAGCAGATTATCAGAGTGGCCAAAAACTGGGTCTCCATTGAAGGTTGTGGCTCTTCCAGCAGGACAACGACCCCAAACACACATGAAAATGCACCCAGGAATGGTTAAGAAGAGACGCGGGACTGTTCTGGAGTCACCAGGCAAGAGTCCAGATCAGAAACATTAAAAACCTATGGTGAGAGCTGAAAACAGCAGTTGGTGGAGGACACAAATGTTACATCTAATATATATTTTTTTATAACTGAGCAAAAGGTGTGTGAGTGCAAACTTGAATGTTGTGAAAATTCTGTGCAATTTATAATAAAATACATAATTATTCCCATACCATTATTACAGAGAATCAGACACATTATGCTACCCTCTGCCTATTGGCTACTTAGCTACTCACTGCCCCTTTAAGACAAAAAAAAGCTCTTTACCTGACTCTCTTTTCAAAGATGGCTAGAAATGTACACATTTTGTGCTCTTGTAGGAAACAATCCCTCCCCTATTGCTGACTACAAATGACCTATAACTGGGCTAATAACTCACTAATTAGCAAACGATATGAACAAATGCACAAATGTGCCCACGTGGCTACATGCAGCTCTCGCTTTGATCTCAAAACAAGCGCATCTACTCACGACCGCTCATGCTGTAAACACAGTCCAGTTCAAAATGAACAGCATAGATCCATATATGGCAATTGTTTATTTCCATATAGGCCTACTGCAGCTCTGACTGGTTATGGCGCACAGGTCTGTGTAGAGTATGGGCCTGAGTCATGCCTATCAATACAATAGCGTTCTGCCTACAACAAAATATCTCGCATAGTTAGTTTTGCATACTAAGTCTTGCATAATTAGTTTTGTTTCGTTACATTGCATTGAAAGTTGTTCATATACACCCCCAGGAAGAATATGACACTTTTTGTTTTACAATTTCTGACAAGCGAGCACTTAGATATGGTCATTGTCACGTTTTTATAAATTCTTAGAATGTTTGGGAATGACCTATACTGAGGCATTTGTGAATATTCTATAGCAAAACAGAATGGGAAAGTGGTCGTGTGTTTGGAGAATTAATAGACTCTGTAGTAAATACAACCTAATAAAACATCTGTCTCGTCCAGGACCAGAGTCTACACGGTGCGCCATAGCCAATCAGAGCTACAGTAGCTCTTTATACAAACGAGCCATTTGCTACACGGGCCCTGACATCATTCACTTTGAACTGGACTGTGTGTTTACAGGCAGGACCCACAGTCTACCCGGTGCGCTATAGCCAATCAGAGCTACAGTAGATCTGTGTGTTTACAACTGTAGATCATTAGAACACATTTGGCAAAAAGCCTCAAAATGCACCTGGATGGATTTCTGTAACTATGGAAACACCACGGGAGTCCTCTTTACATTTGGGAACTTTACAGTCCTATTGATCAAACAGCCATGAAAAGGTAGGCTATATTTCCCTATATGCACAACAACAACTAATGCTAGCCAGACCAAGGATGAGCTAAAATCTAACAAAGGAACATTAGATAAAACCCTCTCAAATGTCAAAATTGCACTGATAAACGATGGGTATGCAATAGTAACCAGCCTGTTTGTCCTTCTGCAGCTTGTCTGCCAATGTATGCTTGTCCCAACCAAGCACCCAAGCTAACTGGCTAAAGTTGGCTAGCTTGCTAGCTAGCTACTTCCATATACAAATGAGAGAACACCTCACTCGGAACCTTTTCCTCATCCTAGCAGAGCAGGTTAAGCTGTTTACATGTTATCTAGCCGGTTCGTGACTAACTTACTTTTTTTGCCAACGTTTACTGTCACCGGCCATATTCAACGGGTGTTGGCGTGTTCGTAAAATCATCAGTTATTCTGTGCTCTGGCACACTCAGACGAGAGTGCTCTGAAATCAGAGTAGCTAGCCAGAGTGAATTTCTGAAGAGATATGCTAACTGGACAACAGTCGTTCATGTTCAGCATAGCTAGCTAGCATAGTGTTGGGTTATATTTCATTAAACTAGATGTGTTGCATAGCATATGAATACATTAATGTTAAACATAACAGGTTTGTATTGCATTAACATAGAACAGACGTGACTAACTGGAGGGTTGCTGGGCAGCTAGGGTGTAGGCTGAGTAGACTCGTGACACACACACACACAATGCCTGGTTGTGAAGCTGCTCAAGGACATGTGTTCGTGAGGAACTGATAGAGGGGAGAATAACTGTAGCATAATAAAAAGACTGTCCTTGGGGTTACTGACTTTTGGGTGAAAAACACAAAGATAAGCTGGAAGACAACTACGCCTGGCAACAGTGATGTGCCAAGCTCAGCCTCTACTCTGACAGGCCCGCTCTGAGCGGGAACTATCTGTCAGAGCATTAAAAAATAACTTTGTGTTTGAACAGTTAGTTCTCTGTTTGCCCTGCGAGGTGTTACAGTGAACCCGTATATACGAAAATTGCATTTACCATTTATTCTGCCTGACTAATTCTATTAATAAACAGCTGAAAATATATTTAGTAGCCTAGTGTTAAATTCTGTTCTGATACCAGATTCGAAAAGGTCAGTCACTCACCGACTCCTCCAATGACATGACATCCTCCCAGCACCTAGCTAGCTAAGGTTAGGCTCCATGTTTTTAGCATGCTAAATAAAGAGCTACATACATAGATACGCTAGCCTATTAGCCACTGACTTGTGATCATTTGCCTTGCTAATCTGATTGTATTGACATTCCCAGCCTTCATTACATTCGTCTGTTTTTGTCCAAAATATTGAGTCATTGAAACTGAAACAGTACATCCCGAATGGAGGCAGCAAACAATGTACCAGGCCAGCTGTAATTTACAACCTGATAGCAATATGTTTTGGCCTATCAAGAAATGTGCTTTGACCTCTTTCTCCCCTCTCTCTCCAGATGAAATCTCGCGTCTTGTGACGGCCGGCCGCCCAACAACCTGCCCGCTTGACCCTATCCCCTCCTCTCTTTTCCAGACCATTTCCGGAGACCTTCTTCCTTACCTCACCTCGCTCATCAACTCATCCTTGACCGCTGGCTACGTCCCTTCCGTCTTCAAGAGAGCGAGAGTTGCACCCCTTCTCAAAAAACCTACACTTGATCCCTCCGATGTCAACAACTACAGACCAGTATCCCTTCTTTCTTTTCTCTCCAAAACTCTTTGAGCGTGCCGTCCTTGGCCAGCTCTCCTGCTATCTCTCTCAGAATGACCTTCTTGATCCAAATCAGTCAGGTTTCAAGACTGGTCATTCAACTGAGACTGCTCTTCTCTGTGTCACGGAGGCTCTCCGCACTGCTAAAGCTAACTCTCTCTCCTCTGCTCTCATCCTCCTAGACCTATCTGCTGCCTTTGATACGGTGAACCATCAGATCCTCCTCTCCACCTTCTCCGAGTTGGGCATCTCCGGCACGGCCCACGCTTGGATTGCGTCCTACCTGACAGGTCGCTCCTACCAGGTGGCGTGGCGAGAATCTGTCTCCGCACCACGTGCTCTCACCACTGGTGTCCCCCAGGGCTCTGTTCTAGGCCCTCTCCTATTCTCGCTATACACCAAGTCACTTGGCTCTGTCATATCCTCACATGGTCTCTCCTATCATTGCTATGCAGACGACACACAATTAATCTTCTCCTTTCCCCCTTCTGATAACCAGGTGGCGAATCGCATCTCTGCATGTCTGGCAGACATATCAGTGTGGATGACGGATCACCACCTCAAGCTGAACCTCGGCAAGACTGAGCTGCTCTTCCTCCCGGGGAAGGACTGCCCGTTCCATGATCTCGCCATCACGGTTGACAACTCCATTGTGTCCTCCTCCCAGAGTGCTAAGAACCTTGGCGTGACCCTGGACAACACCCTGTCGTTCTCTACTAACATCAAGGTGGTGACCCGATCCTGTAGGTTCATGCTCTACAACATTCGCAGAGTACGACCCTGCCTCACACAGGAAGCGGCGCAGGTCCTAATCCAGGCACTTGTCATCTCCCGTCTGGATTACTGCAACTCGCTGTTGGCTGGGCTCCCTGCCTGTGCCATTAAACCCCTACAACTCATCCAGAACGCCGCAGCCCGTCTGGTGTTCAACCTTCCCAAGTTCTCTCACGTCACCCCGCTCCTCCGCTCTCTCCACTGGCTTCCTGTTGAAGCTCGCATCCGCTACAAGACCATGGTGCTTGCCTACGGAGCTGTGAGGGGAACGGCACCTCCGTACCTTCAGGCTCTGATCAGGCCCTACACCCAAACAAGGGCACTGCGTTCATCCACCTCTGGCCTGCTCGCCTCCCTACCTCTGAGGAAGCACAGTTCCCGCTCAGCCCAGTCAAAACTGTTCGCTGCTCTGGCACCCCAATGGTGGAACAAGCTCCCTCACGACGCCAGGACAGCGGAGTCAATCACCACCTTCCGGAGACACCTGAAACCCCACCTCTTTAAGAAATACCTAGGATAGGATAAAGTAATCCTTCTAACCCCCCCCCCCTCCCCCCCTTAAAAGATTTAGATGTACTATTGTAAAGTGGTTGTTCCACTGGATATCATAAGGTGAATCCACCAATTTGTAAGTCGCTCTGGATAAGAGCGTCTGCTAAATGACTTAAATGTAAATGTAAATGTATTGGTGAATTATATTAATTATCCATTGAACTGCATCCATCTATTCTACCAACAATGCCTTAGTGTACATCATGGAACGTTGAATCAAGTAGAACCTATTTTAAAAACCTCATATAGAGTTGGTTTTGTAGCATAAACTGGGAATTTGACTGATATTATGATTGACTGTTTCCTTCATGTCTGCAAAATAGTTAAAAACACTACCAGTTCCATTTGAAAGTGGCAGAAAAAAAAAAATCCACAACTAAATATAAGTGTTGATATTAGTTGGCGGGGCCTTTACTCCAACATTGTGTTTTGATGTATTTCTGATACCTTCTCTGGGGTCTTAGAGGTTCTCTAAGGTTCCCCTTTTCATCTGTTTGACAATAAATCAAAGCCTTTACTTATTCCTAATTTATAGGGATGGAAAATGGTTCAAATGTACATATGCCTTAATTTTAAAAAATATATATACAATCTCTTAGCTTTCATTTGATACCCAATTTCACATGAACTTCTCATTGGTGCTCATTGGTCCTTTTTACATGGAAATGACCATTTAGAAATGAAATCACTATATGCATCTAGTCTCCCCATTTAAAAGGTGTCAAAAGTACTTGGACAAATTCACTTAGGCCTGTATGTGTATTAAAGTAGTCAAACGTGTAGAATTTGGTCCCATATTCATAGCACGCAATGACCTCATCAAGTTTGTGACTCAAACTTGTCGGATGCAATTTGCAATTTGTTTTGGTTGTGTTTTAGATTATGTTGTGCCTAATATAAATGAATGTTAAATAATGTATTATGTCATTTTGGAGTCACTTTTATTGTAAACAAGAATAGTACATGTTTCTGAACACTTCTATATTCATGTGGATGCTACTATGGTTACAGATAATCATGAATGAATCATGAATAATGATTAGTGAGAAAGTTAGAGGCATGAATATCATACCACAAAAACATTCTAACCTACCCTGTTATTGGTAATGGTGAAAGGTTAGCATGTCTTAGGGGGTCTGAGGTTTATGCCTCTGTAATGGTGAGAGGTTAGCATGTCTTAGGGGGTCTGAGGTTTATGCCTCTAACTTTCTTAGTCATCAATATTCACAATTCATTTATGATAATCCATAATCCTGGTAGCATGTAGAAACATATTATATTCTTGTTTACCCTCCAACAAAAGGTTGGAGGGTATTCTGTACTGTGGCCTCATGAAACATTTGAGCTCAAATCCAAAACGTTGGAGTATAGAGGCTAAATTAAAAGTTTTAGCGTCACCTTGCAGTAGTGAAAAGTACTTAAGTAAAAATACTTTAAAGTACTACTTAAGTCATTTTTTGGGGTTATCTGTACTTTACTATTTATAATTTTTTTTACAACTTTTACTCCACTACATTCCCAAAGAAAATAATGTACTTTTTACTCCTGACACCCAAAAGTACTTGTTACATTTCGAATGCTTAACAGGACAGGAAACTGATTCAATTCACGCACTTATCATACTGCCTCTGATCTGGCAGACTCACTAAAACAAAAATGATTTGTTTGTAAATTATGTCTGAGTGTTGGAGTGTGCCCCTGGTTATCAAAAAATGTATTAATTAAATTGACAATTGTGCCGTTTGGTTTGCTTAATATAAGGAATGTGAAATTATTTAAACTTTTACTTTTAATACTTCAGTATATTTTAGCAATGACATTTACTTTTGATAGTTAAAATATTTGGTTTTAAATATACCTAAGACTTACTCAAGTAGTGTTTTACTGGGTTACTTTCACTTGAGTAATTTTCTAATAAGGTATCTTTACTTTTACTCAAGTATGACAATTGGGTACTTTTTCCCACCACTGTCACTGATGGATGAGTTTGGAGAAAGGTAACCACTCTCAAATTCATAGACAGAGCTATGGATGCAAGGACTGACCATGCCTGAGATCAAAATGACCATTTCAACCACGTTTTGAGGCTATAGAGTATTTGTTTACAATTACATCGTTTACACACAATGGAGTACACCAGGTTTGGGTTCTGGTGAGGTAGGACAGTTGAACTAAGCTCATTGGGTATTTCTAAGTTATATTCTCTAAGAATCTATGGCTAGGCCTCTGTATCATTCATTTAAAAGTCCAAACATGTAGGTACCAATCGCAGATTTCCCATTTAACAATTCCTACGGTACTGAACAACATATTTAATTGTAAAACTATGGTGGAATGCCCCTTTGGCTTTAAAGCCATACATTAAATCAACAACTGAGTTGTGTGTCCGTGTTTAAGACAATACTCACTAGTGTCAATCAGATCTCCAGTCTCCACTTCCTCTCCTTCAACCTCCTCCTTTTTCACTCCCAAAACATTTTCCTCCTCTTTTATTGAGATAGCCTCCTTTTCCTCTTTCACTCCAAAAGGTTCTTTCTCTTCTTTCACTGTAACATCCTCCTCTTCTTTCAACGTGAAAGCCTCCTCGTCCTCCTGTTTTATTCTGAAAGCTTCTTCCTCTTCTTTCACTGTAATATTCTCCTCTTCCTCTTTTACGACAATGTTCAGACCCAGAGCTTCTTTCTCCGTCCAGCAGATCTCCTCTTCTTTAACAGGGGTGAAGTATCTTTGTGAGTTAATGGTTGAGTGTCTTTGTGAGTTCATGGTTGGGCTACCTAAAATTAGCATTAGCCTAGTGCTAGGCTCAGTATAATCAACCTTAACAAATGTGTAAACTTAACAAGCAAATTACACCGAGATCAATACACACAAAAATGGTCTAAAGAGCTTCAATGTTTTGGTTTTACGTTGGCTAGCTACCGAGTGGCGACTGAATGTATCAGTAGCCGTGTTGTTGTTGAAGAAGCGTCCCGTGTCACGTGGGCCACTAGATTCTTCTTCTTCGATTAGGTTTAACGGCAGTTGGCGTGCAATGTTGCATTACCGCCACCTACTAGACTGGAGTAGAACTCAATTATACTTGCGTTCCATCCCTGCAGTACAGTTGATAACCATTGCTATAAATTGGAAGATGGCATCGGAGGAGATGGCTGCTGTTTTATTGTCTCTTAACCAACCGTTGTATTTTGTTTGTTTTTTCACGTTGTTCGTAACTTGTTTTATACATAATGTTGCTGCAACCGTCTCTTATGACCGAAAAGAGCTTCTGGACATCAGAACAGCGATTACTCACCTCAAATTGGACGAATCATTTTAATTTAATGAGTCGGATGGGAAGGATATACTCCAAACACCAAAACAGGCCCTCATCACAGTCATTCGTTTGAGAAGGAGACTGAGATTTCGCGGAAAGAGATCAGGGTGCCTTGTGAGGATCAGGCCACGAGTGGCTAACCTGCCTTTGCCCTCCGTAATGCTAGTTAACGTTCAATCGCTGGAAAATAAATGGGACAAACGGAAAACACTTATATCCTTCCAACCGGACATTAAAAACTGTAATATCCTATGTTTCACCGACTCGTGGCTGAACGACGACATCAATAACATACAGCTGGTGGGTTATACACTATTGGCAGGATAGAACAGCAGCCTCTGGTAAGACACAGGGCGAGGGCCTGTGTACAGTCATGGCCAAAAGTTTTGAGAATGACACAAATATACATTTTCACAAAGTCTGCTGCCTCAGTTTGTATGATGGCAATTTGCATATTCTCCAGAATGTTATGAAGAGTGATCAGATGAATTGCAATTAATTGCAAAGTCCCTCTTTGCCATGCAAATGAACTGAATCCCCAACTAACATTTCCACTGCATTTCAGCCCTGCCACAAAAAGACCAGCTGACATCATGTCAGTGATTCTTTCTAACCCACAGGTGTGAGTGTTGACGAGGACAAGGCTGGAGATCACTCTGTCATGCTGATTGAGTTCGAATAACAGACTGGAAGCTTCAAACGGAGGGTGATGCTTGGAATCATTGTTCTTCCTCTGTCAATCATGGTTAACTGCAAGGAAACACGTGCCGTCATCATTGCTTTGCACAAAAGGGCTTCACAGGCAAGGATATTTCTGCCAGTAAGATTGAGCCTAAACCCTTTATCGGATCATCAACAACTTCAAGGAGAGCGGTTCAATTGTTGTGAAGAAGGCTTCAGGGTGCCCAAGAAAGTCCAGCAAGAGCCAGGACCATCTCCTAAAGTTGATTCAGCTGCGGGATCGGGGCACCACCAGTACAGAGCTTGCTCAGGAATGGCAGCAGGCAGGTGTGAGCGCATCTGCGCTCACAGTGAGGCAAAGACTTTTGGAGGATGGCCTGGTGTCAAGAAGGGCAGCAAAGAAGCCACTTCTCTCCAGGAAAAACATTAGGGACAGACTGATATTCTGCAAAAGGTACAGGGATTGGACTGCTGAGGACTGGGGTAAAGTCATTTTCTCTGATGAATCCCCTTTCCGATTGTTTGGGGCATCCGGAAAAAAGCTTGTCCGGAGAAGACAAGGTGAGCGCTACCAGCCAAGGGAGTGAGCTCACTCACAATTTTGCCTAAGAACACAGCCATGAATAAAGAAGGGTACCAACACATCCTCCGAGAGCAACTTCTCCATCCAGGAACAGTTTGGTGATGAACAATGCCTTTTCCAGCATGATGGAGCACCTTGCCATAAGGCAAAAGTGATAGCTAAGTGGTTCGGGGAACAAAACATTGATATTTTGGGTCCATGGACAGGAAAGTCCCCAGACCTTAATCCCCACAAATTCTGTCAAACTCCAAGCATTGATTATGCAAGAATGGGCTGCCATCAGTCAGGATGTGGCCCAGAAGTTAATTGACAGCATGCTAGGGCGGATTGCAGAGGTCTTGAAAAAGCAGGGTCAACATTGCAAATATTGACTCTGCATCAACTTCATGTAATTGTCAATAAAAGCATTTGACACATATGAAATGCTTGTAATTATACTTCTGACAAAAATATCTTAAGACACAGAAGCAGCAAACTTTGTGGAAATTAATATTTGTGTCATTCTCAAAACTTTTGGCCATGACTGTATATTTCTAAACAACAGCTGGTGCACGATATCTAAGGAAGTCTTGCGGTTTTGCTTGCCTGAGGTAGAGTATCTCATGATACGCTGTAGACCACACTATCTACCTAGAGAGTTCTCATCTGTATTATTCGTAATTGTCTACATACCACCACAGACTGATGCTGGCACTAAAACCTCGCTCAATGAGCTGTATACCGCCATGAGCAAACAGAAAAATTGTCATCCAGCGGCGGCGCTCCTAGTGGCTGGGGACTTTAATGCAGGGAAACTTAAATCAGTTTTACCTCATTTCTATCAGCATGTTAAATGTGCAACCAGAGGGGAAAAAACTCTGGACCACCTTTACTCCACACAGAGATGCATTCAAAGGGCTCCCTCGCCCTCCATTTGGCAAATCTGACCATAATTCTATCCTCCTGATTCCTGCTTAGAAGCAAAAATTAAAGCAGGAAGCACAAGTGACTTGATCAATAAAAAAGTGGTCAAAAGAAGCAGATGCTAAGCTACAGGACAGGACAGTTTTGCTAGCACAGACTGGAATATGTTACGGGATTCCTCCGATGTCATTGATGAGTACACCACATCAGTCACTGACCAACTGGTAAGTGTCTTCACTGACATTTACAACCTCTTCCTGTCGGAGTCTGTAATACCAACATGTTTCAAGCCGACCACCATAGTCCTTGTGCCCAAGAACACTAAAGTAACCTGCCTAAATGACTACCAACCCGTAGCACTCATGTCTGTAATCATGAAATGCTTTGAAAGGCTGGTCATGGCTCACATCGACAACATTATCCCAGAAACTCTAGACCCACTCTAATTTGCATACTGCACCAACAGATCCACAGATGATGCAATCTCTATTGAACTCCACACTGCCCTTTCACACCTGGACAAAAGAAACACCTATGTGAGAATGCTATTCATTGACTACAGCTCAACGTGATCAAGACAAAGGAGCTGATTATGAACTACAGTAAAAGGAGGACCGAGCACGGCCCCATTCTCATTGATGGGGCTGTAGTGGAGCAAGTTGAAAGCTTCAAGTTCTTTGGCGTCCCATCACCAACAAACTAACATGGTCCAAGCACACCAAGACAGACATGAAGAGGACACGACAAAACCTATTCCTCCTTGAGGAGACTGAAAAGATTTGGCATGGGTCCTCAGATCCTCAGATGGTTTTACAGCTGCACCAACGAGAGCATCCTGACGGGTTGCATCCCTGTCTGGTATGGCAACTGCTCGGCCTCCGACCGCATGGCATTACAGAGGGTAGTGCGTATGGCCCAGTACATCACCAGGGCCAAGCTTCCTGCCATCCAGGACCTCTATACCAAGCGGTGTCAGAGGAAGGCCCTAAAAATTGTCAAAGACTCCAGCCACCCTAGTCATAGACTGTTCTCTCTGCTACCGCACGGAAAGCAGTACCGCAGAGCCAAGTCTAGGTCCAAGAGGCTTCTAAACAGCTTCATCCCTCAAGCCATAAGACTCCTGAACACCTAATCAAATGACCACCCAGACTATTGGCATTGCCCCATCCCCCAGCCCCTTCTTCTACGCTGCTGCTACTCTCTGTTACTATCTATTTATAGTCACTTTAATAACTCTACCTACATGTACATCTTACCTCAATTACCTCGACACCGGTGCCCCCGCACATTGACTCTGTACATTGATTCACCCCCTGTAAGGACCAACGCTGGAGATGAGAAGCAGGTACGGGGAGTCAACATTTAATCAGGAACAAACATGTAACAAGACAGGCAAAGCGTCAGCACACGGGTAAACAACGACATACGACAATCAGTGCTGAAGCAGGGAACAGAGCGGGGAACCAGACATATATAGGGAAGGTAATGACAGAGGTGATAGAGTCCAAGTGAATCCAATAATCGCTGATGCGCGTGACGGGGGGAAGGCAGGTGTGCGTAATGATGGTGGCAGGAGTGTGCAATGCTGGGGAGCATGGCGCCCTCAAACGCCGGTGGGGAGAGCGGGAGCAGGCATGACACCCCCTGTATATAGCCCCGCTATTGTTATTTACTGCTGCTCTTTAATTATTTGTTATCTTACTTTTTTTGTATTTTCTTAAAACTGCATTGTTGGTTAATTAAGGGCTTGTAAGCAAGCATTTCACTGTAAGGCACATCACTGTGCCTTCTTCAGGGTGATGCCGAAACGTTGGTGGTTTACCCAATAAATTATATTTATTTAATTTTTATAGCCCTCAGTTTACTCACCATTAGTCAGAACCTCTACCAACGTTTTGGGGGGGGGGGGGGAAGCCCAGCTCATGGTTTTTATTAGACTCTTCATCAACACTTCATTCATTTCTGCTATAAAGTCCATCAAAGTAATCCTCTCCGTACGTCCCAAATCTCGGCTCCTTCCATCTGCAGACAGAGGGGCAGCTATAACTCTGAGGAAGACAAAGACCTTCCGTACTGAGCACCTGGACATCCTGCTGAAAGAGCGAGACTTCTCTGAGTGAGGGGATGTGTACCGCTCAGCTTTGACCACTAGGAGAGCCGTTGAATGGATGTTGAGCTGGACATCACTATTGAAAGGGGAGAGAGGGGTTTGTACTGCTATCATTGACCACTAGGGGAGCCCTAGAGGGGATGTTCAAAGGGACATCCTGTTGAAAGGGGAGAGAGGGGTTTGTACTGTTATCATTGACCACTAGGGGAGCCCTAGAGGGGATGTTCAAAGGGACATCCCGTTGAAAGGGGAGAGAGGGGTTTGTACTGTTATCATTGACCACTAGGGGAGCCCTAGAGGGGATGTTCAAAGGGACATCCCGTTGAAAGGGGAGAGAGGGGTTTGTACTGTTATCATTGACCACTAGGGGAGCCCTAGAGGGGATGTTCAAAGGGACATCCCGTTGAAAGGGGAGAGAGGGGTTTGTACTGTTATCATTGACCACTAGGGGAGCCCTATGGGGGATGTTGAAAGGGACATCCTGTTGAAAGAGCGAAACATCTTGGGGAGAGAGGGATGTCTAGTTTTCTGGATGCAAGGACATCTCTGTCAAGGAAAGCCACCGTACAGAACAAGGAACAAGGAAAGTCACTGTACAGAACAAGGAACAATGAAAGCCACTGTACAGAACAAGGAACAAGGAAAGTCACTGTACAGAACAAGGAACAAGGAAAGCCACTGTACAGAACAAGGAACAATGAAAGCCACTGTACAGAACAAGGAACAAGGAAAGTCACTGTACAGAACAAGGAACAAGGAAAGCCACTGTACAGAACAAGGAACAAGGAAAGTCACTGTACAGAACAAGGAACAAGGAAAGTCACTGTACAGAACAAGGAACAAGGAAAGTCACTGTACAGAACAAGGAACAAGGAAAGTCACTGTACAGAACAAGGAAAGCCCCTGTACAGAACAAGGAACAAGGAAAGCCACTGTACAGAACAAGGAACAAGGAAAGCCACTGTACAGAACAAGGAACAAGGAAAGCCACTGTACAGAACAAGGAACAAGGAAAGCCACTGTACAGAACAAGGAACAAGGAAAGCCACTGTACAGAACAAGGAACAAGGAAAGTCACTGTACAGAACAAGGAACAAGGAAAGCCACTGTACAGAACAAGGAACAAGGAAAGTCACTGTACAGAACAAGGAACATTGTTCTGATTTGCATTTTGCATGTACATTTCATAATACTTGTTTTTTTTTCTAACATGCTTACAGTATATGTTGTTTTGGACTGTTTAAGACATTAAACTCAGCTGTTATTGTTGCAAACAATTATTACTGAAGTAGCAGTCAGGCTAGCTAGCATGCTAGCTTACCATCATAATGGGTTTTGTTAGCTAACCAATTTAGCTAGCTAATGTCGTCGACCAGATTAGCATCTGAAATTGAATTATTTTGAGTGTGATGCAGTTGATTGGTGACAATAGTTTGAACATACAGTTGAAGTCGGAAGTTTACATACACCTTAGCCAAATACATTTAAACTAAGTTTTTCACAATTCCAGACATTTAATCCTAGTAAAAATTCCCTGTCCCTGTCAGAATAATAGCAGAGAGAATGATATATTTCAGCTTTTATTTCTTTCATCACATTCCCAGTGGGTCAGAAGTTTACATACGCTCAATTAGTATTTGGTAGCATCGCCTTTAAATTGTTTAACTTGGGTCAAACATTTCGGGCAGCCTTCCACAAGCTTCCGACAATAAGTTGGGTGAATTTTGAACCATTCCTCCTGACAGAGCTGGTGTAACTGAATCAGGTTTGTAGGTCTCCTTGCTCGCACACGCTTTTTCAGTTCTGCCCAAATATGTTCTATAGGATTGAGGTCAGGGCTTTGTGATGGCCACTCCAGTACCTTGACTTGGTTGTCCTTAGGCCATTTTGCCACGACTTTGGATGTATGTTTGGGGTCATTGTCCATTTGGAAGACCCATTTGCGACCAAGCTTTAACTTCCTGACTGATGTGTTGAGATGTTGCTTCAATATATACACATAATCTTCCTACCTCATGATGCCATCTATTTGTGAAGTGCACCAGTCCCTCCTGCAGCAAAGCACCCCCACAACATGATGCTGCCACCCCTGTGCTACACGGTTGGGATGGTGTTCTTCAGCTTGCAAGCCTCCCCCTTTTTCCTCCAAACATCATGATGGTCATTATGGCCAAACTGTTCTATTTTTGTTTTATCAGACCAGAGGATATTTCTCCAAAAATTACAATCTTTGTCCCCATGTGCAGTTGCATACCGTTGTCTGGCTTTTTTATGGCGGTTTTGGAGCAGTGGCTTCTTCCTTGCTGAGTAGCCTTTCAGGTTATGTCGATATAGGACTCGTTTTACTGTGGATATAGATACTTTTGTACCTGTTTCCTCCAGCATCTTCACAAGGTCCTTTGCTGTTGTTCTGGGATTGATTTGCACAATTCGCACCAAAGTACGTTCATCTCTAGGAGACAAAACGCGTTTCCTTCCTGAGCGGTATGACGGCTGCATGGTCCCATGGTGTTTATACTTCCGTACTATTGTTTGTACAGATGAGCGTGGTACCTTCAGTCATTTGGAAATTGCTCCCAAGGATGATCCAGACTTGTGGAGGTCTACAATTTTTTTATGAGGTCTTGGCTGATTTCTTTTGATTTTCCCATGATGTCAAGCAAAGAGGCACTGAGTTTGAAGGTAAGCCTTGAAATACATCCACAGCTACACCTCCAATTGACTCAAATGATGTCAATTAGCCTAACAGAAGCTTTTAAAGCCATGACATCCTTTTCTGGAATTTTCCAAGCTGTTTAAAGGCACAGTCAACTTAGTGTATGTAAACTTCTGACCCACTGGAATTGTGATACAGTGAATTATAAGTGAAATAATCTGTCTGTAAACTATTGTTGGAAAAAATACTTGTGTCATGCACGAAGTAAATGTCCTAACCGACTTGCCAAAACTATAGTTTGTTAACAAGGAATTTGTGGAGTGGTTGAAAAATGAGTTTTAATGACTCCAACCTAAGTGTATGTAAACTTCCGACTTCAACTTTACACTGAATATACAAAACATTAAGAACACCTTCCTAATATTGAGTAGCACCCCCTTTTACAGCCTCAATTCATCTGGGCATGGACTCTACAAGGTGTCAAATGTATTCCACAGGGATGCTGGCACATGTTGACTCCAATGCTTCCTACAGTTGTGTCAAGTTGGCTGGATGTCCTTTGGATGGTTCTTGACACACTCAAACCGGTGAGCCTGGCACCTACTACCATATCCCATTCAAAGGCACTTACATTTTTTGTCTTGCCCATTCACCCTCTGAATGGCACACATACACACTGCCTCAACTGCCTCAAGGCTTAAAAATACTTCTTTAAACCTGTTAGGGCTAGGGGGCAGTATTGACACAGCTGGATAAAAAACATACCCGATTTAATCTGGTTACCACTCCTCCCAGTAACTAGAATATGCATATACTTATTACATATGGATAGAAAACACCCTAAATTTTCTAAAACTGTTTGAATGGTGTCTGTGAGTATAACAGAACTCAAATGGCAGGTCAAAACCTGAGAGATTCCTTTACAGGAAGTGGCCTGTCTGACCATTTCTTGAACTTCTTTTCCATCTCTATCTTTTACTAAGGATCTCTGCTCTAACGTGACACTTCCCACGTCTTCCATAGGCTCTCAGAGCCCGGGAAAAAACAGAATGTCGTCATTCCAGCCCCAGGCTGAAACACATTATCGCCTTTCTCAAGTGGCCGATCAAGGGACTCTGGGCTTATGCGCGTGACCCGACCGCCCCCGCCTTTGTGATTTTTTCCTCTGTTTGCCGAAAAGGAGATTCCCTGTCGGAATATTATCGCTTTTCTACGAGAAAAATTGCGTAAAAATTGATTTTAAACAGCGGTTGACATGCTTCGAAGTACGGTAATGGAATATTTAGAATTTTATTGTCACGAATTGCGCCATGCGCGCGACACTTCTTTACCATTTCGGATAGTGTCTGGAACGCACGAACAAAACGCCGCTATTCGGATATAACGATGGATTATTTTGGACCAAACCAACATTTGTTATTGAAGTAGCAGTCCTGGGAGTGCATTCTGACGAAGACAACAAAAGGTAATCAAACTTTTATAATAGTAAATATGATTATGGTGAGTGCTAAACTTGCCGGGTGTCTAAATAGCGAGCCCGTGATGCCTGGGCTATGTACTTAGAATATTGCAAAATGTGCTTTCACCAAAAAGCTATTTTAAAATCGGACATAATCGAGTGCATAGAGGAGGTCTGTATCTATAATTCTTAAAATAATTGTTATGCTTTTTGTGAACGTTTATCGTGAGTAATTTAGTAAAATGTTAGCGAATTCCCCGGAAGTATGCTAGTTCTGAACGTCACATGCTAATGTAAAAAGCTGGTTTTTGATATAAATATGAACTTGATTGAACAAAACATGCATGTATTGTATAACATAATGTCCTAGGGTTGTCATCTGATGAAGATCATCAAAGGTGAGTGCTGCATTTAGCTGTCTTCTGGGTTTTGGTGACATTATATGCCGGCTTGAAAAATGGGTGTCTGATTATTTCTGGCTTGGTACTCTGCTGACATAATCTAATGTTTTGCTTTCGTTGTAAAGCCTTTTTGAAATCGGACAGTGTGGTTAGATTAACGAGAGTCTTGTCTTTAAATAGCTGTAAAATAGTCATATGTTTGAGAAATTGAAGTAATAGGATTTTTAAGGTTTTGAAAATCGCGCCACAGGCTTAAAGTGGCTGTTGAGTAGGTGGGACGCAAGCGTCCCACCTAGCCCATAGAGGTTTTAACCTGTCTCCTCCCCTTCATATACACTGTGTGAAGTGGATTTAACAAGTGACATCAATAGCTTTCAACTGGATTCACCAGTCAGTCTATGTCATGGAAAGAGCAGGTGTTCCTAATGTTTTGTACATTCAGCATTGTAACATGATTATAACCAAAAATAAATGCGGAATAGCATGTACATTACCGTTCAAAAGTTTGGGGTCACTTAGAAATGTCCTTGTATTCCATGAAAACATGCATGAAATGTGTTGCAAAATGAATAGGCAATATAGTCAAGACGTTGACAAGGTTATAAATAAAGATTTTTAATTGAAATAATAATTGTGTCCTTCAAACTTTGCGTTCGTCAAAGAATCCTCCATTTGCAGCAATTACAGCCTTGCAGACCTTTGGCATTCTAGTTGTCAATTGCTGAGGTAATCTGAAGAGATTTCACTCCATGCTTCCTGAAGCACCTCCCACAAGTGTGATTGGCTTGATGGGCACTTCTTACATACCATACGGTCAAGCTGCTCCCACAACATATCAATAGGGTTGAGATCCGGTGACTGTGCTGGCCACTCCATTATAGACAGAAAACCAGCTGACTGCTTCTTCCCTAAATAGATATTATGTAGTTTGGAGCTGTGCTTTGGGTCATTGTCCTGGTGTAGGAGGAAATTGGGTCCAATTAAGTGTTGCAAAATGGAGTGATAGCCTGTCCCTGTCAGAATAATAGTAGATAGCCTTCCTTCTTCAAAATCCCTTTTACCCTGTACAAATCTCCCACCACCAAAGCACCCACAGACAATCACATTGCCTCCACCATGCTTGACAGATGGCGTCAAGCACTCCAGCATCTTTTCACTTTTTCTGCGTCTCACGAATGTTCGTCTTTGTGATCCGAACTTAGATTTGTCTGCCCATAACACTTTTTTCCAATCTTCCTCTGTCCAGTGTCTGTGTTCTTTTGCCAATCTTAATCTTATTTTTTTATTGGCCAGTCTGAGATATGGCTTTTTCTTTGCAACTCTGCATAGCAGTCGCCTCTTCACTGTTGACGTTGAGACTAGTGTTTTGCGGGTACTATTTAATGAAGCTGCCAGTTGAGGACTTGTGAAGCATCTGCTCAGTTGTGTACCGGGGCCTCCCACTCCTCTTTCTATTCTGGCTAGAGCCAGTTTGCGCTGCTCTGTGAAGGGAGTAGTATACCGCGTTGTACGAGATCTTCAGTTTCTTGGGAATTTCTCGCATGGAATAGCCTTCATTTCGCAGAACAAGAATATACTGACGAGTTTCAGAAGAAAGCTATTTGTTTCTGGACATTTTGAGCCTGTAATCGAACCCACAAATGCTGATGCTCCAGATACTCAACTAGTCTAAAGAAGGCCAGTTTTATTGCTTCAGGTTAATCAGAACAACAGTTTTCAGCTGTGCTAACATAATTGCAAAAGGGTTTTCTAATGATCAATTAGCCTTTTAAAATTATACATTTGGATTAGCTGATACAACGTGCCTTTGGAACACAGGAGTGATGGTTGCTGATAATGGGCCTCTGTACGCATATGTAGATATTCCATTCAAAATCAGCTGTTTCCAACTACAATAGTCATTTACAACATTAACAATGTCTACACTGTATTTCTGATCAATTTGATGTTATATTAATGGACAAATGTTTTTGATTTTCTTTCAAAAACAAGGAAATTGTGACCCCAAACTTTTGAACAGTAATGTATATAGAAATATGTGTTTGTGTCTAGAATGGAGGTTTAATGAGGCCAGCTGCATATTAGCCAATACATATGGCATAGCCTACAGATACAGCATAGCCTACACATACAGCATAGCCTACAAATATAGCATAGACTACACATATAGCATAGCCTACACATATAGCATAGACTACACATATAGCATAGCCTACACATATAGCATAGCTTACACATATTGCATAGCCTACACATATAGCATAGCCTACACATATAGCATATCCTACACATATAGCATATCCTACACATATAGCATATCCTACACATACGGCATAGCCTACACATATAGCACACCTTGCAGTACAATCTTCTCTAAAAACAGTTGTACAATGTGCTGTGCAATAAAATACCCAGAGTTTGATTTCTAAACCAGATGAGTTCTCAAATAGCAGCTGCCCAATACCATGGTGGGCATGCATAATGTTGGATGCATTGGAATATAAGGTATGGAAACTGATAAAGAGCCTGTAGGATTATAGAAAAAGCCGTTTGGGAAATGAATGTTTGAGTTTCAAATACTAAATGTTCACATGAATGTGAGTACATGTAAATGGTTTACATGATTCACTTTCCTACTAATCTTCTAAAATCTTACCAATCCATTCATTATTCTACTAACTATGACTGAGAGAAATGGACGATTCATACAGATACATTGGAACAAAGGACACCATCACAAATAGTGGGGCTCCCGAGTGTTCTAAGGCACTGCATCTCAGTGCAAGAGGCGTCACTACAGTCCCTGGTTCCATTCCAGGCTGTATCACATCCGGCCGTGATTGAGAGTCCCATAGGGCGGCGCACAATTTGGCCCAGTGTTGTCCGGGTTTGGCCGGGGTAGGCTGTCATTGTAAATAAGAATTTGCTCTTAACTGACTTGCCTAGTTAAATAAAGGTTTAAAAAATAAATAAATAGTGTTTCACCATTTATTGAGTACGGAGACAATTATCAAAGGTGTCTCAGGATTTCTCTGAATGTCCTTGAGTTGCCCAGCCAGAGCCCGGACTTGAACCCAATCGAACATCTCTGGAGACCTGAAAATAGCTGTACAACGACGCTCCCCATCCAACCTGACAGAGCTTGAGAGGCTCTGCAGAGAAAAATGGGAGAAACTTCCCAAATACAGGTGTGCAAAGCTTGTAGCATCATACCAAAGAAGACTCAAGGCTGTAATCGCTGCCAAAGGTGCTTCAACAAAGTACTGAGTAAATGGTCTGAATACTTGAATACTTAAATGGTCCGAATAATGTAATTGTGATTTTTACTTTTATTTTTTAATTTTTTTAATTTGCAAAATATCTCAAATCTGTTTTTGCTTTGTCATTATGGGGTATTGAGAATTTTAGAATAAGGCTGTAACGTTACAAAATGTGGAAAAAGTCAAGGGGTCTAAATACTTTCTGAAGGCACTGTATAAGCATATATGCACGGTCTCTAACATCTCTCATAGCATATATGCTCGGTCTCTAACTGTGCATCTCTGCTCAATCATTTAATGCTAATACATCAATTGCAAGATATTAGCTCCTTGTTCCTCAACTTAATAATAATTGCATAATGGTAAACCTAGACACTTGCATCTTAAAATATTCTGAGTGTTGATGCAAGGCTCACAACCTTGGCTATATCCACTGGATTCTATTATGGGCCCTATAGCATTCACATGGTAATGGAGTCAGATTGATTAATGTAGTTTATTATTATTATTCAACATCATTATTACACATCTACAGTGCCCTCCACTAATATTGGCACTCTTGGTAAATATGAGCAAAATCGGGCTGTGAAAACAATGTATTTGCTGTTTATCCTCTTTGTGTTTCACAGAAAAATATTCACACAAATTGAGCCTTTAATTGAAGTAAAATGGTTGAAAAAGAAATTCTCCGAAACATGTGTGCCACAATTATTGGCACCCCTAGAAATTCTTATTAGTAAAATCTAACAGATGTATATTAAAATTCATATTTTACGTTTTTTTAAATTCACCTGAGTGATTAGGAACACTTACGTGGTAAGCCATGACTTCCTGTTTCACTGGGGTATAAATATAAGCTGACACAGGCCAAGTTCCCATAGCGTAACGGTTGAAAATGCCCATTTCCACAATCAGGGCAATAATTAAGAAGTTTAAAGCAACTGAAGATGTTAACAATCGGCTTGAAAGAAGACGTGTCTATATTGACCCCACACACAGTGAGGAGGATGGTTAGAGTGGCCAAAACAATCTCTAAGGATCACAGCTGGACAATTGCAGACGTTAGTTGGGTCTTGGCGTCAGAAAGTCTCCAAAACTACGATCAGACGCCACCTACGTAACCACAAGTTGTTTGGGATGGTAGACATGAAAAAATCCTTTGCTGTCATCAAACAACAAACTCAAGCGCCTACAGTTTGCCAAACGTTACTGGAACTTTCAATGGGACCGGGTTCTATGTTCAGATGAGACCAAAATATAGCTTTTTGGAGACAAACACCAGAGGTGGGTTTGGCGTAGACAGAAAGATATCCATGCAGAAAAGTACCTCATCCCCACTGTGAACTATGGTGGTGGATCTTTGATGTTGTGGGGCTGTTTTTCTTCCAAAGGCCCTGGACAACTTGTTAGGAAACATATTATCATGGACTCCATCAAGTACCAGCAGATATTAAACCAAAACCTGACTGCCTCTGCTAGGAAGCTTAAACTGGGCCGTGGTTGGATCTTCCAGCAGGACAATGATCCAAAGAACACCTCAAAATCAACCCAAAAATGGTTCACTGACCACAGAATCAAGGTTTTGCCATGGCCATCCCAGTCCCCTGACCTAAACCCCATAGAAAACCTGTGGGATGAGCTGAAGAGGAGAGTTAACAAGTGTGGACCTCAGCATCAGAGATTCTGTATGGAGGAATGGTCTCAGATCCCTTGCCATGTGTTCTCCAACCTCATTACGCATTATAGGAGAAGACTCAGTCAGAGATGTTATCTTGGCAAAGGGAAGTTGCACAAAGTATTGAAGGAAGGGGCGCCAATAATTGTGCCACACATATATTTGATAAGAATGTTTTTCTTCTTTTAATTATGTGACTTTAATTAAAGGTTAGATTTTTGTGAATATTTTGAATGAAAGACCAAGAGGATAAACGTTTTGCTCATATTTACCAAGAGTGCCAATATTAGTGGAGGGCACTGAGTGTAATGTAGACCCCTCATCCAGTCGATGGGACTCATCCAGTCGATGGGGATTTCCACCAACCTACATAATGGATGGATAATTTCCACCAAACTACATAATGGTTGGATCATGTCCACCAACCTACATAATGGATGGATCATTTCCACCAACCTACATAATGGTTGGATCATGTCCACCAACCTACATAATGGTTGGATCATTTCCACCAAACCTACATAATGGTTGGATCATTTCCAAACTAAATGGTGACTCAGCCAGTTGATGAGTATTTCTATATTACACTACAATTTCAAAATGTTCAACAAAAATGTACTGGATTGGTTGAAAAGTGATAAGGAACTTACATACTATGCACTATTTAGACATAGTGGAAGATACACTGAATATATACTGAGATGGACCAAGATTTGTGTTGCTTTAGCACATATTTCATCATTGGTTTTGATAGAGTCTGTTGATTGGTCGGTGGTTGGGTTCATTTGTTTTACAATATGTTCAAATCAAATCAAGCTTTATTTATACAGCACATTTCAGACATGGATGCAACGCAATGCGCTTCACAGGGAAAAAAGTAATAAAAACGAATAAAAATAAAAACTACACTAAATATTTGCACCACAACAAACATAAGAGGATAAAAACTCAAGAATAGCAATAAAAACTGATATACTAATGAGCATTCTAAGGAAATGTCATTGATTAAAATAGTAAGAATAGGACGTAATATCCAACCAAAAATATAAGCTTGTTTTATTCCATTCTTTGTAAACAATATAATTGTACCAAAAAATGGTCAGTTGGTTGCATAAATAATAATTATGATTAATGTTACATGAAATGTAAATATGACGAAATATCAAAACAAAATGTACACCCCTTTGTTAATATCTATTGGCAGTAATTCACTTAATGGTGAGGCATGGAATAATAAAAAATGTAATCGTTGAAAAAATACGTCTTTAAATAAATGTTTTAAAAAAAACGTAGATTGGATGTCAGGGCAGTCTTCTTTTCAACTACATTTTGCTATGTGGGAGGAGCCCAATGTCAAAACACAGTTTTAACGTGTCCAAATCAATAACCAACATGAAGAGGCAGTTTGTGATATATTGACAACCTAAACATAAAATGTACTATCTACACAAACACAATAGTAATCATATTACTTGTATTTTTTTAAACAACCACCTTATAAAACTGCACAACCACCAAAAACACTGCTGTAACAATAAATCCCTGATAGGGGGGAAATCAGGTTGTATGTGCTGTTGAAACTAACACAACTAAAAAAAACACATGGAAACGGGAGATATATTTTACCTCACTGGTTAGAGGACAACCTGCAGAAAACAGTCAGCTACATTTTGGAGTGATGCATTTAAATGTAGGGGTCCCCAAAACTAAGAGAAACGCAACACGTTTTTCTCATCACTCATATCGATATCACGTTGAAATCAATTGCGCGAGAGGAGGGAGATGAGGTTGCACGTCCCGTTAAAACTAACAGCTCAAAGGATCTCGTTTATCAACTCGACGTTCATGATTCTCATTAGAAAACAGTCTAGGACTTGGTATATAAGTGCCATAGTTTTTTAAATATGATCATCATTGTTTTAAAACCATTACTTAATGGACAACATGGAATATGGGAATAATGTGTACATCAATGGTTAGAGGACAATTTGTAGAAAATAGCTAGCTACATTTTGAAGTGTTGCATTTTGATTCAAGTGGGTCGCCAACGTGGTAAGTGTAACACAACTCTTGTTGTGTCACATCAATAGGACTCTTTCAATTCAGAGCCTGGATTTTCCCCCTGAGGCTAATATCCATATCATGCTGGAATCAATAGAACAGGGGGCAAACGTGTGGCTCAGTTGGTAGAGCATGGTGTTTGCAACGCCAGGGTTGTGATTCCCACGGGGGACCAGTACGGGGAAAAAATGTATGAAATGTATGCATTCACTACTGTAAGTCGCTCTGGATAAGAGCGTCTGCTAAATGACTAAAATGTAAAAAAAAAAAAAGTAAACGTTTAGGGTTCTACATTGTGACATCATTAAAATACTCCTACTACAATGTTAAAACATTCTACACTGTGACATTATCGTATTGATGTCATGAAACAACTCCTTCATATATGTATTTTCTCTGATGTTTAATGAGAGATCTTTTACCAGCGTATCTCTTCCCACATCGATCACAGCTATGAGGTGTCTCTCCTATGTGTGTTCTCTGGTGTGATATCAGGATGTTTGGCTGAGTAAAACTCTTCCCACATCGATTACAGCTACAAGGGTTCTCTCGTGTGTCCGCTGGTGTATAGTCAGTCTGCTAGATGTAACACATCGCTTCCCACATTGATCACAGCTATAAAAGATTTCTCTCCTGTGTGTGTTCTCTGATGTACCTTCAGCAAGCTTGAGTGATTAAAACTCTTCCTACATTGATTACAGCTATAAAGTTTCTCCCCAGTGTGAATTGTCTGGTGTAATTGTAATGTATATAATTTTGAAAAGGTCTTCCCACAGTCAGAGCAACTAAAAGATTTCTCCCCTGTGTGTGTTGTTTGGTGTGTTTTCAGGCCGCTTCGAACATTAAAACCTTTCCCACATTGATCACAGCTATAAGGTTTCTCTCCTGTGTGTGTTCTCTGGTGTATAGTCAGACGGCTAGATGTAACAAATAAATCTCTTCTCACATTGATCACAGCTATAAGGTTTCTCTCCAGTGTGTGTTCTCTGATGTACCTTCAGACAGCTTGAGTGAGTAAATCTCTTCCCACATTGATCACAGCTATAAGGCTTCTCTCCTGTATGGATTCTCTCATGTCTTTTTAGGTCTGCTGAAGAGGTGAATCTCTTCCCACAATCAGAGCAATGAGCTGTATCGCCTGTGTGAATTCTCTGGTGTACTTTTAGTGAATCTAATCTTGAGTAACTCTTCCCACAGTCAGAGCAGTAATGAGATTTCTTCCCTGTGGGTTTCCGCTGGTGTTTCTTGTGGTGTTCTGATGTAGAAAGACTCTTCTCTGCCTCGTCAGCTTCATGATGTTGTTGAGGCTCCCCAGAGGATCCACGATAGTCCCGTCTCTCTCCTGTGTGAACAACAAAGTCAGACAGATGGTTAAAGGCCCATAACAGCAGAAACCCACTGTTTATTTTAGCTGAAAGGTGATCCCCATGATGTTGTACAACAATTTACATCTGTAATGAATATTTAAATGCTTTTATAAACTTATTTGACAATTGTCTTAATATGACAGTAAGTGATCAACAACAGTCATATTTTGTCTTATTTTTTTCACTTGAGTAGTAACATTGATGACTCTAGGCTAGAATATAGTCCCCTTTCTGTGCTGAAATTGCCGCACGAGGGCGAAGCACATGCAATATGTTGCAGAAACTCCTCCCTGCTAATACAGAAACCACTAGTTATGGATGTAGTATATCTGCATGGAGCAAAAATGGTGAGCGAAGATTTTAGTTTTTCACAATGTATTCTACATATTACCACACATTATCTGAGCAAGACCAGGAGTGCTACTCAAGGAAACTCACATTAAGCTCTGTGTTGCTATTCACTAATTCACCACCGTGGGGGAAAACTCAGGGGAGTTCTCATAGGCTGACAGCAAAAATAGCCTCCATTTCCAGGTTGCTAATGAGTGCATTTCACACTACTTTTGGATTATAATTGCAAGGCTCGCTTGAATCTCCTGCTTAATATAATGTTTGTGCCATCTTCAATAAGTAAAATGCTCTTTGGCTACCTTTGCTACCAGCACGCCAATGAGCATTACCATTCAGGCTAACAATTGCTGCATCCAAAATAGGTATTTTGCAACGATCAAAAACAAATATTTTAGCGACTCAAGAAATAATCAAAACAACAATTGTAAGCCTATGAGAACCCCAAAAAGAAGTAATAACCTGGAAAATCTAGACTGTTGAATGGTCCCAGATGGTGAACAGTTTATTTAGTAATAACCTGGTAAATCTAGACTGTTGAATGGTCCCAGATGGTGAACAGTTTATTTAGTAATAACCTGGTAAATCTGTCGTGTTTATTGTTTTTTGTCCTGTGGATGCTTTACTCGTGTTTATAAAAAATATGAGTATCCACATTCCCGCTGCGCCTTGGTCCATTCCTGACGACAGTCCTTACAGAACTACCCACCACATAAGGACCAAGCAGCGGAGGAGGAAGGAGCATCGGGTTGATGAATGGACTTGGCAGAGTGAACGACGATTCTGGGAGGACAAACGAAGGGAGCTAAGGGAACCCGAAAGGCAGCCCCAATAAAAAATTTTGGGGGGGCACAAGGGCTGTTTGGCGGGGCGAGATTGGAGCCCCAGGCCAGCTCCCCGTACCCTTGTGGGGCAGAGACAGACTGGACAGGTCCCGTGCTTTGTGGTAGGGGCTGTGGTGAGGCCTGGGATTTTCAGGCCGGCACGCACAGTACCAGCGCCCCGCATATGCCAGGGAGGAGTGAGCATCAAGCCTGAAGGGGTGATGCCAACCCTGCGCTCAAGACCGCCAGTGCGCCTCTACGGTCCGGTGTTTCCCGCTATACACACTAGCATTGTGGTGCGTGTCTCCAGGCTGGCATGTCCAGTACCAGCCCCACGCATCAGGCGTCTAGTGCGTCAGCCCAGCCTTGCCAGTCAGGAGCTGCCAGAGCCGACCGCCAGTCAGGAGTCGCCAGAGCCGCCCGCCAGTCAGGAGTCGCCAGAGCCGCCCGCCAGTCAGGAGCCGCCAGAGCCGCCCGCCTGTCAGGAGCCGCCAGAGCCGCCCGCCTGTCAGGAGCCGCCAGAGCCGCCCGCCTGTCAGGAGCCGCCAGAGCCGCCGCCTGTCAGGAGCCGCCAGAGCCGCCCGCCTGTCAGGAGCCGCCAGAGCCGCCCGCTAGTCAGGAGATGCCAGAGCGGCCCGTCTTCCCGGATCAGCCAGAGTGGCCCGCTAGTCAGGAGATGCCAGAGTGGCCCGACTGCCCGGAGCTGCCAGAGTGGCCCGACTGCCCGGAGCTGCCAGAGTGGCCCGACTGCCCGAAGCTGCCAGAGTGGCCCGACTGCCCGGAGCTGCCAGAGTGGCCCGACTGCCCGGATCAGCCAGTGGCCCGCCTGCCCGGATCAGCCAATGGCCCGCCTGCCCGGATCAGCCAGAGTGGCCCGCCTGCCCGGATCAGCCAGAGTGGCCCGCCTGCCCGGATCAGCCAGAGTGGCCCGCCTGCCCGGATCAGCCAGAGTGGCCCGCCTGCCCGGATCAGCCAGAGTGGCCCGCCTGCCCGGATCTGCCAGGGTGCCCCGCCTGTCCTCCGGTCCAGCCCGCCTGTCCTCCGGGCCAGCCTGAGTGGCCCGCCTGTCCTCCGGCCCAGCCCGAGTGGCCCGCCTGTCCTCCGGCCCAGCCCGAGTGGCCCGCCTGTCCTCCGGCCCAGCCCGAGTGACCCGCCTGTCCTCCGGCCCAGCCAGAGTGGCCCGCCTGTCCTCCGGCCCAGCCAGAGTGGTCCGTCTGCCCGGGTCAGCCCGAGTGGCCCGTCTGCCCGGTGCAGCCATCGGTGCCACCGAAGTGGGCAACGCGGAAGGTGGAGCGAGGTCCACGTCACTCACCTGAGCCACCTCCAGGATAGGTGGGTTGGGGAGGGAGGGTGTAGCACAGTGCCGTCGTTGACGACAGCCACCCTCCCTTCCCTCCCTTATTGTTTACGGGGTATTGTTTATTGGTTTTGTTGGGGTATTGGGGATTTTTTGTGTTTTCTTTTTTAAGGTGCATTCCGGGGTCTGCACCTTTGGGGGGGGGGGGGGGGGTACTGTCACGTCCTGACCAGCAGAGGGAGCAATTGTATTAGTTTTGGTCAGGACGTGGCAGAGGTTTTTGTGTTATGGGTAGATTGGTTGTTGGACTCTCAATTGGAGGCAGGTGGTTCTAGTTGCCTCTGATTGGGAGTCCTATAAACAGGTGTGTGTTTTTCTTTGGGGTTGTGGGTAGTTGTTTTTGCATTGCGTTTTGTGTGCCTGCAAAACTGTTCCTGTCGTGTTTATTGTTTTTTGTCCTGTGGATGCTTTACTCGTGTTTATTAAAAATATGAGTATCCACATTCCGCTGCGCCTTGGTCCATTCCTGATGACAGTCCTTACAGGTGAACAGTTTATTTAGTAATAACCTGGTAAATCTAGGCTGTTGAATGGTCCCAGATGGTGAACAGTTTATTTAGTAATAACCTGGTAAATCTAGACTGTTGAATGGTCCCAGATGGTGAACAGTTTATTTAGTAATAACCTGGTAAATCTAGACTGTTGAATGGTCCCAGATGGTGAACAGTTTATTTAGTAATAATCTGGTAAATCTAGGCTGTTGAATGGTCCCAGATAGTGAACAGTTTATTTAGTAATAACCTGGTAAATCTAGACTGTTGAATGGTCCCAGATGGTGAACAGTTTATTTAGTAATAACCTGGTAAATCTAGACTGTTGAATGGTCCCAGATGGTGAACAGTTTATTTAGTAATAACCTGGTAAATCTAGACTGTTGAATGGTCCCAGATGGTGAACAGTTTATTTAGTAATAACCTGGTAAATCTAGACTGTTGAATGGTCCCAGATGGTGAACAGCTTATTTAGTAATAACCTGGTAAATCTAGACTGTTGAATGGTCCCAGATGGTGAACAGCTTATTTAGTAATAACCTGGTAAATCTAGACTGTTGAATGGTCCCAGATGGTGAACAGTTTATTTAGTAATAACCTGGTAAATCTAGACTGTTGAATGGTCCCAGATGGTGAACAGTTTATTTAGTAATAACCTGGTAAATCTAGACTGTTGAATGGTCCCAGATGGTGAACAGTTTATTTAGTAATAACCTGGTAAATCTAGGCTGTTGAATGGTCCCAGATGGTGAACAGTTTATTTAGTAATAACCTGGTAAATCGAGACTGTTGAATGGTCCCAGATGGTGAACAGTTTATTTAGTAATAACCTGGTAAATCTAGACTGTTGAATGGTCCCAGATGGTGAACAGTTTATTCAGTAATAACCTGGTAAATCTAGACTGTTGAATGGTCCCAGATGGTGAACATCAGTTTTTTCCCCCCACGGTGGTCATTCTACTTGTTTATGACGTGACTCTGAGTCATCAGGTTAACATGGGCTGCATGGGATGTTTTGGTTTCACTCTGGGTTCAGTAGACAAACAGAGAGAGGACAAAGTCTGTCCTATTTCAGTGGCTGATAATACAGGGGGCGATCCAGGATTGGTCCATTTAAGTTTTAAACTAATACTATACTGTATATGAGTCTTTCTATTAATAAAGAGGACAATGTGGGACATTGGGATCACATTTCTAAATGACTGGAAACAAAAACACATTTCATGCAGTTCCACATGTGAACTTACAGGAATAAATGACTA
This sequence comes from Salmo salar, assembly GCF_965601325.2. Taxonomy (NCBI): domain Eukaryota; kingdom Metazoa; phylum Chordata; class Actinopteri; order Salmoniformes; family Salmonidae; genus Salmo; species Salmo salar. The sequence goes on along the minus strand of NC_138292.1, from coordinate 85,219,718 downwards.
TATACACTGAGTGTACAAAACATTATGAACACCTGCTCTTTCCACGACAGACTGACCAGGTGAATCCAGGTGAAAAACATCATCCTTATTGATGTCACTTGTTAAATCCAGTCCAAATCAGTGTAGATGAGGGGGGAGGAGACAGGTTAACCCCTTAGAGTTGATGTGTTCACACCCACTGAAACGTAATTCGTATATAATACTAAAATCACCATAAGAACCTGTCTGTTTAAGCTACAGATATCTGTATCTGTATATAGGCTGCATCTCAATCCACTGCATCTGCCGATATCAGCCTTCCTCATCAGCGCCGAAAGGTGGCAGAGCTACAGTGATGTTGTAAAAATCAGTCTTCTCACGGGAAAAAAAACAACGTTTGTAGCGTCCAAAAAGTTTGGGCTCCAACACTAATATGATCACCTACATTGTTTTGCTTTAGGAGGCCCAGAAACCTGACAAGACTGGTCTGAAGGTAGTTCGGTACCAGTCTAATAAATGAATGGAAGTCTACAGCGTATAGAAGTTGTTTGGTGCCTAAAAAAGGGGTTTAATATGTGTTAAATAAAATAGTTTCGTTTTTAGGTTATTCATTGTTAAGCCTACAACATGTTTAATCTTTCAGTCTGGTAGATACCATTAGTGTTATGATACAGCACACTGGCTGGCTCGTGTGTGGGTCTGTGTGTGGATCTGGGAAGAGGGGTGTGTCTGTGGTAATCCACTGACGTTAGGCGTGCAGCACGTTGGCAGTGCTTTCTGGGACTTGTAGTGCAGCGCATCACGAGCGGTATGGAAGCAGGCCAAACTGAATTGACAACCCAAATAACGGCGCGGGTCATATAGAAATGTGTCACGGACCGGTGGTCCTTGTGTTTGACACGTGCTCTAGATAGTCTGTTTCCCCAGTCATCTGTAATAATAATTCTCAGACAGTGATGATGTCATCTGTAATAATAATTCTCAGACAGTGATGATGTCATCTGTAATAATAATTCCCAGACAGTGATGATGTCATCTGTAATAATAATTCACAGACAGTGATGATGTCATCTCACGGGGACATACAGTTTGTTGCCATCTTGCTGCAAGTCTCTTTCAGGACATGAACCTCTCCCTGGGAGACCTGTAAACTGTTCTTAAGGTCTTGCACCTCTCTGGTCAGATCGTCCTTTCTTTTGTTAGTTGAGTCCACCAGTATTTGGACAAGGCTGTTGAAGCTATTTTCCTGTTGCTGTAACGATTGCTTGTGGACATATTTGTGTTGATGTAAAAGATCACATACCTGTCATAGTTAAACACTGTTCTCTCCATTACTCCAACCTTCTTTAACTTTGGGCGGCATGATGGTAGCAACGTAGGCTAACGCTGGTACTCCACGAAATTCCAACCAGCACAGCTCATAAAGCCAATCACAACAAAACAGCAGGAATTGAAATATCCACAAGCACATGATTAACTGAGAGCAAACGCGTCATTGGATTCAAATTTAACAGGCTAGTAAACCAAAATGTTTTAAAGGAAAAACTTTCTGGAAAAGTTTTAAAAGTTTCCAAACATTAACGCCCGTCCAACAGACTGTCGACCAATCGAGTTCACGTTGTCATGCTGCGTCACGTGCTTGCTAAGCTAATAGTTACGAAACCCCTTCTAAAAACCAGTCAAGAAACCTGCCTATTTTCCTCGAAAGTACATAATGTCACGATTTCAAAGCTATACTATATTACAGAGAAGGTAATTATCTCACATCCATTAAAATATATTGTGCTTCTTGTTCACGTAGTCTAATTCGTGAAAATTGTATTTAGAATGGTGCTGCATTGGAAAGCGGACGTTTTATTGGCTCCTGACCAATTGTGGTATTTTGTGAGGTTTTTTATGATGATCATAACTTGTTTTAAACATAATGTTTCCACCATTGTTTCCTATGACCGAAAAGAGCTTCTGGATATCAGAACACTTTTCACTGACCTTGACTTGGACGAGGACTTTTACTTCAATAAGTCAGAGGAGAAAGACATATTGATTGTCCGGGATCAGGCCCAAATCCCCGACACTTGAAGAAGGTTCTATAGAGGCCGGCGCAGGGGGCACCCTGATGAGACTAGAGTGAATAAATCTCCTCTACCCTCAGTTCTATTGGCGAATGTGCAATCACTGGAGAATAAACTGGACGAGGTCTGTTTGAGACTCTCCTATCAACGGAACATTAAGAACTGTAATATACTAATATAATATAGCTGCTTCTCAGAGTCATGGCTGAAAAAGGACAATATACATCTAGCTGGTTTTTCTATGCATCGACAGGATTGAACGGCAGAGTCTGGTAAGATCAGGGGGGACTAGAGGGAAAAACTAGATCAGAACAGCAGAATCTGGTAAGATCAGGGGGGACTAGAGGGAAAAACTAGATCAGAACAGCAGAGTCTGGTAAGATCAGGGGGACTAGAGGGAAAAACTAGATCAGAACAGCAGAGTCTGGTAAGATCAGGGGGACTAGAGGGAAAAACTAGATCAGAACAGCAGAGTCTGGTAAGATCAGGGGGGACTAGAGGGAAAAACTAGATCAGAACAGCAGAGTCTGGTAAGATCAGGGGGACTAGAGGGAAAAACTAGATCAGAACAGCAGAGTCTGGTAAGATCAGGGGGACTAGAGGGAAAAACTAGATCAGAACAGCAGAGTCTGGGAAGATCAGGGGGAACTAGAGGGAAAAACTAGATCAGAACAGCAGAGTCTGGTAAGATCAGGGGGGACTAGAGGGAAAACTAGATCAGAACAGCAGAGTCTGGTAAGATCAGGGGGGACTAGAGGGAAAACTAGATCAGAACAGCAGAGTCTGGTAAGATCAGGGGGGACTAGAGGGAAAAACTAGATCAGAACAGCAGAGTCTGGTAAGATCAGGGGGGACTAGAGGGAAAAACTAGATCAGAACAGCAGAGTCTGGTAAGATCAGGGGGGACTAGAGGGAAAAACTAGATCAGAACAGCAGAGTCTGGTAAGATCAGGGGGGACTAGAGGGAAAACTAGATCAGAACAGCAGAGTCTGGTAAGATCAGGGGGGACTAGAGGGAAAAACTAGATCAGAACAGCAGAGTCTGGTAAGATCAGGGGGGACTAGAGGGAAAAACTAGATCAGAACAGCAGAGTCTGGTAAGATCAGGGGGACTAGAGGGAAAATCTAGATCAGAACAGCAGAGTCTGGTAAGATCAGGGGGACTAGAGGGAAAAACTAGATCAGAACAGCAGAGTCTGGTAAGATCAGGGGGGACTAGAGGGAAAAACTAGATCAGAACAGCAGAGTCTGGTAAGATCAGGGGGGACTAGAGGGAAAACTAGATCAGAACAGCAGAGTCTGGTAAGATCAGGGGGGACTAGAGGGAAAAACTAGATCAGAACAGCAGAGTCTGGTAAGATCAGGGGGGACTAGAGGGAAAAACTAGATCAGAACAGCAGAGTCTGGTAAGATCAGGGGGGACTAGAGGGAAAAACTAGATCAGAACAGCAGAGTCTGGTAAGATCAGGGGGGACTAGAGGGAAAAACTAGATCAGAACAGCAGAATCTGGTAAGATCAGGGGGACTAGAGGGAAAATCTAGATCAGAACAGCAGAGTCTGGTAAGATCAGGGGGGACTAGAGGGAAAACTAGATCAGAACAGCAGAGTCTGGTAAGATCAGGGGGGACTAGAGGGAAAAACTAGATCAGAACAGCAGAGTCTGGTAAGATCAGGGGGGACTAGAGGGAAAACTAGATCAGAACAGCAGAGTCTGGTAAGATCAGGGGGACTAGAGGGAAAACTAGATCAGAACAGCAGAGTCTGGTAAGATCAGGGGGGACTAGAGGGAAAACTAGATCAGAACAGCAGAGTCTGGTAAGATCAGGGGGGACTAGAGGGAAAACTAGATCAGAACAGCAGAGTCTGGTAAGATCAGGGGGGACTAGAGGGAAAACTAGATCAGAACAGCAGAGTCTGGTAAGATCAGGGGGGACTAGAGGGAAAAACTAGATCAGAACAGCAGAGTCTGGTAAGATCAGGGGGACTAGAGGGAAAAACTAGATCAGAACAGCAGAGTCTGGTAAGATCAGGGGGGACTAGAGGGAAAAACTAGATCAGAACAGCAGAGTCTGGTAAGATCAGGGGGGACTAGAGGGAAAAACTAGATCAGAACAGCAGAGTCTGGTAAGATCAGGGGGACTAGAGGGAAAAACTAGATCAGAACAGCAGAGTCTGGTAAGATCAGGGGGGACTAGAGGGAAAAACTAGATCAGAACAGCAGAGTCTGGTAAGATCAGGGGGACTAGAGGGAAAAACTAGATCAGAACAGCAGAGTCTGGTAAGATCAGGGGGGACTAGAGGGAAAAACTAGATCAGAACAGCAGAGTCTGGTAAGATCAGGGGGGACTAGAGGGAAAAACTAGATCAGAACAGCAGAGTCTGGTAAGATCAGGGGGGACTAGAGGGAAAAACTAGATCAGAACAGCAGAGTCTGGTAAGATCAGGGGGGACTAGAGGGAAAAACTAGATCAGAACAGCAGAGTCTGGTAAGATCAGGGGGGACTAGAGGGAAAAACTAGATCAGAACAGCAGAGTCTGGTAAGATCAGGGGGACTAGAGGGAAAACTAGATCAGAACAGCAGAGTCTGGTAAGATCAGGGGGGACTAGAGGGAAAAACTAGATCAGAACAGCAGAGTCTGGTAAGATCAGGGGGGACTAGAGGGAAAACTAGATCAGAACAGCAGAGTCTGGTAAGATCAGGGGGGACTAGAGGGAAAAACTAGATCAGAACAGCAGAGTCTGGTAAGATCAGGGGGGACTAGAGGGAAAAACTAGATCAGAACAGCAGAGTCTGGTAAGATCAGGGGGGACTAGAGGGAAAAACTAGATCAGAACAGCAGAGTCTGGTAAGATCAGGGGGGACTAGAGGGAAAACTAGATCAGAACAGCAGAGTCTGGTAAGATCAGGGGGGACTAGAGGGAAAAACTAGATCAGAACAGCAGAGTCTGGTAAGATCAGGGGGGACTAGAGGGAAAAACTAGATCAGAACAGCAGAGTCTGGTAAGATCAGGGGGGACTAGAGGGAAAAACTAGATCAGAACAGCAGAGTCTGGTAAGATCAGGGGGGACTAGAGGGAAAAACTAGATCAGAACAGCAGAGTCTGGTAAGATCAGGGGGGACTAGAGGGAAAAACTAGATCAGAACAGCAGAGTCTGGTAAGATCAGGGGGGACTAGAGGGAAAAACTAGATCAGAACAGCAGAGTCTGGTAAGATCAGGGGGGACTAGAGGGAAAAACTAGATCAGAACAGCAGAGTCTGGTAAGATCAGGGGGGACTAGAGGGAAAAACTAGATCAGAACAGCAGAGTCTGGTAAGATCAGGGGGGACTAGAGGGAAAAACTAGATCAGAACAGCAGAGTCTGGTAAGATCAGGGGGACTAGAGGGAAAAACTAGATCAGAACAGCAGAGTCTGGTAAGATCAGGGGGGACTAGAGGGAAAAACTAGATCAGAACAGCAGAGTCTGGTAAGATCAGGGGGACTAGAGGGAAAACTAGATCAGAACAGCAGAGTCTGGTAAGATCAGGGGGGACTAGAGGGAAAAACTAGATCAGAACAGCAGAGTCTGGTAAGATCAGGGGGGACTAGAGGGAAAACTAGATCAGAACAGCAGAGTCTGGTAAGATCAGGGGGGACTAGAGGGAAAAACTAGATCAGAACAGCAGAGTCTGGTAAGATCAGGGGGGACTAGAGGGAAAACTAGATCAGAACAGCAGAGTCTGGTAAGATCAGGGGGGACTAGAGGGAAAACTAGATCAGAACAGCAGAGTCTGGTAAGATCAGGGGGGACTAGAGGGAAAAACTAGATCAGAACAGCAGAGTCTGGTAAGATCAGGGGGGACTAGAGGGAAAAACTAGATCAGAACAGCAGAGTCTGGTAAGATCAGGGGGGACTAGAGGGAAAAACTAGATCAGAACAGCAGAGTCTGGTAAGATCAGGGGGGACTAGAGGGAAAAACTAGATCAGAACAGCAGAGTCTGGTAAGATCAGGGGGGACTAGAGGGAAAAACTAGATCAGAACAGCAGAGTCTGGTAAGATCAGGGGGACTAGAGGGAAAAACTAGATCAGAACAGCAGAGTCTGGTAAGATCAGGGGGGACTAGAGGGAAAAACTAGATCAGAACAGCAGAGTCTGGTAAGATCAGGGGGGACTAGAGGGAAAACTAGATCAGAACAGCAGAGTCTGGTAAGATCAGGGGGGACTAGAGGGAAAAACTAGATCAGAACAGCAGAGTCTGGTAAGATCAGGGGGGACTAGAGGGAAAACTAGATCAGAACAGCAGAGTCTGGTAAGATCAGGGGGGACTAGAGGGAAAAACTAGATCAGAACAGCAGAGTCTGGTAAGATCAGGGGGGACTAGAGGGAAAAACTAGATCAGAACAGCAGAGTCTGGTAAGATCAGGGGGGACTAGAGGGAAAAACTAGATCAGAACAGCAGAGTCTGGTAAGATCAGGGGGACTAGAGGGAAAAACTAGATCAGAACAGCAGAGTCTGGTAAGATCAGGGGGGACTAGAGGGAAAACTAGATCAGAACAGCAGAGTCTGGTAAGATCAGGGGGGACTAGAGGGAAAACTAGATCAGAACAGCAGAGTCTGGTAAGATCAGGGGGACTAGAGGGAAAAACTAGATCAGAACAGCAGAGTCTGGTAAGATCAGGGGGGACTAGAGGGAAAACTAGATCAGAACAGCAGAGTCTGGTAAGATCAGGGGGGACTAGAGGGAAAACTAGATCAGAACAGCAGAGTCTGGTAAGATCAGGGGGGACTAGAGGGAAAAACTAGATCAGAACAGCAGAGTCTGGTAAGATCAGGGGGGACTAGAGGGAAAAACTAGATCAGAACAGCAGAGTCTGGTAAGATCAGGGGGGACTAGAGGGAAAAACTAGATCAGAACAGCAGAGTCTGGTAAGATCAGGGGGGACTAGAGGGAAAAACTAGATCAGAACAGCAGAGTCTGGTAAGATCAGGGGGGACTAGAGGGAAAAACTAGATCAGAACAGCAGAGTCTGGTAAGATCAGGGGGGACTAGAGGGAAAAACTAGATCAGAACAGCAGAGTCTGGTAAGATCAGGGGGGACTAGAGGGAAAACTAGATCAGAACAGCAGAGTCTGGTAAGATCAGGGGGGACTAGAGGGAAAAACTAGATCAGAACAGCAGAGTCTGGTAAGATCAGGGGGGACTAGAGGGAAAACTAGATCAGAACAGCAGAGTCTGGTAAGATCAGGGGGGACTAGAGGGAAAAACTAGATCAGAACAGCAGAGTCTGGTAAGATCAGGGGGACTAGAGGGAAAACTAGATCAGAACAGCAGAGTCTGGTAAGATCAGGGGGGACTAGAGGGAAAAACTAGATCAGAACAGCAGAGTCTGGTAAGATCAGGGGGGACTAGAGGGAAAACTAGATCAGAACAGCAGAGTCTGGTAAGATCAGGGGGGACTAGAGGGAAAACTAGATCAGAACAGCAGAGTCTGGTAAGATCAGGGGGACTAGAGGGAAAACTAGATCAGAACAGCAGAGTCTGGTAAGATCAGGGGGGACTAGAGGGAAAACTAGATCAGAACAGCAGAGTCTGGTAAGATCAGGGGGGACTAGAGGGAAAACTAGATCAGAACAGCAGAGTCTGGTAAGATCAGGGGGGACTAGAGGGAAAAACTAGATCAGAACAGCAGAGTCTGGTAAGATCAGGGGGGACTAGAGGGAAAAACTAGATCAGAACAGCAGAGTCTGGTAAGATCAGGGGGGACTAGAGGGAAAAACTAGATCAGAACAGCAGAGTCTGGTAAGATCAGGGGGGACTAGAGGGAAAAACTAGATCAGAACAGCAGAGTCTGGTAAGATCAGGGGGACTAGAGGGAAAAACTAGATCAGAACAGCAGAGTCTGGTAAGATCAGGGGGGACTAGAGGGAAAAACTAGATCAGAACAGCAGAGTCTGGTAAGATCAGGGGGGACTAGAGGGAAAAACTAGATCAGAACAGCAGAGTCTGGTAAGATCAGGGGGGACTAGAGGGAAAAACTAGATCAGAACAGCAGAGTCTGGTAAGATCAGGGGGGACTAGAGGGAAAAACTAGATCAGAACAGCAGAGTCTGGTAAGATCAGGGGGGACTAGAGGGAAAAACTAGATCAGAACAGCAGAGTCTGGTAAGATCAGGGGGGACTAGAGGGAAAACTAGATCAGAACAGCAGAGTCTGGTAAGATCAGGGGGGACTAGAGGGAAAACTAGATCAGAACAGCAGAGTCTGGTAAGATCAGGGGGGACTAGAGGGAAAAACTAGATCAGAACAGCAGAGTCTGGTAAGATCAGGGGGGACTAGAGGGAAAAACTAGATCAGAACAGCAGAGTCTGGTAAGATCAGGGGGGACTAGAGGGAAAAACTAGATCAGAACAGCAGAGTCTGGTAAGATCAGGGGGGACTAGAGGGAAAACTAGATCAGAACAGCAGAGTCTGGTAAGATCAGGGGGGACTAGAGGGAAAAACTAGATCAGAACAGCAGAGTCTGGTAAGATCAGGGGGGACTAGAGGGAAAACTAGATCAGAACAGCAGAGTCTGGTAAGATCAGGGGGGACTAGAGGGAAAAACTAGATCAGAACAGCAGAGTCTGGTAAGATCAGGGGGGACTAGAGGGAAAACTAGATCAGAACAGCAGAGTCTGGTAAGATCAGGGGGGACTAGAGGGAAAAACTAGATCAGAACAGCAGAGTCTGGTAAGATCAGGGGGACTAGAGGGAAAACTAGATCAGAACAGCAGAGTCTGGTAAGATCAGGGGGACTAGAGGGAAAAACTAGATCAGAACAGCAGAGTCTGGTAAGATCAGGGGGGACTAGAGGGAAAACTAGATCAGAACAGCAGAGTCTGGTAAGATCAGGGGGGACTAGAGGGAAAACTAGATCAGAACAGCAGAGTCTGGTAAGATCAGGGGGGACTAGAGGGAAAAACTAGATCAGAACAGCAGAGTCTGGTAAGATCAGGGGGGACTAGAGGGAAAAACTAGATCAGAACAGCAGAGTCTGGTAAGATCAGGGGGGACTAGAGGGAAAAACTAGATCAGAACAGCAGAGTCTGGTAAGATCAGGGGGGACTAGAGGGAAAAACTAGATCAGAACAGCAGAGTCTGGTAAGATCAGGGGGGACTAGAGGGAAAAACTAGATCAGAACAGCAGAGTCTGGTAAGATCAGGGGGGACTAGAGGGAAAAACTAGATCAGAACAGCAGAGTCTGGTAAGATCAGGGGGGACTAGAGGGAAAAACTAGATCAGAACAGCAGAGTCTGGTAAGATCAGGGGGACTAGAGGGAAAACTAGATCAGAACAGCAGAGTCTGGTAAGATCAGGGGGACTAGAGGGAAAAACTAGATCAGAACAGCAGAGTCTGGTAAGATCAGGGGGGACTAGAGGGAAAAACTAGATCAGAACAGCAGAGTCTGGTAAGATCAGGGGGGACTAGAGGGAAAAACTAGATCAGAACAGCAGAGTCTGGTAAGATCAGGGGGGACTAGAGGGAAAAACTAGATCAGAACAGCAGAGTCTGGTAAGATCAGGGGGGACTAGAGGGAAAAACTAGATCAGAACAGCAGAGTCTGGTAAGATCAGGGGGGACTAGAGGGAAAAACTAGATCAGAACAGCAGAGTCTGGTAAGATCAGGGGGGACTAGAGGGAAAACTAGATCAGAACAGCAGAGTCTGGTAAGATCAGGGGGGACTAGAGGGAAAAACTAGATCAGAACAGCAGAGTCTGGTAAGATCAGGGGGGACTAGAGGGAAAAACTAGATCAGAACAGCAGAGTCTGGTAAGATCAGGGGGACTAGAGGGAAAACTAGATCAGAACAGCAGAGTCTGGTAAGATCAGGGGGGACTAGAGGGAAAAACTAGATCAGAACAGCAGAGTCTGGTAAGATCAGGGGGGACTAGAGGGAAAAACTAGATCAGAACAGCAGAGTCTGGTAAGATCAGGGGGGACTAGAGGGAAAACTAGATCAGAACAGCAGAGTCTGGTAAGATCAGGGGGGACTAGAGGGAAAAACTAGATCAGAACAGCAGAGTCTGGTAAGATCAGGGGGGACTAGAGGGAAAAACTAGATCAGAACAGCAGAGTCTGGTAAGATCAGGGGGGACTAGAGGGAAAAACTAGATCAGAACAGCAGAGTCTGGTAAGATCAGGGGGGACTAGAGGGAAAACTAGATCAGAACAGCAGAGTCTGGTAAGATCAGGGGGACTAGAGGGAAAACTAGATCAGAACAGCAGAGTCTGGTAAGATCAGGGGGGACTAGAGGGAAAAACTAGATCAGAACAGCAGAGTCTGGTAAGATCAGGGGGGACTAGAGGGAAAAACTAGATCAGAACAGCAGAGTCTGGTAAGATCAGGGGGGACTAGAGGGAAAAACTAGATCAGAACAGCAGAGTCTGGTAAGATCAGGGGGGACTAGAGGGAAAAACTAGATCAGAACAGCAGAGTCTGGTAAGATCAGGGGGGACTAGAGGGAAAAACTAGATCAGAACAGCAGAGTCTGGTAAGATCAGGGGGGACTAGAGGGAAAACTAGATCAGAACAGCAGAGTCTGGTAAGATCAGGGGGGACTAGAGGGAAAAACTAGATCAGAACAGCAGAGTCTGGTAAGATCAGGGGGGACTAGAGGGAAAAACTAGATCAGAACAGCAGAGTCTGGTAAGATCAGGGGGACTAGAGGGAAAACTAGATCAGAACAGCAGAGTCTGGTAAGATCAGGGGGGACTAGAGGGAAAAACTAGATCAGAACAGCAGAGTCTGGTAAGATCAGGGGGGACTAGAGGGAAAAACTAGATCAGAACAGCAGAGTCTGGTAAGATCAGGGGGGACTAGAGGGAAAAACTAGATCAGAACAGCAGAGTCTGGTAAGATCAGGGGGGACTAGAGGGAAAAACTAGATCAGAACAGCAGAGTCTGGTAAGATCAGGGGGGACTAGAGGGAAAAACTAGATCAGAACAGCAGAGTCTGGTAAGATCAGGGGGGACTAGAGGGAAAAACTAGATCAGAACAGCAGAGTCTGGTAAGATCAGGGGGGACTAGAGGGAAAAACTAGATCAGAACAGCAGAGTCTGGTAAGATCAGGGGGACTAGAGGGAAAAACTAGATCAGAACAGCAGAGTCTGGTAAGATCAGGGGGGACTAGAGGGAAAAACTAGATCAGAACAGCAGAGTCTGGTAAGATCAGGGGGGACTAGAGGGAAAAACTAGATCAGAACAGCAGAGTCTGGTAAGATCAGGGGGGACTAGAGGGAAAACTAGATCAGAACAGCAGAGTCTGGTAAGATCAGGGGGACTAGAGGGAAAAACTAGATCAGAACAGCAGAGTCTGGTAAGATCAGGGGGGACTAGAGGGAAAAACTAGATCAGAACAGCAGAGTCTGGTAAGATCAGGGGGGACTAGAGGGAAAAACTAGATCAGAACAGCAGAGTCTGGTAAGATCAGGGGGGACTAGAGGGAAAAACTAGATCAGAACAGCAGAGTCTGGTAAGATCAGGGGGGACTAGAGGGAAAAACTAGATCAGAACAGCAGAGTCTGGTAAGATCAGGGGGGACTAGAGGGAAAAACTAGATCAGAACAGCAGAGTCTGGTAAGATCAGGGGGGACTAGAGGGAAAAACTAGATCAGAACAGCAGAGTCTGGTAAGATCAGGGGGGACTAGAGGGAAAACTAGATCAGAACAGCAGAGTCTGGTAAGATCAGGGGGGACTAGAGGGAAAAACTAGATCAGAACAGCAGAGTCTGGTAAGATCAGGGGGACTAGAGGGAAAAACTAGATCAGAACAGCAGAGTCTGGTAAGATCAGGGGGGACTAGAGGGAAAACTAGATCAGAACAGCAGAGTCTGGTAAGATCAGGGGGGACTAGAGGGAAAAACTAGATCAGAACAGCAGAGTCTGGTAAGATCAGGGGGGACTAGAGGGAAAACTAGATCAGAACAGCAGAGTCTGGTAAGATCAGGGGGGACTAGAGGGAAAACTAGATCAGAACAGCAGAGTCTGGTAAGATCAGGGGGACTAGAGGGAAAAACTAGATCAGAACAGCAGAGTCTGGTAAGATCAGGGGGGACTAGAGGGAAAAACTAGATCAGAACAGCAGAGTCTGGTAAGATCAGGGGGGACTAGAGGGAAAAACTAGATCAGAACAGCAGAGTCTGGTAAGATCAGGGGGGACTAGAGGGAAAAACTAGATCAGAACAGCAGAGTCTGGTAAGATCAGGGGGGACTAGAGGGAAAAACTAGATCAGAACAGCAGAGTCTGGTAAGATCAGGGGGGACTAGAGGGAAAAACTAGATCAGAACAGCAGAGTCTGGTAAGATCAGGGGGGACTAGAGGGAAAAACTAGATCAGAACAGCAGAGTCTGGTAAGATCAGGGGGGACTAGAGGGAAAACTAGATCAGAACAGCAGAGTCTGGTAAGATCAGGGGGGACTAGAGGGAAAAACTAGATCAGAACAGCAGAGTCTGGTAAGATCAGGGGGGACTAGAGGGAAAAACTAGATCAGAACAGCAGAGTCTGGTAAGATCAGGGGGGACTAGAGGGAAAAACTAGATCAGAACAGCAGAGTCTGGTAAGATCAGGGGGACTAGAGGGAAAACTAGATCAGAACAGCAGAGTCTGGTAAGATCAGGGGGACTAGAGGGAAAACTAGATCAGAACAGCAGAGTCTGGTAAGATCAGGGGGGACTAGAGGGAAAACTAGATCAGAACAGCAGAGTCTGGTAAGATCAGGGGGGACTAGAGGGAAAAACTAGATCAGAACAGCAGAGTCTGGTAAGATCAGGGGGGACTAGAGGGAAAACTAGATCAGAACAGCAGAGTCTGGTAAGATCAGGGGGGACTAGAGGGAAAAACTAGATCAGAACAGCAGAGTCTGGTAAGATCAGGGGGGACTAGAGGGAAAACTAGATCAGAACAGCAGAGTCTGGTAAGATCAGGGGGGACTAGAGGGAAAAACTAGATCAGAACAGCAGAGTCTGGTAAGATCAGGGGGACTAGAGGGAAAAACTAGATCAGAACAGCAGAGTCTGGTAAGATCAGGGGGGACTAGAGGGAAAAACTAGATCAGAACAGCAGAGTCTGGTAAGATCAGGGGGGACTAGAGGGAAAAACTAGATCAGAACAGCAGAGTCTGGTAAGATCAGGGGGACTAGAGGGAAAAACTAGATCAGAACAGCAGAGTCTGGTAAGATCAGGGGGGACTAGAGGGAAAAACTAGATCAGAACAGCAGAGTCTGGTAAGATCAGGGGGGACTAGAGGGAAAAACTAGATCAGAACAGCAGAGTCTGGTAAGATCAGGGGGGACTAGAGGGAAAAACTAGATCAGAACAGCAGAGTCTGGTAAGATCAGGGGGGACTAGAGGGAAAACTAGATCAGAACAGCAGAGTCTGGTAAGATCAGGGGGGACTAGAGGGAAAAACTAGATCAGAACAGCAGAGTCTGGTAAGATCAGGGGGGACTAGAGGGAAAAACTAGATCAGAACAGCAGAGTCTGGTAAGATCAGGGGGGACTAGAGGGAAAAACTAGATCAGAACAGCAGAGTCTGGTAAGATCAGGGGGGACTAGAGGGAAAAACTAGATCAGAACAGCAGAGTCTGGTAAGATCAGGGGGGACTAGAGGGAAAAACTAGATCAGAACAGCAGAGTCTGGTAAGATCAGGGGGGACTAGAGGGAAAAACTAGATCAGAACAGCAGAGTCTGGTAAGATCAGGGGGGACTAGAGGGAAAACTAGATCAGAACAGCAGAGTCTGGTAAGATCAGGGGGACTAGAGGGAAAAACTAGATCAGAACAGCAGAGTCTGGTAAGATCAGGGGGGACTAGAGGGAAAAACTAGATCAGAACAGCAGAGTCTGGTAAGATCAGGGGGGACTAGAGGGAAAACTAGATCAGAACAGCAGAGTCTGGTAAGATCAGGGGGACTAGAGGGAAAACTAGATCAGAACAGCAGAGTCTGGTAAGATCAGGGGGGACTAGAGGGAAAAACTAGATCAGAACAGCAGAGTCTGGTAAGATCAGGGGGGACTAGAGGGAAAAACTAGATCAGAACAGCAGAGTCTGGTAAGATCAGGGGGGACTAGAGGGAAAAACTAGATCAGAACAGCAGAGTCTGGTAAGATCAGGGGGGACTAGAGGGAAAACTAGATCAGAACAGCAGAGTCTGGTAAGATCAGGGGGGACTAGAGGGAAAAACTAGATCAGAACAGCAGAGTCTGGTAAGATCAGGGGGGACTAGAGGGAAAAACTAGATCAGAACAGCAGAGTCTGGTAAGATCAGGGGGGACTAGAGGGAAAACTAGATCAGAACAGCAGAGTCTGGTAAGATCAGGGGGACTAGAGGGAAAACTAGATCAGAACAGCAGAGTCTGGTAAGATCAGGGGGGACTAGAGGGAAAACTAGATCAGAACAGCAGAGTCTGGTAAGATCAGGGGGGACTAGAGGGAAAAACTAGATCAGAACAGCAGAGTCTGGTAAGATCAGGGGGACTAGAGGGAAAAACTAGATCAGAACAGCAGAGTCTGGTAAGATCAGGGGGGACTAGAGGGAAAAACTAGATCAGAACAGCAGAGTCTGGTAAGATCAGGGGGACTAGAGGGAAAACTAGATCAGAACAGCAGAGTCTGGTAAGATCAGGGGGGACTAGAGGGAAAAACTAGATCAGAACAGCAGAGTCTGGTAAGATCAGGGGGGACTAGAGGGAAAAACTAGATCAGAACAGCAGAGTCTGGTAAGATCAGGGGGGACTAGAGGGAAAACTAGATCAGAACAGCAGAGTCTGGTAAGATCAGGGGGGACTAGAGGGAAAAACTAGATCAGAACAGCAGAGTCTGGTAAGATCAGGGGGGACTAGAGGGAAAAACTAGATCAGAACAGCAGAGTCTGGTAAGATCAGGGGGGACTAGAGGGAAAAACTAGATCAGAACAGCAGAGTCTGGTAAGATCAGGGGGGACTAGAGGGAAAAACTAGATCAGAACAGCAGAGTCTGGTAAGATCAGGGGGGACTAGAGGGAAAAACTAGATCAGAACAGCAGAGTCTGGTAAGATCAGGGGGGACTAGAGGGAAAACTAGATCAGAACAGCAGAGTCTGGTAAGATCAGGGGGACTAGAGGGAAAAACTAGATCAGAACAGCAGAGTCTGGTAAGATCAGGGGGGACTAGAGGGAAAACTAGATCAGAACAGCAGAGTCTGGTAAGATCAGGGGGGACTAGAGGGAAAACTAGATCAGAACAGCAGAGTCTGGTAAGATCAGGGGGGACTAGAGGGAAAACTAGATCAGAACAGCAGAGTCTGGTAAGATCAGGGGGACTAGAGGGAAAAACTAGATCAGAACAGCAGAGTCTGGTAAGATCAGGGGGGACTAGAGGGAAAAACTAGATCAGAACAGCAGAGTCTGGTAAGATCAGGGGGACTAGAGGGAAAAACTAGATCAGAACAGCAGAGTCTGGTAAGATCAGGGGGGACTAGAGGGAAAAGAAACTCTAGGTCACTTTTACTCCACACATAGGGACACATACAAAGCTCTCCCTCTCCCTCCATCTGGTAAATATGAACATAACTCTATCCTCCTGATTCCTGCTTACAAGCAAACCCTGAAACAGGAAGTACCAGCTCAATAAGGAGGTGGTCCGATGAAGCGGATGCTCAGCTACAGGACTGTTTCACTAAAACAGACTGGAATATGTTCAGGGATTCATCCGGTGGCATTGAGGAGTTTACCACATCAGTCAACGGCTTCATTAATAAGTGCATCGACGCCACAGTGACTGTACGTACATAAGTATATATTTGCGACAGTTTGACTAAAACAATCTGACCGAACAAACGACTAAATAGGGTCAGCCATAATAGCTATTGATTCTTGAAGAATATAACTTAGAAATGACTCAAATGTTTCAGCTGTTTTGAACCCCATCAGAAACCAAAACATAAGCTTGTATAACCCCAACAGAAACCAAAACATAAACTTGTATAACCCCAACAGAAACCAAAACATAAGCTTGTATAACCCCAACAGAAACCAAAACATAAGCTTGTATAGAAACCAAAACATAAGCTTGTATAGCCCCACTGTTTGTAAACCAACACTGTATAGCCTCGAAATCAGGTTAAAACTATCATTTTGACCTCATGGATGGCCAGTCCTTGTATTTATAGTGTAGTCAATTCAGGGGGTAGCCCTGAGCTGAACTCAAACCTGGGTCCAGCGACTGTCAAGCCAACACCTTACAACTGTTACGCCAAGATGTCTGAACTTCTTGACGAGGTCGCTAGGTTTGGGGTTAAGGTTGCTACAATAGCTTTCTCTATGAATTTGAGAGTGGTTGTATTTCTCCAGCCCCCATCCCTCAGCTGTTAACCAAACCAAGTCTCTAGGCAGCCATTTGTTGCTGTTTAAAACCTACGTTGTCCCTTTAAACAAGCCACACATCAATCAACTAATCTGCAGTTAATACAATAACAAAGTTGTAATTCCACCACTGTTTTGGTAATAAGATGATGATGGGGCTGAAGAAATGTAACTACTCTCAAATTCATAGACGGACCTACGGATGCAAGGACTGACCATCCATGATATCAACATTATAGTTTTAACCATGTTGAGGCTATACAGTGTTGATTTACATTGTTTCTAAACATTGGAGTATAAAAAGCTTATTTGGGGTTCTGATGGGGTACAACAATTGAACTAAGCTCATGAGGCATGTGTTATATTCTTCAAGAATCAATGGCTATAAATAAATAAATAATTTAAGAGTCAAAATATGGATGTAGCAACTACAGATTTCCCCTTTAAAACCAAACATCAGTTCAACAACTGCAGAGTTTGTGCCTCTGTATTTAAGACAGTACTTACTAGTGTTAATCAGGGAACGGTTTCTCAAAACCATTTTAGGGCTAAGTTCATCGTTAGCACCATTGGACGCCTTAAGATGCGTTTCTGTAACCGGCCCCAGATATCCAGCTTCCCCTTCTTCTTCCTCCTTTTTCGATGTGACAGTCATCTCCCCCTCCTCTTTCACTCCAAAAACGTTCTCTTCCTCCTGTTCTTTTATAGTAACATCCTCTTCTTTTACAGTAACATCCTCCTCTTCTTTTACAGTAACATCCTCCTCTTCTTTTACAGTAACATCCTCCTCTTCTTTTACAGTAACATCCTCTTCTTTTACAGTAACATCCTCCTCTTCTTTTACAGTAACCTCCTCTTCTTTTACAGTAACCTCCTCTTCTTTTACAGTAACCTCCTCTTCTTTTACAGTAACCTCCTCTTCTTTTACAGTAACATCCTCTTCTTTTACAGTAACATCCTCTTCTTTTACAGTAACATCCTCTTCTTTTATAGTAACATCCTCCTCTTTCACTCTGAACGCGTCTTCCTCTTCTTTCACTGTAACGTCTATCTCTTCTTCTTTCACAGTAACAGCTTCACCCTCTGCTTGTTTTTGTATTGTAACATCTTCCTCCTCCTTTTTTACGACCTCTTTTTTAGCAGGAGGAGAGTAGCTTAGTGAGCTCATGGTCGGGAATGTTAGCTAGCTAGGCTAATGCTATCTTAACAAGTCAGCTAGCTGACTAATAACAACGTAAAAAAAATGTATAAATTGGATAACGAACAAGTCGACAGAAGTGTGTTTAAAACACAGTGTCTGATATACGCGAAAGCGTCTAATTTGTTCGGCTATTTTGTCTAGCAAGCTACCGAGGTGGCTGAATAACGGTTGCAGCTGTTTAAAGAAGCGTTCTGTCCACTAGATTATACGTCACACTAGCAGCGTTACCTTAAACCCTCACATCGCCATCTGCTGACTGGAGTGGGTAACGCAGCTGAATAAAATGTATATTTTACTTTCAGACAACAAGTTAACGGTTAGGAGGCATTCTTTTTTACCCACCAATGTAACAACAGTGTGGGAAAAATGCAATATTTCGCAACGTCATATTGATCTACTCTGTACTACCAAGTCTGTATGCTTCATGTTGGTTTGCAATTATAATATTGAGAAAGTTCCAGTGAAACTATTTTTTTTTATTTAAACAGGTAGGCTAGTTGAGAACAAGTTCTCATTTACAACTGCGACCTGGCCAAGATAAAGCAAAGCAGTTCGACACATACAACAACACAGAGTTACACATGGAATAAACAAACATACAATCAATAATACAGTAGAAAAGTATATATACAGCATGTGCAAATGAGGTAGGATAAGGGAGGTAAGGCAATAAATAGGCCATGGTGGCGAAGTAATTACAATATAGCGATTAAACACTGGAATGGTAGAATGTGCAGAAGATGAATGTGCAAGTAGAGATACTGGGGTGCAAAGGAGCAAGATAAATAAATACAGTATGGGGATGAGGTAGGTAGATAGGCTGTTTACAGATGGACTATGTACAGGTGCAGTGATCTGTGAGATGCTCTGACAGCTGGTGAGGGAGGATCCTATCTGCTTTATATCGGCAGCTATTCTTGTTATGGACCTTCATTTATAAGCATCATTTTTCTCCACACAGATATTACATATGGAATCGGGACATATTATATAAAAATACTTCTTTGTTTTTAGAATATTACCTACGATTAACCCTGTTGACTCATCAGTAGGAAAGATTTGCTTTTATTTCAGTCAATTCAACAACAATAGAGCTATACAAGCCTTCTTTCAACAGGATCAACCTGAATCGTTTCTAGTAATATCTCCTCCTTCCAGGCTTCTTTTTCTTCTTTGCGACTTTATATGGCGATTGGCAACCAACTAACTGGGTATATGCTTCTAAAAACCAATGAGGAGATGGGAGAGGCAGGACTTGCAGCGGGTTCTGCATCACAAATAGAATCAACTTCTATTTTAGCGCCTGGCAACGCAGACGCTCGTTGGCGCGAGCGAGCAGAATGGGTGCAATGATTGAATAACATGCATGTGTAAATGTATTTTGCATCGCTCTCGCACATGCGATGTGTCCGTTTTGGGCATGGTGTTAGGGTTAGCAGTGTGGAAAAGGTTGGGGTTATTTAAGGTAAGGGTTAGGCATTACGGTTAGCAGTGTGGTTAAGGTAAGGTTTAGGCATTAGGGTTAGCAGTGTGGTTAAGGTAAGGGTTAGGCATTAGGGTTAGCAGTATGGTAAAGGTTAGGTTTTAAATCAGATTTTATGACTGTGGTACTAACCTTTGCCTCTTAAGGGGAAAGTAATAACTGAAAGTTAAAAAATAACTGAAAGTAATCAGATTACATTACTGAGTTTGGGGAATCCAACAGTTACGTTACTGATGACACGTTTAGACAGGTAACTAGTAACTAACAGATTACATTTAGAACGTAACCTACCCAACCCTGGATACAGTATATAGGTCTCTCCATGGGTGGGAGATGGACATTTAAGATGATCAACACTCTCTTTATATTACTGACTTGTTGACTGATTGATCCATTCATCCTTCCATCCCTCCTCAGCCTTCCTCTCATCTGAAGACCCAGTGAGGGTGGAGCTCAGTCAGAGAGCTGTTGAGGGACTGGTTAGGAAGAACACTTCTACAGCCAGAGAGGTGAGAGGTCACACATGGTTTAGATGGTAAATATTTATGTTCCCTTAGCGGTTCATAACATCAGCAAAAGGGAATATGTTCCATCATCTATGTTTATTTACATTAGTGCAACTTGTCCACTGATATTGGTGTAATTTCTCACCCCTTTTGTCTGTATGTAAGTCAATTTCCCCTCAGGCACACACATTTGTTCTTTGTTAGTATGAATGTAATTTGTCTATACTGAACAAAAATATAAATGCAACAATTTCAAAGATTTTACTGAGTTAAAGTTCATATAAGGAAATCAGTCAATTGAAATAAATAAATTGGGCCCTAATCTATGGATTTCAAATGACTGGGAATACAGATATGCATCTGTTGATCATGCTGTTTAATCAGCTTCTTGATATGCCACTCCTGTCAGGTGGATGGATTATCTTGGTAAAGGAGAAATGCTCACTAACATGGATGTAAACAAATTTGTGCACAAAATGTGAGGGAAATAAGGTTTTTGTGCGTATGGAACATTTCTGGGATCTTTTATTTCAGCTCATGAAACATGGGACCAGCACCTTACATGTTACGTTTACATTTTTCTTCAGTGTAGAATGTACTTTCCCCACTCATTCACCCCGTCTCTTTACATTTCTTATGCATATTCGGTGGCCTGATTGCGTCCAGACTGTCAAATTCCGAACACAATGCCCATCCCGGCAAATCTAAATCTAATGCGAGCACATTGTGACTTTTGTGCATCCAGACCAGCTTGATCGGATGACGGAAGTCACATTTAGGTGCCAGGTGTAACTGAGGCTGTAGATGCTCCATATCCATTACTTTGAGTGTTTTATATAATATGACTAAATGTGTTTCTGTGTTACAGGGGCAGTCAAGAAATGGAACAGCAAGGCCACAGAACATGACATAAGCAGAGCTGTGGGAGACCACCTCAAGCCCCTGGTAGAGCTGGGGGTGGTGTTTACCACTCCACCACGCCTTCAGCAGGCTGGAAAAGTGGGATTGATACTGTTTGATCCATTTGTTTCAGTTTTCAGTAGTTGAATCCTTTGACTTATTTATTTAAAAAAAAATCATTTTCAACCAAAAAATTTTACTGGATTGGTTGAAAAAAGATACTAAACTTACATACAATGTACTATTTTGACAGTGGAAGATATACTGAATTTAATCTGTTTTTCATACTAGAATGGACCAAGATACGTGTTGCTTTTGCACATATTTGTTCATTGGTTTCGCAAGTCTGTTGATTGGTCGGTCATTGGGTTCATTTGTTTTACAATATGTTCAAATCAAGCTTTATTTATACAGCACATTTCAGACATGGACGAATAAAAGCAATAACAATAAAAACTGAAATATTTACTACACAACAATCATAAGGATAAAAAAACTAAAGAATAACAAAAACTGAAAGACTAATGAGCATTCTAAGGAAAAGCTTGTTTTATTCCATTCTTTGTAAACAATATAATTTGAACCCAAAAATGGTCAGTCGGTTGCATAAATAATTAAGATGACTAAATGTTACATGAAATGCAAATATGATGAAATATCAAAACAGAATGTTAATATGTATTGGCAATAATTCACTTAATTAATGGTGAGGAATGGAATTATTAAACATTTATATTTTTTCAGGCTGAATGTTTGAAATAAAAATAATATTTATATTATATGAATAAAATATAGTAGGTGATTTGAGTCATACTTCTTCAGTGGAAAGAAGACAACTACAACCTGAATGTTGTAAAGAAATACTGGAGTGATGATGGATTGTTCATAGACCCATTTTTTTTAATACTGCGTCCATGTGTATAGGCTGCAAGTACGTTGAATTAAGTTGTTTTCAAGTCGTTGAAACAAGGACCTGAAAAATACATATTTTCAACTTTCAACCAAAACCGAACGTAGTTTGGACCTCGGGTATAGTCTTGTTGTCTTTTCAATGTCATTTTGCTAGGTGGGAGAGCCCAATGTCAAAACAGTTTTAACGTGTCCTAATCAATAACCAATATGCAGAAACAGTTTGTGATATATTGACAACTTAAACATGAAATGTACTATCTACACAAACACAATAGTAATCATATTACTTAAAAAAAAAAAATGGAAACGAGCACCTTCTAAACTGCACATGCACCAAAAACACTGTTTTAACAACTGGCAAGAAACCACTGATATCGATTAGGGGGGAAATCAGGTTGTACGTGCTGTTGAAACTAACACAACAACAAAAAACACAAGGAGATGGGAGATATATTTTACCTCACTGGTTAGACGACAACCTGTAGAAGACAGTCGGCTACATTTTGGACTGATGCATTTAAATGTAGGGGTCCCTAAAACGAAGAGAAACGCAACACTTATTTGTCATCACTCATATCGATATGAAATCAATTGCGCGAAAGGGGGAGATGAGATTGCACGTAGGGTTAGAACAGTTAAAAAAACACATGGAGTCTGGGAATAATGTGTACATCACTGGTTAGAGGACAATTAGTAGAAAACAGCCAGCTAAAGTTTGAAGTGATGCATTTTGATTTAAGTGGGTTGCCAACGTAAGTGTAACGCAACACTTTATTTGTCAATCACTTTTTGTTAATGACATAAATAGTACTTTTTGTTAATTCAGAGCCTGGATTTTTCCCCTGATGAGGCTAATATTGTGCTGAAATCAATAGAAACGGGGGAAAACGTTTAGGGTTCTACATTGTGACATTATTAATGAAAATACTCCTACTACAATGTTAAACATTCTAAATTGTGACATTATTTAATTGATAAACTCCTTCATGTATGAATTTTCTGATGTTTAATCAGAGATCTTTTATCAGAGATATTTTATCAGAGTATCTCTTGTCACATTGATCACAGCTATGACACTTCTCTCCTGTGTGTGTTCTCTGGTGGGATTTTAAACATCCTGATGAAACAAAACTCTTTCCACAGTCAGAGCAGTGATACGGTTTCTCTCCTGTGTGTGTTCTTTTGTGTATAGTACAACAGCTAGATGTAACAAAACTCTTCCCACATTGATCACAGCTATAAGGCTTCTCTCCTGTGTGTGTTCTCTGGTGTCTTTTCAGGCTGCCAGATGTAACAAAACTCTTCCCACAATGATTACAGCTATAAGGCTTCTCTCCTGTGTGTGTTGTCTGGTGTACTTTTAAATGTCCTGTCGAAACAAAACTCTTTCCGCAGTCAGAGCAGTGGTAAGGTTTCTCTCCTGTGTGTGTTCTCTGGTGTATATTACGACTATTAGATGTAACAAATCTCTTCCCACATTGATCACAGCTATAAGGTTTCTCTCCTGTATGGATTCTCTGATGTACTATCAGGCCGCCTGAGTGACTAAAACTCTTCCCACATTGATCACACCTATAAGGTTTATCTCCTGTGTGTGTTCTCTGGTGTAATTTTAAATGTCCTGACAAACCAAAACACTTCCCACAGTCAGCACAGCTATAAGGTTTCTCTCCTGTATGGATTCTCTGATGTATTTTAAGGGTTGCTAGAGATGTGCATCTCTTCCCACAATGAGAGCAGCTGTGAGATTTCTCTCCAGTGTGTATTCTCAAGTGTGATATCAGTGTGTTTGAGTGAGCAAAGCTCTTCCCACATTGATGACAGCTATAAGGCTTCTCTCCTGTGTGTGTTCTCTGGTGTGATTGTAAATATCCTGAGACAGCTAAACTCTTTCCACAGTCAGAGCAATGGTAAGGCTTCTCTCATGTGTGTTTTCTCTGGTGTATAGTCAGCTGGCTAGATGTAGTGAAACTCTTCCCACATTGATAAAACTATTCGTTTTTTCTTCAGTGTGAATTCTCTGGTGTACCTTTAGTGAATCTAATCTTGAGTAACTCTTCCCACAGTCAGAGCAGTGGTGAGGTTTCTTCCCCCTGGGTCTCTGTTGGTGTTTGAGACGTTCTGATGTGGAGAGACTCTTCTCTGCCTCGTCAGCTTCATGATGTTGTTGAGGCTCACCAGTGGATCCACAATAGTCACGTCTCTCTCCTGTCTGAACAACAAAGTCAGACAGATGGTTAAGTAGAAATCTACAGTAGAAATCTACAGTTGATTTTGAGCTAAAAGGTGATGCCAATGATGTTGTACAACAACTTACATCTGTAATGAATGTTTAAATGGTTTTATAAACTTATTTGAAAATAGTATTAATAAAACAGTCAAGTGAGCAACAACATTCACATTCTGTCTTGTTTTTTTTATATATTAGAAGTAAAGTGGATGGTTCTACGCTATAAATAAGTTATTAAAGTTGCTGAAACCCTAAGCAGTGTGCCAGACGACTCTTGGTCACCAATATAGGCCCCTTTCTTGTGATTACAAAAATTGCAGAATTAAAGATCTGTGTCGCTATTCACTAATTCACTCTCATTGGGGGAAAACTCAGGGGAGTTCTCATAGGCTGCCAGCAAAAATATCCCCCATTTACAGGTTGCTTATGAGTCCATTTCACACTACTTTTAAATTACAATTGTAAGGCTCATTTGAAAGTATAATGTTTGTGTCATCATCGCAAATCAATTGCTTTATACTTAAAAAGCACTTGCTCTTTGGCTAGCTTTGCTACCAGCCTGTCAATGAGCATTAGCATTCAGGCTAACAACTGTTTGATCCAAAATACATACTATCACAACTTAAAAAACACTTGCTCTTTGGCTAGCTTTGCTGACAGCCTATGTCAATGAGCGTTAGCATTCAAGCTAACAACCGCTGCATCCAAAATGAGGTATTTTGCCACCATCACAACTTCGAAAAAGGCACTCGCACATCTGAGCTGATCTTTTTGTTGCAGGTGCCTGGTATCAATGGAATAACATGAGAGAAAAGAGGAAACATTAGAAAGATACTGAGCAGCTCATGTTATAGACAGAAGCTTGCTACATGGCAGACCAATCCGAACTCATCTCTTGGCATGTCCAGCCCATCAATTATCTCAGCCAATCGTGGCTAGAGGGAAGGTTCCTGACTTTTTCCGTGGCTAAACCAACTAAATTGTAATAATTTTATTGGGATTTACAGATGGCATACAAGTTTGTTATTAAGGCACATGAAAGTTCACATGTTCCAGAAGACATTTCTGGAGAAAAAAATGGTTTCGTTCAAATGCCTCTCCTGTGAAGTGGTGATGTGCGACACACACAGTTTTCTGTAACAGATCACATATTATCTTAGCGACTGTTCAAGCAATAATCAAAACAACAATTGTGAAATCCTGAGAACCCTAAAAAGTGTTTTTATTTAGAAGTAACAACCTGGTAAATCTAGACTGTTGAATGGCCCCAGATGGTGAACAGTTTATTTAGAAGTAATAACCTGGTAAATCTAGGCTGTTGAATGGTTCCAGATGGTGAACAGTTTATTTAGAAGTAATAACCTGGTAAATCTAGACTGTTGAATGGTTCCAGATGTTGAACAGTTTATTTAGTAATAACCTGGTAAATCTAGACTGTTGAATGGTCCCAGATGGTGAACAGTTTATTTAGTAATAACCTGGTAAATCTAGACTGTTGAATGGCCCCAGATGGTGAACAGTTTATTTAGAAGTAATAACCTGGTAAATCTAGACTGTTGAATGGTTCCAGATGTTGAACAGTTTATTTAGTAATAACCTGGTAAATCTAGGCTGTTGAATGGTCCCAGATGGTGAACAGTTTATTTAGTAATAACCTGGTAAATCTAGACTGTTGAATGGTCCCAGATGGTGAACAGTTTATTTAGTAATAACCTGGTAAAACTAGACTGTTGAATGGTCCCAGATGGTGAACAGTTTATTTAGTAATAACCTGGTAAATCTAGACTGTTGAATGGTCCCAGATGGTGAACAGTTTATTTAGCAATAATAACCTGGTAAATCTAGGCTGTTGAATGGTCCCAGATGGTGAACAGTTTATTTAGCAGTAATAACCTGGTAAATCTAGACTGTTGAATGGTCCCAGATGGTGAACAGTTTATTTAGTAATAACCTGGTAAATCTAGACTGTTGAATGGTCCCAGATGGTGAACAGTTTATTTAGTAATAACCTGGTAAATCTAGGCAGTTGAATGGTCCCAGATGGGGAACAGTTTATTTAGTAATAACCTGGTGGTAAATCTAGGCTGTTGAATGGTCCCAGATGGTGAACAGTTTATTTACTAATAACCTGGTAAATCTAGGCTGTTGAATGGTCCCAGATGAAGAACAGTTTATTTAGTAATAACCTGGTAAATCTAGGCTGTTGAATGGTCCCAGATGGTGAACAGTTTATTTAGTAATAACATGGTAAATCTAGACTGTTGAATGGTCCCAGATGGTGAACAGTTTATTTAGTAATAACCTGGTAAATCTAGACTGTTGAATGGTCCCAGATGGTGAACAGTTTATTTAGTAATAACCTGGTAAATCTAGGCTGTTGAATGGTCCCAGATGGTGAACAGTTTATTTAGTAATAACATGGTAAATATAGGCTGTTGAATGGTCCCAGATGGTGAACAGTTTATTTTGTAATAACCTGGTAAATCTAGACTGTTGAATGGTCCCAGATGGTGAACAGTTTATTTAGTAATAACCTGGTAAATCTAGGCTGTTGAATGGTCTCAGATGGTGAACAGTTTATTTAGTAATAACATGGTAAATCTAGACTGTTGAATGGTCCCAGATGGTGAACAGTTTATTTAGCAGTAATAACCTGGTAAATCTAGACTGTTGAATGGTCCCAGATGGTGAACAGTTTATTTAGTAATAACCTGGTAAATCTAGACTGTTGAATGGTCCCAGATGGTGAACAGTTTATTTAGTATTAACCTGGTAAATCTAGACTGTTGAATGGTCCCAGATGGTGAACAGTTTATTTAGTAATAACATGGTAAATCTAGGCTGTTGAATGGTCCCAGATGGTGACCAGTTTATTTAGTCATAACCTGGTAAATCTAGACTGTTGAATGGTCCCAGATGGTGAACAGTTTATTTAGTAATAACCTGGTAAATCTAGACTGTTGAATGGTCCCAGATGGTGAACAGTTTATTTAGTAATAACCTGGTAAATCTAGGCTGTTGAATGGTCCCAGATGGTGAACAGTTTATTTAGTAATAACCTGGTAAATCTAGACTGTTGAATGGTCCCAGATGGTGAACAGTTTATTTAGTAATAACCTGGTAAATCTAGACTGTTGAATGGTCCCAGATGGTGAACAGTTTATTTAGTAATAACATGGTAAATCTAGACTGTTGAATGGTCCCAGATGGTGAACAGTTTATTTAGTAATAACATGGTAAATCTAGACTGTTGAATGGTCCCAGATGACGAACAGTTTATTTAGTAATAACCTGGTAAATCTAGACTGTTGAATGGTCCCAGATGGTGAACAGTTTATTTAGTAATAACCTGGTAAATCTAGACTGTTGAATGGTCCCAGATGGTGAAGAGTTTATTTAGTAATAACCTGGTAAATCTAGACTGTTGAATGGTCCCAGATGGTGAACAGTTTATTTAGTAATAACCTGGTAAATCTAGGCTGTTGAATGGTCCCAGATGGTGAACAGTTTATTTAGTAATAACCTGGTAAATCTAGGCTGTTGAATGGTCCCAGATGGTGAACAGTTTATTTAGTAATAACCTGGTGGTAAATCTAGACTGTTGAATGGTTCCAGATGGTGAACAGTTTATTTAGTAATAACCTGGTAAATCTAGACTTTTGAATGGTCTCAGATGGTGAACAGTTTATTTAGTAATAACCTGGTAAATCTAGACTGTTGAATGGTCCCAGATGGTGAACAGTTTATTTAGTAATAACCTGGTAAATCTAGACTGTTGAATGGTCCCAGATGGTTAACAGTTTATTTAATAATAACCTGGTAAATCTAGACTGTTGAATGGTCCCAGATGGTGAACAGTTTATTTAGTAATAACCTGGTAAATCTAGACTGTTGAATGGTCCCAGATGGTGAACAGTTTATTTACTAATAACCTGGTAAATCTAGACTGTTGAATGGTCCCAGATGGTGAACAGTTTATTTAGTAATAACCTGGTAAATCTAGACTGTTGAATGGTCCCAGATGGTGAACAGTTTATTTAGTAATAACCTGGTAAATCTAGACTGTTGAATGGTCCCAGATGGTGAACAGTTTATTTAGTAATAACCTGGTAAATCTAGACTTTTGAATGGTCCCAGATGGTGAACAGTTTATTTAGTAATAACCTGGTAAATCTAGACTGTTGAATGGTCCCAGATGGTGAACAGTTTATTAAGTAATAACCTGGTAAATCTAGGCTGTTGAATGGTCCCAGATGGTGAACAGTTTATTTAGTAATAACATGGTAAATCTAGGCTGTTGAATGGTCCCAGATGGTGAACAGTTTATTTAGTAATAACCTGGTAAATCTAGACTGCTGAATGGTCCCAGATGGTGAACAGTTTATTTAGTAATAACCTGGTAAATCTAGACTGTTGAATGGTCCCAGATGGTGAACAGTTTATTTAGTAATAACCTGGTAAATCTAGGCTGTTGAATGGTCCCAGATGGTGAACAGTTTATTTAGTAATAACCTGGTAAATCTAGACTGTTGAATGGTCCCAGATGGTTAACAGTTTATTTAGTAATAACCTGGTAAATCTAGGCTGTTGAATGGTCCCAGATGGTGAACATCAGTTGTTTTCCCCCACGGTGGTCATTCTACTTGTTTATGACGTGACTCTGAGTCATCAGGTTGCCATGGGCTACATGGGGTGTTTTGATTTCACTCTGGGTTGAGCAGACAAACAGAGAGGGGACAAAGTCTGTCCTATTTCAGTGGCTGATAATACAGGTGGCGATCCAGGATTGGTCCATTTTAGTTTTAAACTAATACTATACTGTATATGAGTCTTTCTATTAATAAAGAGGACAATGTGGGACATTGGGATCACATTTCTAAATGACTGGAAACAAAAACACATTTCATGCAGTTCCACATGTGAACTTACAGGAATAAAAGTCTATTTACACTGAGTGTACAAAACATTATGAACACTTGCTCTTTCCACGACAGACTGACCAGGTGAATCCAGGTGAAAGATATGATCCTTATTGATGTCACTTGTTAAATTCACTTCAATCAGTGTAGATGAATGGGAGGAGACAGGTTAACCCCCTTGAGTTGATGTGTTCACCCCCCACTGTAATCTAATTAGCATAATACAAACCAATGCCATAAAAATGTGTCTGTTTAAGATGCGGTGAAAGGTGGTAGAGATATATCGGTGTTTGTCAGACCATGAGACATTCCGAAAATCAGTCTTCTCACAAAAACATCTGAACAGTTTTTGGCAACACAATAATATGATCCCTCTGTGGAAAGGTAAGTCTCTCACAAACACGTACATGTGTACACACAGAAGCCTGACAAGACTGGTCTGAACGTAGTCCGGTACCAGTTTAATAAATGAATGTTAGTCTACAGTATATCATTTGGTGGCAAAAGAAAGGGGTATAACATGTGTTAATTAAATTTGTTTTTAGATTAGATTCGAATTTTTACTATCTGTTATTCCATGTATTGATCTGTTATTCCATGTATGGATCTGTTATTCCATGTATGGATCTGTTATTCCATATATGGATCTGTTATTCCATGTATTGATCTGTTATTCCATGTATGGATCTGTTATTCCATGTATGGATCTGTTATTCCATATATGGATCTGTTATTCCATGTATTGATCTGTTATTCCATATATGGATCTGTTATTCCATGTATGGATCTGTTATTCCATATATGGATCTATTATTCCATGTATGGATCTGTTATTCAGTGCATTTCTATGGGCTAATAGCAGTGAGGCGAAATTCAATGTTTCATCAAATATTTTTTTTGTATATATATATTTTGAAACCTAAAAGGGGTCCTAAAATTCTAAATAGCTAAATGATCCACCTTAAAACAATTCCATATGTTAGCTTAGTAGAACCCCCAACGCTGCTGGGCTTTCACGATCAACAGTTTCCCGGGGTGTATCAAGAATGGTCCACCACCCAAAGGACATCCAGCAAACTTGACACAGCTGTGGGAAGCATTGGATTCAACATGGGCCAAACCCCCTATGGTACGCTTTCGACACCTTGTAGAGTCCATGTACCGACGAATTGAGGCTGTTCAACTCAATATTAGGAGGGTGTTCCTAATGTTTAACATAGACCTAGGACCCATAATTTCACCTAACAATAACAATGACCTACTGTAGGACCCAATAATACTTTGTGAATAATCCCACTAGGATACTCTGTAATGAGTTGTCATTCTAAATGTCCTGAATAAAGGAAAATAGCTCTGTGTGTTGTACAATAGCCTATCAATCAAGGAACAGATCTCTACACATTATGTGGAAAGTATCTCTGTGTCCAAACTGACACACAGAAACCCATAAAACCTTATCACATTACCTTGATGCTTTGTTAGATCTAATCAGACCCTACTGTAAATCAATCAGACTAGACTCTACTGTAAATCAATCAAACTCTGCTGTAAATCAATCAGACTAGAACCTACTGTAAATGTTATGAACATACATTTGTTAGGGATATTGGATCCAATGTGGAGAACAGTATTGTTCCCTGATAGATATTCTAGACATTCCTTCTAAACAACATTTTCCCCGCACTTTGGCTGTTGCATCGCATGCAGTTTGTCATTTGCAGTGGTGTAAAGTACTTAAGTAAAAATACTTTAAAGTACTACTAAAGTAGGTTTTTGGGGTATCCGTACTTTACTATTGTCACGTCCTGACCAGTAGAGGGTGTAGTTGGGTCAGGACGTGGCAGAAGGGAGTGAGTGTTTTATTGTTTCATTTAATTTTGGCCGTGTGACTTCCAATCAAGCACAGCTGTAGAGGGTTGTGGTTGATTGGGAGTCACACATAAGTTGCCTACGTTTCCGTTGTGTGGTGTGGGTAATTGTGCTTGTCATTGTGGTTGCACCTGACAGGACCGTGTTGGCTGTCAGTTTTGTTGTTTTTGTAAATTGCACAGTGTTCGTGTAATTAAATATGACGAACCTTAACTCCGCCGCATTTTGGTCCACTTCTTCCTCAGACAGCCGTTACAGAATTACCCACCAAACCAGGACCAAGCGGCGGAAGAGGAAGGAGCAGCAGGACTACTGCGTTATGAACAAATGGACGTGGGAACAGATCCTGGACGGAGAGGGACCATGGACTCAGGCTGGGGATTATCGCCTCCCGCAGTGGGAGATTGAAGCGGCGAGAGCGGAGAGGCGATACCTACGAGGAGAGAGAGCGCAACGAGCGCGAGAGGCAGCCCCAAGAATTTTTTTGGGGGGGGCACACGGGACAGTCGGTGGAGTTGAGGTCGGAACCAGAGCCAGTCGGGATGACATTGGAGGTGAGCGAGGGATATGAGACAGAGACTGTGACGGGGTTAATGGGAAAATTAGGAGAGAGAGAGATGAGAGAGCTGCTAGTGTGGTGCATAAAGTACGGCATTCGCCCTAATGAGCGTGTCGTGGGTATGATGTCACCTGAGGCAGCTCTCCATACTCGTCCTGAGGTGCGTGCTGGTTGTCTGGTAAAGATTGTGCCTGCGCCCAGAAACAGGCCTCCTGCATGTCTTCCCAGCCCTGCACATCCTGTACCTACGCCCAGAACCAAGCCTCCTGCATGTCTTCCCATCCTGGTCAAGCCCGTGTCTCCTCCACGGACCAGTCCTCCAGTGGATCTCCCTATACTGGTCAAGCCCGTGCCTCCTCCACGGACCAGTACTCCAGTGGGTCTCCCTATCCGGGTCAAGCCCGTGGTCTCCTCCACGGACCAGTCCTCCAGTGGATCTCCCTATCCTGGTCAAGCCCGTGTCTCCTCCACGGACCGGTCCTCCAGTGGGTCTCTCCACCCTGGTCTCTCCTGTGCCACCTCCTCAAACCAGGCCTCCAGCGGGCCTTCCCAGACTGGTGAGTCCAGGGCCTGCGCCCAGAGCCAGGCCTCCGTTATGTCTCCCCAGCCTGGTGAATCCAGAGTCGGAGCTGCCCGCCAGTCAACAGTCGTCGGAGCGGCCCGCCAGTCAACAGTCGTCGGAGCGGCCCGCCAGTCAACAGTCGTCGGAGCGGCCCGCCAGTCAACAGTCGTCGGAGAGGCCGGACTGCCGGGGCGGCCGGACTGCCCTGTTCTGCCGGGGCGGCCGGACTGCCAGGATCAGCCCGAGTGGCCCGCATGCCTTCCGGCCCAGCCCGAGTGGTCCGTCTGCCAGGGTCAGCCCGAGTGGCCCGTCTGCCGGGTGCAGCGATCGGCGCCAACAGAGTGGGCGACGCCGAAGGTGGAGCGAGGTCCACGTCCTGCACCTGAGCCACCTCCAGGATAGGTGGGTTGGGGAGGGAGGGTGTAGCACAGTGCCGTCGGTGACGGCAGCCACCCTCCCTTATTGTTTAGGTGTTCCTTTTTGTTGGGGATTTTTTTGTGTGTTTTCCTTTTTTTAGGTGCATCCCGGGGTCTGCACCTTGAGGGGGGGGTACTGTCACGTCCTGACCAGTAGAGGGTGTAGTTGGGTCACGACGTGGCAGAAGGGAGTGAGTGTTTTATTGTTTCATTTAATTTTGGCCGTGTGACTTCCAATCAAGCACAGCTGTAGAGGGTTGTGGTTGATTGGGAGTCACACATAAGTTGCCTACGTTTCCGTGGTGTGGGTAATTGTGCTTGTCATTGTGGTTGCACCTGACAGGACTGTGTTGGCTGTCAGTTTTGTTGTTTTTGTAAATTGCATAGTGTTCGTGTAATTAAATATGACGAACCCTAACTCCGCCGCATTTTGTTCCACTTCTTCCTCAGACAGCCGTTACAACTATTTATATTTTTACCAACTTTTACTCCACTACATTCCCAAAGAAAATAATGTACTTTTTACTCCTGACACCCAAAAGTACTTGTTACATTTCGACAGGAAAATGGTCCAATTCACACACCTATCAAGAGAACATCCCTACTGCCTCTGCTCTGGCAGACTCACTAAACAGAACATCCCTGGTCATCCCTACTGCCTCTGATTTGGCAGACTCACTAAACAGATAACATCCATGGTCATCCCTACTGCCTCTGATCTGGCAGACTCACTAAACATAAAATGCTTCATTTGAGTGTTGGGAGTGAGCCCCTGGCTATCCATCAATAAAAATAAATTTTAAATTGTGCCGTCGGGATTGCTTGATATAAAGAATTTGAAATTATTTTTACTTTTGGTAAGTATGTTTTACCAAATCTAATTACTTTTGATACTTAAGTATTTTAAAACCAAAATACTTTTCGACTTCAACTCAATAACTATTTTACTGGGTGACTTTACTGGGTGACTTTCAGTCATTTTCTATTAAGGTATCTTTACCTTTACTCAATTATGATAATTGAGTACTTCTTCCACCACTGGTCATTTGTCAACTTATATCAACCATTATACCATTGGATTTTTCAAAATAATTTAGGATTTCTGTGCACAAACTGTTTTTCCCCGCGTAATGTAAGGAGACACTAAATGTTACGTAGTTTGAGTCCATTTCAGAGATATGAATACAAAAAACTGTCCGAAAGCAAGATCCAGTATTTAAGTTGAAGTTCAATGCCGAGGCCTAATTTAACTGTTAAGCGCTTAATACATCATATGACAAGTGTAACATTATGACTATAACTACTGTTCCCTGAAGGAGGGAAACGAGGCACAACATACTATTAAATCTGCGTCTGGCTGGCTGTCCAGCCTTCCACCGGTGATAAGTGTGAGGCTCGGATTCATTCCTTCAATTTAATACCACTCTTCATTGAGCTCAGAAACGGGTGGTGCGAGGCCAAACAGATGTTGTTCCTCGTTTCCCTCCTTCAGGGAATAGTAGTTAAAGTCATGACATTAGGTTCCGTTTCAGTCAGTCAACATCGGTACAACATACTATGGGGGAATAGAATCCCATCCCAAGCCAACCCCAACGGACACTAAATGAAACGGCCCCGCAAGATGCGGCAGTCTGGGTATTGCGCACATGGTGCGCTGCCTAGTGACTTTCCCCTTTCCCGGCTGTAAGCACAGCTGAGTAATAAAACCTCACACAAATGGGTGGTGATGCCCAACTCACCGCAGCACAAATATCTCCTACAGTCAAACCTTTAAATATTGCCCAAGAAGCTGCCAGACCCCTGGTGGAGTGGGCGTGTACACCTCTAGGTAACCTTTGCCCCTTGCTGCTATATGCCAGTGGGAGAGACGCTGCCAAAAGCTGGTCACATAACCGGATATCGCGGGTCGAAAAGCTCGGATCGGATACAGGGCATGTGACCTCTGTTGCGCCCCCCCCCCCCCCCCCCCCAAAAAAAAGAGGCAAAAAGGGAATTTGCTCAAAAGCTAAGGACACAATCAAATGCCGACCGTATTATCTGCAGAGAGAATTCTCATCGGTTATAGCCACGGCCGTGTATATCCCCCCTCAAGCTGATACCACGACGGCCCTCAAGCTGATACCACGACGGCCCTCAAGCTGATACCACGACGGCCCTCAAACTGATAGCATAACGGCCCTCAAACTGATACCACAACGGCCCTCAAACTGATACCACAACGGCCCTCAAACTGATACCACAACGGCCCTCAAAGAACTCCACTGGACTTTATGCAAACTGGAAACCACATATCCTGAGGCTGCATTTATTGTAGCTGGGGATTTTAACAAAGCAAATTTGAGAAAAGGAATGCTGAAGTTCTATCAACATATTGACTCTAGTACTCTTGCTGCCAAAACACTCGACCACTGTTACTCCAACTTCCCGGGATGGCTATAAGACCATCCCCCGCCCTCCTTCGGCAACTCTGACCATGACTCCATTTTACTCCTCTCTTCCTATAGGCAGAAACTCTAAGTCCTATTCAATGCTGGTCTGACCAATCGGGATCCACGTTTCAAGATTGTTTTGATCACGCGGACTGTTCCAGGTAGCTTCCAAGAATGACATTGACGAATACACTGATTCCGTGAATGAGTTTATCAGGAAGTGTATAGACGATGTTGTACCCACTGTGACTATTAAAACCTACTCTAACCAGAAACCTTGAATAGATGGCAGCATTCACGCAAAACTGAAAGTGTGAACCACCGCATTTTACCATGGCAAGGTGACTGGGAATATGGCCGAATACAAACAGTGTAGTTATTCCCTCCGCAAGGCAATCAAACAAGCAAAACGTCAGTATAGAGACAAAGTGGAGTTGCAATTCAACGGCTCAGACACAAGACGTACGTGGCAGGGTCTACAGACAATCACGGACTACAAAAGGAAAACCAGCCATGTCGCGGATACCGACGTCTTGCTTCCAGACAAGCTAAACCTTCTCTGCCCGCTTTGAGGATAACACAGAGCAACCGGCACGGCCCTCTACCAAGGACTGTGGGCTCTCCTTCTCCGTGGCCGATGTGAGTAAGACATTTAAGCGTGTTAACCCTTGCAAGGCTCCCGGCCCAGTAGGCATCCCTACCCGCGTCCTCAGAGCATGAGCAGACCAGCTGGCTGGTGTGTTTACAGACATTTCCAATCTCTCCCTATGCCAGTCTGCTGTCTCCACATGCTTCAAGATGTCCACCATTGTTCCTGTACCCAAGTAAGCAAAGGTAACTGAACTAAATGACTCCCGCCCCGTAGCACTCACTTCTGTCATCATGAAGTGCTTTGAGAGGCTAGTTAAGGATCATATCCCCTCCACCTTACCTGTCACCCTAGACCCACTTCAATTTGCTTACCGCCCCAATAGATCGACAGACGATGCAATCGCCATCACACTGCCCTATTCCATCTAGACAAGAGGAATACATATGTAAGAATAATGTTCTTTGACTATAGCTCAGCATTCACCACCATAGTACCCTCCAAGCTCATCATTAAGCTCGAGGCCCTGTGTCTGACCCCCACCCTGTGAAACTGGGTCCTGGACTTCCTGACGGGCCGCCCCCAGGTGGTGAAGGTAGGAAATAACACCACTACGCTGATCCTCAACACAGAACCCCCTCAGAGCTGCCTACTCAGTCCCCTCCTGTACTCCCTGTTCACCCATGACTGCGTGGCCAAAGCACGCCTCCAACTTAACCATCAAGTTTGCAGCTTGGCACGGCAACTGCACCGCCCGCAACCGCAGGGCTCTCCAGAGGGTGGTGCGGTCTGCACAACGCATCACCGGGGGCAAACTACCTGCCCTCCATGACACCTACACCACCCGATGTCACGGGAAGGCCAAACATATCATTAAGGACAA
Source organism: Salmo salar (assembly GCF_965601325.2). Taxonomy (NCBI): domain Eukaryota; kingdom Metazoa; phylum Chordata; class Actinopteri; order Salmoniformes; family Salmonidae; genus Salmo; species Salmo salar. Next base: position 85,183,837 of record NC_138292.1, on the reverse strand, counting down.
CAACCACCCGAGCCACTGCCTGTTCTCCACGCTATCATCCAGAAGGTGAGGTCAGTACAGGGGCATCAAAGCTGGGACCGAGAGACTGAAAAACAGCTTCTATCTCAAGGCCATCAGACTGTTAAACAGCCATCACTAGCACAGAGAGGCGGCTGTCTACATAGACTTGAAGTCATTGGCCACTTTAATAAATGGATCACTTGTCACTTTAATAATGTCACTTTAATAATGTTTACATATCTCGCATTACTCATATATGTATATACTGTATTCTATCCTATTCTACTGTATCTTATTCTTGCCTCTCTGACATTGCTCGTCCATATATTTGTAGAGTCTTAATTCCACTCCTTTACTAGATGTGTGTATTGGGTATATGTTGTGTAATTGTTAGATATTACGTTTAGATACTACTCCACTGTTGGAGCTAGAAGCACAAGCATTTCGCTACACCCGCAATAACATCTACTAAACACGTGTATGTGACCAATACAATATTTGATTTGATTTAGCCATGACTTTCGTGGGCAAAGGCTGCATTTGGACGAAAATGTCACCTTAAGAGACGCCCGAGGCGAACTGAGTACAGGAAGGGTGTATGGATAACACGTGGAGGTCCCCAGCACATTTACCTGAGGACAAAGCCACAAGCAAGGAGATTTTATAGGAGAGGATCTTCAGATCCACAGAATCCAGAGAGTTTCAAAAGGCGGCCTCACACAGAGCATTCTACACCAAATCCCAAGTCGGGCTGGGCAATATGGCCAAAATATCATAGAACCGTAGAAAACAAAAAGATGGTATTTGATGTTTTTGAATAATACAAATTCTAAATGTTCTTTATGAGTAGTATAGTGACCCTGGGGTGACAACAAATACATTCTAAATTCTAAATGTGTCTTTATGAGTAGTATAGTGACCCTGGGGTGATAACACATACATTCTAAATGTTCTTTATGAGTAGTATAGTGACCCTGGGGTGACAACAAATACATTCTAAATGTTCTTTATGAGTAGTATTGTGACCCTGGGGTGACAACACACACATTCTAAATGTTCTTTATGAGTAGTATTGTGACCCTGGGGTGACAACACATACATTCTAAGTGATTTCAATGGGTCTTTCTCCATTCTGATTGTTTTATACTGTTCAACTCAACTTCAACCTAAAATAATATTCTGCATTATCATCAACTTCTGCATTTCCTGGTGGTGATCCTAACTGACCTATGACAGGGAATTGTACTAGGATTAAATGTCAGGAATTGTGAAAAACTGAGTTTAAATGTATTTGGGTAAGGTGTATGTAAACTTCCGACTTCAACTGTATTGTGAAAGGGTAGGAACCAAAGTGTTGATAAGTGTTTCCTAAAGCACCGTTTAATTTTTGGCTACATATTTTCTCTTAGCTACTTCATGTAGCTAACATATTCTTGCTTCGTGTATTCCTCTTTGATTTAGAAGATACTGTTGCACAAACAACATGCTGATTTAGGTATACACCATTACTGGATTATCAGGCTGTATAGCTAAATCAAATCAAAGTTTATTTGTTAAATGCGCCGAATACAAACAGGTGTAGAGCTTACCGTGAAATGCTTACTTACAGCAATTAACCAACAACACAGTTAAGAAAATATAGTTAAGAAAATATTTACAAAATAAACTAAAGTAAAAAATGAAATACACAAAAAAATGTCATAAAAACAATGAATAATATTTGCTCTGACAGTACATTTATTAGCTCTGGGATGCTAGCCTTTTAGGCTGAGTTCCTCTGTCCAGTGTCTGTGTTCTTTTGCCCATCTTAATCTTTTATTTTTATTGGCCAGTCTGAGATAGGGCTTTTTCTTTGCAACTCTGGCTAGATGGCCAGCATCCCAGAGTCGCCTCTTCACTGTTGACGTTGAGACTGGTGTTTTGCGGGTACTATTTAATGAAGCTGCCAATTGAGGACTTGTGAGGCAAACCATACACAAAGTGAAAAACATGTTTTATTTACAATTAGAGGATTTAGAACACCCACAGTCCTCTACACCAGATTGTGCTCCTGATGCCAAGTCCCATAGCAGTCTCTTTTTGGTGTGAAGCAGAGGGTAACAGCACAAGTAGTGCAGGTGATGGGAGATTTCTTGTGGCACAGAACACAACGACGCCTCCCTGCTGTGCTCTTTTTGCCCAGAGGCACATTCAGGTCTGCAGTGATGTATTTTGGCAGGTGAACACCTCTGGTGACAGGAGTAGAGGGGACAGATGTAGAGCAGACAGAAGGTGCTGCTGTGGACTTTGTGCCGTAGTCAGCAAGCTCCCGGATGAGCAGCTCTCTGAAGGCTAGCTGTGTCATGGAGGTCTGTCCAGAGCTCTTAGCCATTTCCTTCTGGAGGACGAATGCATTCACCACAGCAATGTCAATGAAGTGATAGAACACTGTCCTGTACCATTTCCTTGTCTTGTGGAGAACATTGTTGTAGCCTATCAGAGCGTCTGACAGGTCCACACCTCCCATGCTCTTGTTGTAGTCCTTTACAGCAGCAGGAATGGGGACATTCTTTGTGGTCCATGCCCCATTAGCGTCCTTCACACGCCTGACGACGTGATTGCCACTTAAGGATTTGTGGATAGTGGTGCACATGACCACCTCTCTGGTATCCATCCACTTTACAAAGAGCAGGTCATCTTTACGAATCCATCTCATGGTACCCCTATCAGCCCTCTTAGGCATGTCGTTCACTTTAGTTTTTGGAAAGCCCTGTCTGTTGGTACGAATGGTGCCACAAGCCCACACATCCAGCTTCCTCAGGTCTGTGAACAGGGTAGGGCTTGTGTAGAAGTTGTCCACAAACAGTTTGTAGCCCGTCCCAAGCAATGGAAAATCCAATAATTCCATAACGGAATCATAACTAAGTCCCTTACCAGTGGCTGAGATGGATTTACCCTCGTAAACAAAACAATTCCAAGTGTAGGCACACACAGAATCGGTCAAAACAAACAGTTTGTAAGCCCATTTTGTTGGCTTGTTACGCATATATTGTTTGAGGCCAATCCTAGCCTTTGAGGCTACCATCCTCTCATCTATGGACAGGTTCTGGTTGGGCTGAAAATGGGTCTTGCAGGCCTCAACCATGCTGGGGTAGAGAGGTTTGATTTTGCAGAGCCTATCAACGCTTGCTGTGCCTCTCTTCTTGTCATTGTCGTCGTCAGCTTGTGGGTCACTGATATGAAGCGCCCGTGAGATAGTCAGAAACCTGTTACAAGACATGACAGTTGTGGGGAAAGGCAGTCGGTAGAGTGTTGACGTTCTCCAGTAGTCCTTCAGGTTTTTCAACTTCACAAGCCCCATGTAAATAACCAGTGAGATGTAACAGTACAGGTCTTGGACGGAAATGGGCTTCCATGCCTCTTTCTTGCCTGCTTGTTTCTTAGCCCCATACTTGTTGGTGTTAGACACCAGCGAATCCAGAACTGACAAGGAGAAAAACATCTGGAAAAGATGAAGGGGGCTGTACTTTGCAGTCATGTCCAGCTGAGGTCCTGGCTGTCTTTTCGGTCTAAATGTTGGTGGAAGTGGCTCCACATCATCTTCTAGCACAGTGTGCCAACGGTCCTCTGCCTCGGTGGTAGTTGCCGCTGGTTCACTGGCCCTCCTCCGCTTCTGGGCTGGCCTCTTCACACCTCTAGATGGCCGGGCCGGGGTGGGTGTGGAGCCAGAGACAGCAGCAGCAGGGGTCAGACTGGAGGAACCAGTTCCTACGTTTGAACGAGTTGGGGATGGAGGACTGTGGTCTCTTTGGAGTGGCACCCAGAGGTCATCAGAGTCAGAGTCTCTACCACTATTGAGGATTAAAAAAACATTCAGTTAGATCTCAAGTTTACTGTTATTTTATTTAACCTTTATTTTAGTAGAGGTGAGCCCTGCATCAATACATTACGTGTGAGCTCTGCATCAATACATTACGGGTGAGCCCTGCATCAATACATTACGTGTGAGCTCTGCATCAATACATTACGGGTGAGCCCTGCATCAATACATTACGGGTGAGCCCTGCATCAATACATTACGGGTGAGCCCTGCATCAATACATTACAGGTGAGCCCTGCATCAATACATTACGGGTGAGCTCTGCATCAATACATTACGGGTGAGCCCTGCATCAATACATTACGGGTGAGCCCTGCATCAATACATCAAATACACATATCTATAAACATATATATTATATAGAGTATAAGGAACACAATCACTATAATGAAATATGTGGATCAATAAGACAGTCAAAAAGCCACAGCATGTCATAGCCAACATAACATACAATGTATTAGCATAGCCTATGTGTATACCTCAACAAGGTTGAACAAGGTACGCCTGTTAATTGAAATGCATTCCGGGTGACTACCTCATGAAGCTGGTTGAGAGAATGCCAAGAGTGTGCAAAGCTCTCATCAAGGCAAAGGGTGGCTACTTTGAAGAATCTCAAATATGACATATATTTTGTTTAACACTTTTTTTGGTTACCACATACTTCCATATGTGTTATTTCATAATTTTGATGTCTTCACAATTTTTCTACAATGTAGAAAATAGTACAAATACAGAAAAACCCTGGAATGAGTAGGTGTGTCCAAACTTTTGACTGGTACTCTGTGTATATAGACATATATAAATCAATACAAATATCTGAAAGGAATATGCAACCATTTAAACAACTGCATTAGCATGAGAAGCAAAAACCTATTTTACTTACTGATCTAAAAGTGGATCTTTTCCTTCCAAAAACATTTCTTCTGCGCTGGAATCAAAACTGTGGTCACTGACAGATTCGCCATCCATTCCATCTGTGTCTCTCTCACGGTCAATTTCTGCAATAATATCATCAAAATGTGTATACTTGGATTTCCATTTAGTTTTTCCACTCTTAGTAGCCATGTTTAACTTTTTCAACTTTGAGAAAAGTTTGAAGAAGAGAACGAACCGCTGGGTAAGGTAAACTACCGTGCGTCCTGTTTCCTTTCAACAGAGAATGAACTCTGTTGCGCACAGCTCTAGCATGATGGCTGTTTGTCCTACAAACGGCATTCACATACTGCTGGAAAGCCCAGCTCATTGGCTATCTAGCTAGGTTTCAAAATGATAGGTGGTCATTGGACCGAGACACTGTCAATCAAGTGAACACTGCTCGTGTCATTGGTGCGTAATGATGGCTGACCTTCATGGGATAATTGACATGTTGTGTAGCCAATACGTAATGTAGAATGATGAAGCAAGTTTGGTTGCCTTCTTGAGTGTCTGAGGATTGCACAGGAACCAAACTTGACCGGGTTAAACAACGTTTTGCTGATTAGATTTCATAAATTGTTTTGTTGCAAGTTCAAAGAGTTGGAATTCATACAAAATGCTGTATACATCATGGAACGGTTAGGATATACCGTAAATTCCGGACTATAAGCCGCAACTTTTTTCCCAGGCTTTGAACCTCGCGGCTTAAACAATGACGCGGCTAATATATGGATTTTTCCCGCTTTCAATTTTGTTTTCTCCAAAAAAACACATTCTGTGATGTGCTCAGTTTTTTGGCGGCATGAAGCTTTCATTAGACCAATGAAATTGCCGAACGGGTTACGGTCAAACAACTTTTTTGTTTACTGTTTATCGAGCGCTCTCAAACTTCCCATCATTCTGATTACGGTAGTCATTTGTCACCCTCATCATGGCAAAGACACGGAGAAATGCATATGATGCAGCTTTCAAGTTGAAGGCGATTGATCTGGCTGTTGGAAAAGGAAATAGAGCTGCTGCACGGGAGCTTGGTCTTAATGAGTCGATGATAAGACGTTGGAAACAGCAGCGTGAGGAAAAGACAACTAAAGCTTACTGCTCATTTTTTATTTTTTGTTACAAGCCGTGTGTTTCGTTAAAGCCTATTTATTTTTGTTACAAGCCGTGTTTCGTTAAAGCCTATTTATTTTTGTTACAAGCCGTGTTTCGTTAAAGCCTGTGTACAGTTCATTTGTTTCAATGTACCGGTAGGCACCTGCGGCTTATAGACATGTGCGGCTTATTTATGTTAAAAAATAAATAAATATACATTTTAGTGTTTGCGGCTTATATTCAGGTGTGCTTAATAGTCCGGAAATTACGGTAAAAATGGATTTTATCAAACAAAACAAGACCCTTAGGACGACAAATCAGAACAAGATTAATGAATGTAAGTACATTATTTACCGTCAGAGCAGCAACTGTCCAGATTTCGAGACACTGATCCTGTAGAAGTAAAAAATGCCACATCAATCAACCAACCAATCTGCAGTTCAAACAATAACAAAACTGTCATTACACCACTGTTTTGGTAATAAGATGGATGGGGCTGGAGAAATGTAACTACTCTCAAATTCATAGACAACCTATGGATGCAAGGACTGACTATCCATGATATCAACATTACAGTTTTAACCATGTTGAGGCTATACAGTGTTGGTTTACATTTACATTGTTTCTAAACATTGGACAAAACAAATGCTTATATGGGGTTCTGAAGGGGTACGACAGTTTAACTAAGCTCATGAGACATGTGTTATAGGCATGTGTTATATTTAAGCAATAAGGTACGAGGGGGTGTGGTATATTGCCAATATACCACGGCTAAGGGCTATTCTTAGGCACGCTGCATCGTGGACAAAGCCCTTAGCCGTGGTATATTGGCCATTTACTACAAACACACGAGGTGCCTTATTGCTATTATAAACTGGTTACCAACATAATTAGAGCAGTAAAAATAAATGTTTTGCCATACCCGTGTGGTATACAGTCTGAAGAAGAATCAATGGTTATATAGAAATAATTTAAAAGTCAAATTATGGATGTAGCAACTGCATATTTCCCCTTTTAACACACATCAGTTCAACAACTGCAGAGTTTGTGCCTCTGTTTTTAAGACAGTACTTACTAGTGTTAATCAGGGAACGGTTTCTCAAAACCATCTTATGGCTAAGTTCATCGTTAGAACCATTGGACGCCTTAAGATGCGTTTGGGAAACCGGGCCCAGATATCCAGTTTCCTCCTCTTCTTCCACCTCCTTTTTCGATGTAACAATCATCTCCCCCTCCTCTTTCATTCCAAAAACAGCATCCTCCTCTTTCTCTTCCTCCTCCTCTTTCACTCTGAACGCGTCTTCCTCTTCTTTCACTGAAATGTATTTCTCTTCTTCTTCCACGATAACAGCCTCAACCTCAACTTGTTTTTGTATAGTGACATCCTCCTCTTCCTTCTCCTCTTTTACGGCAATGTTCAGCCACAGACCCTCTTTCGCCGTCCAGCAGACTTCCTCTTTAGCAGGAGGAGAGTAGCTTAGTGAACTCATGGTCGGAGATGTTAGCTAGCTAGGCTAATGCTATCTTAACAAGTCAGCGAGCTGAATAATAACAACAACACCGTAAATATGAAATTAAATCTGATAACTAACTAGACGTCAGAAGTGGGTTTAAAACACAGTGGCTAATATACACGAAAGCGTCTAATTTGTTCGGCTATTTTGTCTAGCAAGCTACCGAGGTGTCTTACTAACTGTTGCTGTTGTTGAAAGAAGCGTTCCGTCCACTAGATTATACGTCACACTAGCAGCGTTACCTTAAACCCTCACATCGCCATCTGCTGACTGGAGTGGGTAACGCAGTTGAGTAAAATGTATATTTTATTTTCAGTTAAAGGGTAGGAAGCATGAGTTTTTACTCACCAGTGTAACAACACAGTGTGGTTAAAGACTTAGTAACGGAGTTGTAGTCACGATCTGGTTACTTATAAGTACAAACAGTTATGTTTTTGCGTTATTACCTATTTATTAACTTATTTCCGGCTATCTTCTACACTACCCACAATGCAATATTTCGCAACGTCATATTATTTTATTTATTTTTTATTTCACCTTTATTTAACCAGGTAGGCCAGTTGAGAACAAGTTCTCATTTACAACTGTGACCTGGCCAAGATAAAGCAAAGCATTGCAACAAAAACAACAACACAGAGGTACACATGGGATAAACAAACCTACAGTCAATAACACAATAGAAAAATCTATGTACAGTGTGTGCAAATGTAGTAAGATTAGGGAGGTAAGGCAATAAATAGGCCATAGAGGCGAAATAATTACAATGTAGCATAAACACTGGAGTGATAGATGTGCAGATGATGATATGCAAGTAGAGAATAGAAACTCTCTGCTTTATATCAGCAGCTTTTCTTTTCGTGCTCCTTCATTTATAAGCATCATTTTTCTCCACACATATATTATATATGGAATAATCGGGACATATTATATAAAAATACTTCTTGGTTTTTAGAATATTGTTTCCTAAATAATATCCTATTGGTGAGCCAACTGGTAAATAATATCATATTGGTGAGCCAACTGGTAAATAATATCCTATTGGTGAGCCAACTGGTAAATAATATCCTATTGGTGAGCCAACTGGTAAATAATATCCTATTGGTGAGCCAACTGGTAAATAATATCCTATTGGTGAGCCAACTGGTAAATAATATCCTATTGGTGAGCCAACTGGTAAATAATATCCTATTGGTGAGCCAACTGGTAAATAATATCCTATTGGTGAGCCAACTGGTAAATAATATCCTATTGGTGAGCCAACTGGTAAATAATATCCGATTGGTGAGCCAACTGGTAAATAATATCCTATTGGTGAGCCAACTGGTAAATAATATCCTATTGGTGAGCCAACTGGTAAATAATATCCTATTGGTGAGCCAACTGGTAAATAATATCCTATTGGTGAGCCAACTGGTAAATAATATCCTATTGGTGAGCCAACTGGTAAATAATATCCTATTGGTGAGCCAACTGGTAAATAATATCCCATTGGTGAGCCAACTGGTAAATAATATCCTATTGGTGAGCCAACTGGTAAATAATATCCCATTGGTGAGCCAACTGGTAAATAATATCCTATTGGTGAGCCAACTGGTAAATAATATCCTATTGGTGAGCCAACTGGTAAATAATATCCTATTGGTGAGCCAACTGGTAAATAATATCCTATTGGTGAGCCAACTGGTAAATAATATCCTATTGGTGAGCCAACTGGTAATTGGGTGAGGGCATTCCCAGCCGACCGCTCAGACGGGCGAGGGCATTCACAGCCGACCGCTCAGACGGGTGAGGGCATTCACAGCCAACCGCTCAGACGGGTGAGGGCATTCACAGCCGACCGCTCAGACGGGCGAGGGTATTCACAGCCGACCGCTCAGACAGGTGAGGGCATTTCCAGCCGACCGCTCAGACGGGCGAGGGCATTCACAGCCGACCGCTCAGACGGGCGAGGGCATTCACAGCCGACCGCTCAGACAGGTGAGGGCATTCACAGCCGACCGCTCAGACGGGTGAGGGCATTCACAGCCAACCGTTTTTACGTGGTCCTTCTAGCCGGATATAGTGACCAACAGTTTTTTACATGGTCCGTAATTTCTCAGGATTTAGCGAAAAATAGTTTTTACAGGTAGGCTTCCCAGCTGGCACCAGGGATAGGGCCGAACTCAGTTGAGTGAAGGAACGATAAGCGTCTAGTTGCGTCAAGTGGGCCAAATTGCCAACAGCCTGGCAGATGTTGGGGAAATGTTATACTTGAGATTAATATTTTAGATGGGAAGGGATGGGAGTCGTTTTCATGTCCCCAGAAACATATTTTGTCCAGAATTCTGCTCGGTAGGTGTCCCAGTCCGTACCAATTGAGAAATCTCCTTGGCGGTTATTGAAATGTTGAAGAAGTCGCAGAGAGATGATGCGTCACTGTTCCAGCTGTTTTTCTTCACTCCGCCGTCGATATTTCAGACTTAGTTTTGACCAAATTGAGTTTTATAACATTGACTGTGTGTTCACAGAATTTGGTCAGACACTCCTATCCTTAAGGAGCCCCCTGCCAGACACTCCTATCCTTAGCGAGCCCCCTGCCAGACACTCCTATCCTTAGGGAGCCCCCTGCCAGAACACTCCTATCCTTAAGGAGCCCCCTGTCAGACACTCCTATCCTTAGGGAGCCCCCTGCCAGACACGACCTCCTATCCTTAGGGAGCCCCCTGCCAGACACTCCTATCCTTAGCGAGCCCCCTGCCAGACACTCCTATCCTTAGGGAGCCCCCTGTCAGACACTCCTATCCTTAAGGAGCCCCCTGCCAGACACTCCTATCCTTAGGGAGCCCCCTGCCAGACACTGACCACTCCTATCCTTAAGGAGCCCCCTGCCAGACACTCCTATCCTTAGGGAGCCCCCTGCCAGACACTGACCACTCCTATCCTTAGGGAGCCCCCTGCCAGACACTCCTATCCTTAGCGAGCCCCCTGCCAGACACTCATATCCTTAGGGAGCCCCCTGTCAGACACTCCTATGCTTAAGGAGCCCCCTGCCAGACACTCCTATCCTTAGAGCGAGCCCCCTGTGCCAGACACTCCTATCCTTAGGGAGCCCCCTGCCAAACACTCCTATCCTCAGGGAGCCCCCTGCCAAACACTCCTATCCTTAGGGAGCCCCCTGCCAGACACTCCTATCCTTAAGGAGCCCCCTGCCAGACACTCCTATCCTTAGGGAGCCCCCTGCCAGACACTCCTATCCTTAGCGAGCCCCCTGCCAAACACTCCTATCCTTAAGGAGCCCCCTGCCAGACACTCCTATCCTTAGGGAGCCCCCTGCCAGACACTCCTATCCTTAAGGAGCCCCCTGCCAGACACTCATATCCTTAGGGAGCCCCCTGTCAGACACTCCTATCCTTAAGGAGCCCCCTGCCAGACACTCCTATCCTTAGGGAGCCCCCTGCCAGACACTCCTATCCTTAAGGAGCCCCCTGCCAGACACTCCTATCCTTAGGGAGCCCCCTGCCAGACACTCCTATCCTTAGCGAGCCCCCTGCCAAACACTCCTATCCTTAAGGAGCCCCCTGCCAGACACTCCTATCCTTAGGGAGCCCCCTGCCAGACACTCCTATCCTTAGACGAGCCACCCTGCCAGACACTCCTATCCTTAGGGAGCCCCCTGCCAGACACTCCTATCCTTAGAGGAGCCCCCTGCCAGACACTCCTATCCTTAAGGAGCCCCCTGCCAAACACTCCTATCCTTAGGGAGCCCCCTGCCAGACACTCCTATCCTTAGGGAGCCCCCTGCCAGACACTCCTATCCTTAGGGAGCCCCCTGCCAGACACTGACCACTCCTATCTCTTAGAGGAGCCCCCTGCCAGACACTCCTATCCTTAGAGGAGCCCCCTGCCAGACACTGGGAGCCGAGCTCCTATCCTTAGCGAGCCCCCTGCCAAACACTCCTATCCTTAAGGAGCCCCCTGCCAGACACTCCTATCCTTAGGGAGCCCCCTGCCAGACACTGACCACTCCTATCCTTAGGGAGCCCCCTGCCAGACACTCCTATCCTTAGGGAGCCCCCTGCCAGACACTCCTATCTTAGGAGCCCCCTGCCAGACACTCCTATCTTAGGAGCCCCCTGCAAGACACTCCTATCCTTAGGAGCCCCCTGCCAAACACTCCTATCCTTAAGGAGCCCCCTGCCACACACTCCTATCTTAGGAGCCCCCTGCAGACACTCCTATCCTTAGGGAGCCCCCTGCCAAACACTCCTATCCTTAAGGAGCCCCCTGCCAGACACTCCTATCCTTAGCGAGCCCCCTGCAGACACTCCTATCCTTAGGAGCCCCCTGTCAGACACTCCTATCTTAGGGAGCCCCCTGCCAGACACTCCTATCCTTAGGGAGCCCCCTGCCAGACACTCCTATCCTTAGGGAGCCCCCTGCCAGACACTCCTATCCTTAGGGAGCCCCCTGTCAGACACTCCTATCCTTAGGGAGCCCCCTGTCAGACACTCCAATCCTTAGAGAGCCCCCTGGGATGTATTTATATGTCAACTTACCCATGTATTTCAGCAACAGTTGTCGACAACCCCACCACCATCCCCACCACCACCACCACCATCTATAATAACCTTAAGACATTTGGAACGCCTTTCCCCCAGCAGGGCGGTTTCGATGTCATCTGCACAGCAAAGTGCTACTTGTCATCAGCATCTGACTTCGAGGAGCATTCCTTGCAGACAAGGCCATACCCTAAACTATTTACCTAAATTACATATTGCATTCTGTCTCTGTTACTTAAACAGTTAAGCCAGTACTGAATTTAACTCATAATCAAGCTTTGTTTATTTGAATCGGCTGTGTAATGAAGTAAAACTAAAACTAAATATGCACCCCTTGGGGTCTTCAGATCCGAGTTTTGGAAACGCTGACCTAAAGAATAAGGTAAGATGTCAATAGTGTGGTTTCAGGGATGTTTTTCTCATTGTGTAAAGCAGCCTTTCTTAAAGTATGGGTCGTGAAGTGGGTCGCGGACATGTTAATGGTTGGTCGCAACGTGTCATCATTGTAAATGTATAATTATTTAATTGATTACCGGAATTGATTTTGCCAAATGCATCTGCACTCTATGCTTAGCAGCGCTCTCTGCTCAGTTTGGCAGCTTCGCGAGAGGGAGATGCCCGTGTTCTTCGCGGTTAACCTGATCTTTTTTTCTGCAGTTTTCTCGAAGATCACTTCTCGACCCACACGCTGCAGCGCGGTCGTTCAGCAGCAGATGATGCGCCGTCAGCCACTGACTTGTCATTCCCACTAGCCGCTGTATCTAACGGTGTCAAGCTCAATCATCATGAAACGCAAATACAGCGATGAGTTTCTCTCTCTTGGTTTCACACAAACTTTGAGAAATAACGAGGAGCGACCACAATGTGTTTTGTGCGGGGAAGTGCTTAGTAACGAGTCTCTCAACACGAACAAATGAATATAATGACACATCCTGAACAAACATCCAGAGCATGACGGTGAACCCAGGGAGTTAGTTCAGAACAGTAATTCAGCTAGCAAGGCATTATTGTCATTTTATAACAGGTGATGATAAGCAGAAATAAGGGAGTACTATCTCTCATAGTAGTAGATGTGAGTTTCTCTTTTAAACAATCCCCTGGCCTTGTACACAGCTAATAGCTAACGTTAGCTAAAGCAAGCTAGCTAGCTACTGATAGTGCTACCGTAAGTAACAGTAAATACAGATGAAGATGAAAAATGATCAGAACGACTGTACAGAACTACTGTACATAGATTGGAAACAAATCCAGATTGGAACTGTTGCTGTTAAAATACAAGTAATACTTTTTTATTCTGAACTGGAATAAACAGATTGAAGCTAGATGCTTTTTGATGCAAACACACTCGCATAGTTCCGGGTTGCTCGTCTACAGCAGGAAGTGGTCTCCTGCCTGACTGAGAAATCAGGAGATGTTCTGACACAGTTTGGCACCACATACCTATGCGAGTCAGGGTTCTCAACTCTGGCATACTTAAAAAAAAAAATAAAAACAAGTACAGAAACAGACTCAATGCTGAGCATGACCTCCGTGTTGCTCTGTCAAAACCGGAGTCCAGAATAGACATGCTTGTTGAAAACTTCAACCTGTGTGGTTTGATCAATTTATTCCAGTTCAGAATAATACAAATAGTTATTGTACTTTAACAGAAACAGTTCCTACTTAGATTTTTATTCAACAATACTTTCTACAGTAAGATGTACAGTAGGCCTGACCATTTTTCATCTGTACTGTTACTTAGGGTTGCACTATCAAAAACTGAGCCTGTGTGTGTGTTCTGTTATACATCTGTGTGATGTGATCAATCAGTTTATTCCAGTTCAGAATGAAAATGACTTATTGTATTTTAACAGCAAAAGTTTTTTTTAATGGGGAAAAATAAACATGAATAGGCTTTATATGTGTATTTATTTTCAATGTTATTTGTTTTTGTTTATATTGCATTTGTTTTAGGCATAAGGGCAATGAAATCAACCAATATTTACACAAAGTTGCATATTTCAATAAGCTTGGGTCCCAGGAAAACACCGAATTTTTAATTTGGGTCCCAGGCTGAAAAAGGTTTAAGAACCCCTGGTGTAAAGGGTGGGCACAGTCAGACAGGATGGACTTCCCACTGTCCAGACCAACTGGTACAAACACTTCTTTAACCTTACGGCCATTGCCCTTTGAGTACAGGGAAGAGGAGGAGGTAGGCTCGTCTGGACTGGAACTGCTAGCATTGTCCTTGGTTGTCATAACATGGTGGTGAAGACTTTGCTGATGATGATTTTGGTCAGCATATTTATGTTTCGTCACCATCTAAACAAATAATAGTCCGCTTGGACTGGCCGACCAAGAGGTCAAGCGAGCTGCCCCTGGACCAAGGTAAGGTTGCCGTCTCCCTGGGAATTCAACACTAGGTCCATGAACTGATTTCTCACATAAATGCATACATTCATTCAGGTTACAGACCATGTAACTAGGCTTAGCACCCCTAGACAAAGCGAGTGCAACAACATCCGTGGGTTAGTTACTGGGTTGGTAACACTTGATGAAGTTCTGGATCCATACGTGACGAGATAGAACTGGGATCGGAACCGGAACCAAAAGCTCCACCCTCTCCAAGTTACAGGCAAGTCTAGAGGCCATGCCGACTGGCGGAAATCATACACCTGGAACTAAAATGTCTTTACGCAATGAGAGCAGTGGAAAGGCTTCTCTCCTAAATGTTTTATTTCATGTGATTTCAGGTGCTTAACTGGTTAAAACTCTTTCCACATTGAGAACATTAGTAAGGCTTTTCTCCTGTGTGTGTCCTCTCATGTTTTTTCTGGTTCCCTAACCCCCTAAAACTCTTTCCACAGTGGGAGCATTGGTAGGGCTTCTCTCCTGTGTGTATTCTCTTGTGTTCTTTTAGGCTCTCTAACACAGTAAAACTCTTTCCACACTGGGAACATTGGAAAGGCTTTTCTCCTGAGTGTGTCCTCTCATGAACTTTTAGGTTACCTATCTGGGTAAAACCCTTTCCACACTGGGAACATTGGAAAGGCTTCTCTCCTGTGTGTGTTCTCTCATGTTGCTTTAAGGTCCCTAACCACCTAAAACTCCTTCCACAGTGGGAACAGGGGTATGGCTTATCTCCAGAGTGTATTCTCTCATGTTTCTTCAGGTTCCCTAAATGGGTAAAATTCTTTCCACACAGGGAGCAGTGGAAAGGCTTTTCTCCTGTGTGTTTCGTCTTATGCTCTTTAAGGTTTCGTGACGTGGTAAAAGCCTTTCCACACTGAGAACAATGGTGGGGTTTCTCCCCTGTATGTGTCCTTTCATGTTCCTTCAGGTTCTCTAACTGAGTAAAATTCTTTCCACAATAGGAACATTGGTAAGGCTTCACTCCAGAGTGTATTCTCTCATGCTTTTTCAGATTCCCTAACCGGTTAAAACTCTTTCCACACTGGGAGCAGTGGTGGGGCTTCTTTCCTGTGTGTATTATTGTATGTTCTTTCAGGTTCCCTAACCGGTTAAAACCCTTTCCACACTGGGAGCATTGGAAGGGCTTTTCTCCTGCGTGTGTCCTCTCATGCTCTTTAAAATCCTGTGAACATGAAAATCCTTTTTCACACTGAAAGCATTGAAAAGGCTTTTCTTCTTTGTGTGTCCTCTCATGCTGTTTTAGGTTCTGTAACTTGGTAAAATGCTTTCCACACTGGGAGCAGTGGTGTCGTCTGGCTGGACATTTCCCGCTGTCAGAGTGAGAGTCTGGTCTCTCTCCTGTCAAAGACAACAAATGATTTAGTTAAATACTAAACAGAGCCCTGAATGAAACCTCCACATGATAAAACTATCTTCCTATGTGGTTTAATCCAGACTAGATCCCCCCCAATGAAGGGTAATTTAGAAAGAGATATTTCTAATAATAATTTTAATTTATAATCTTATTTTATCTTAATATTTAATCTTTATATTAATCTAATCTATAAATTAATGTGAAAAAAATGTGTATTTCAGAATATAGAAATACTCCATATGTTAGAGCTATAAGGAGCATAACGACATGTCTGTATCATCTAAACTGAAGTTTTATAATAGTATTTATTTATTTTTTATTAAAAAAAGACAAATGGCATAGATAAAACTATTGGAACCCTGGAGCTAGTATTTGGTTGCACAGCCTTTGGCCAAGATAACCATTAGCCCAACCGTCTACCCAGAGAGACCGTTACGCTGCAGTAGCATTCAGGGGAACACACACAGGTCCAATCCAACAGAACTACAACAGAGCTCCAGAACAGTCAGCTGAGAGAATCCCAGGAGCTCAGCCAGAGTGCTATGCTGAGATATAACACGCAGGGCCTGTAAACCCTGCAGCATCCAAACTTAGTCAGACATTTCCTGAACATCATCTGGAATTGAGTGAATCATTTAATTGGATTCCTTTAGTTGGATTCATTTTCATATTATCACACCGATCTCGACAAACCATTTCTGTATGGACCTGGCTTTGTGTACTGGGGGGCATGTTCATGCTGAAACAGGAAAGGGCCTTCCCATAACTGTTGCCACAAAGATGCAATCACAGAATCGCCTAGATAAGATAAGGGGCCTAGCCTGAACCATGAAAAACAGCCCGAGACCATTATTCCTCCTCCACCAAACTTTACCGTTGGCACTATGCATTGGGGCAGGTAACGTTCTCCTGAAACCCGCCAAACCCAGATTCTTCCGTCGGACTTCCAGATGGTGTAGCGTGATTCATCACTCCAGAGAACGCGTTTCCACTGCTCCAGAGTCCAATGGCGGCGAGCTTAACACCACTCCAGCCGACGCTTGGCAGTGAGCATGGTGATCTTAGCCTTGTGTGTGGCTGCTCAGCCATGGAAACCCATTTCATGAAGCTTCCGGAGGCAGTTTGGAACTCGGTAGTGAGTGTTGCAACCAAGGACAGACGATTTTTACACGCTAAGCGCATCAGCACTTGGCGGTCCCGTTCTGTGTGCTTGCGTGGCCTACCACTTTGCGGCTAAGCCGTTGTTGATCCTAAATGTTTCCACATCACAATAACAAAATGTACAGTTGACCCAGGTAGCTCTAGCAGGGCAGAAATTTTACAAGCTGACTTGTTGGAAAGGTGGGATCCTATGACTGAGTCACGTTGAAAGTCACTGAGCTCTTCAGTAAGGCCATTCTACTACCAATGGTTGTCTATGGAGATTGCATGGCTGTGTGCTCGATTTTGTACACCTGTCAGCAACGGGTGTAGCTGAAATAGCCGAATCCACTCATTTGAAGGGGTGTCCACATACTTTTGCATATATAGTGTAATTTCAATGCACTTTTATGATTCAAGAGAAGAGCCTTCAACTATAAGGTGTTTTTTTTTTAGCTCTCCTAGCTTTGCAGTTGAGGAACTGAAGCCCAATTGTCGTTTTTTGTTTGGAACACAGCCCTGCTTCCCCACCAACACACAATTACTGTTGTTGTTTACACAATCTAAAAAACATTACATTATAAATCGGAATCTGCGTCAGGTGGGCGTCATTTGAATGCTTATTATATTGCCAAAATGGATAAGCAACAACCATCCGACCCACTGCCTGTTCACCCCGCTAACATCCAGAAGGCGAGGTCAGTACAGGTGCATCAAAGCTGGGACCAAGAGACTGAAAAACAGCTTCTATCTCAAGGCCATCAGACTGTTAAACAGCCATCACTAGCACAGAGAGGCGGCTGCCTACCTACAGACTTGATATCATTGGCCACTTTAATAAATGGAACACTAGTCACTTTAATAATTGCACTTTAAGAATGTTTACATATCTCACATTACTTATCTCTTATGTATATACTGTATCCTTCACTATCTATTCTTTAATATCTATTGCATCTTAGCCACTCTGTCACTGCTCATCCATATATTTATATTTATATATTCTCATCTCATTCCTTTACTAGATTGTGTGTATTAGGGTTTGTTGTGGAATTGTTAGATATTACCTGTTAGATACTGCTGCACTGTCAGATCTAGAAGCATAAGCATTTCGCTACACTCGCAATAACATCTGTAACCATGTGTATATGACCAATAACATCTGTTACCCATGTGTATGTCACCAATAACATCTACTAACCATGTGTATGTGACCAATAACATCTGCTAACCATGTGTATGTCACCAATAACATCTGCTAACCATGTGTATGTAACTTTACTTTTGATGCAAATCAAAGATTTAAAAAAATAGGCCAGATGTTTTTAGAGTAATTCGTATTTTTAGCTTGATGTTGACAATCCATGAAAAAAGTTATTGCAGATCAGAGATTTAAATGCATTTTTTATGTCTTGATGTGTTTGTCAAATCAACACTTAGATGCAAATCAAAGGTTGTAAAAGTAGGCAAGGCTTGTTTTGAATAATTTAATATAATGTTAACATTTTCATGTTGGATATAAAAACAACTGTACTTCGGTTACTTACTGGTGTTAATCAGATCCCCTGTCTCCTCCTCTTCTTCTTCTTCCAATGTGACAGTAATCTCTCCCTCCACTCCAAAAACTGCATCCTCTTCCTCTTTTTTTACATCACAGATATAAACATCTTTGGTAACATCTCCCTCCTCTTTCACTCTGAACTCTCCTTTGTCTTCATTCACTCTACGGTCCATCTCTTCTTCTTTCACTGTAACAGCCTCACCCTCTACTTCTATTTTAACAGTCCCTTCTTCTTTCACTGTAACAGCTTCACCCTCTACTTGTTTTTGTATTGTAACAGCCTCCTCTTCCTTCTCCTCTTTGACGAGAGTTTCTTTCTCCGTCCAGCAGGCCTCCTCTTTAGTATGGGGACAGTATCTTAGTGAGCTCATGGTCGAGGACGTTAGCTAGCTAAATAGCTAGCTAGCATTATCGATTAGACTAGTGACAGGCTAATTTAACCAGCCAGCTAGCTAACAACGTACATATGAAATTAAATTGGGTAACTGGTAGACGTGTGTTTTACACACAATGGCTAATATACACCGAAACATTATAAAGACCTTGAACATTTCGGCGAGGTGGCAAACTGTTGTTGTTGAAGTGTCCCGTCCACTAGATTATAGGTCACGCCAGTAGTATCGCGAGAAATACGAACATCGCTAACTGCCGACTAGAGTAGGTAACACAGTTAAGGAAAATATTTTATTTTCAGACAAAAAGTTTATTATAGAAGTCAATATTATATGGAAACGTACAAAGAGAAGCATGTTTTCATCCATTGGTGCAGATTTTTATTGAGTGAATATTTAAATGCAATACTACTGCACATCTGCATTTAAGATAATTTCATATTAATTCACCTAAACATATATTACAATTAACAACTATGTCTATACTGCTCCTACATGGTGTAACAATACATCATGTAGATGTATATAATGAACAGACTAGGTCTATACTGCTCCTACATGGTGTAACAACAATACATCATGTAGATGTACACTACCAGTCAAACGTTTGGATGCACCTAATCATTCAAGGATTTTTCTTTCTTTTTACTATTTTATACATTGTATAAAAATAGTGAAAACATCAAAACTATAAAATAACACATATGGAATCATGTAGTAACCAAAAAAAGTGTTAAACAAATCAAAATATATTTTCTTCAAAGATTCTTCAAAGTAGCCACCCTTAACCTTGATGGCAGATTTCTTTTTAACACACTGCTATGACACCTCATCAACCTGAAAAGGCTGGGGCTAAACCTTTTGACTGAGTATGGACCAGCATGGAACCCTAGAGATGTGTTTATTGACTGGGAGTATGGACCAGCATGGAACCCTAGAGATGTGTTATTGACTGTGAGTATGGACCAGCACGGAACCCTAGAGATGTGTTATTGACTGTGAGTATGGACCAGCATGGAACACTAGAGATGTGTTATTGCCTGTGAGTATGGACCAGCATGGAACCCTAGAGATGTGTTATTGACTGTGAGTATGGACCAGCATGGAACCCTAGAGATGTGTTATTGACTGTGAGTATGGACCAGCATGGAACCCTAGAGATGTGTTATTGACTGTGAGTATGGACCAGCATGGAACACTAGAGATGTGTTATTGCCTGTGAGTATGGACCAGCATGGAACCCTAGAGATGTGTTATTGACTGTGAGTATGGACCAGCATGGAACCCTAGAGATGTGTTATTGACTGAGTATGGACCAGCATGGAACCCTAGAGATGTGTTATTGACTGTGAGTATGGACCAGCATGGAACCCTAGAGATGTGTTATTGACTGTGAGTATGGACCAGCATGGAACCCTAGAGATGTGTTATTGACTGTGAGTATGGACCAGCATGGAACCCTAGAGATGTGTTATTGACTGAGTATGGACCAGCATGGAACCCTAGAGATGTGTTATTGACTGTGAGTATGGACCAGCATGGAACACTAGAGATGTGTTATTGACTGTGAGTATGGACCAGCATGGAACACTAGAGATGTGTTATTGACTGTGAGTATGGACCAGCATGGAACCCTAGAGATGTGTTATTGACTGTGAGTATGGACCAGCATGGAACCCTAGAGATGTGTTATTGACTGTGAGTATGGACCAGCATGGAACCCTAGATATGTGTTATTGACTGTGAGTATGGACCAGCATGGAACCCTAGAGATGTGTTATTGACTGTGAGTATGGACCAGCATGGAACCCTAGAGATGTGTTTTTGACTGTGAGTATGGACCAGCATGGAACCCTAGAGATGTGTTATTGACTGTGAGTATGGACCAGCATGGAACCCTAGAGATGTGTTTATTGACTGAGTATGGACCAGCATGGAACCCTAGAGATGTGTTATTGACTGTGACTATGGACCAGCATGGAACCCTAGAGATGTGTTTATTGACTGAGTGTATCACATGAATGTGGTGTGTGGTGGCCAAGGTACACTATATAATAAAAAAAAGTATGTGGACACCCCTTCAAATTAGTGGATTCTGCTATTTTCAGCCAGACGCGCTGTTGACAGGTGTATAAAATCAAGCACACAGCCTTGCAATCTCCATAGACAAACATTGGCCCTTACTGAAGAGCTCAGTGACTTTCAATGTGGCACCGTCATAGAATGCCACCTTTCCATAAAGTCAGTTTGTCAAATTTCTGCCCCGGTCAACCGTAAGTGCTGTTATTGTGAAGTGGAAACTTCTTGTATCAACAACGGCTCAGACGCGAAGTAGTAGGAGTGTACTGAAGCACGTAGCGCGTAAAAATCATCTGCAACGTCAACACAAGAACTGTTCTTCGGGAGTTTCATGAAATGGGTTTCCTTGGACGAGTAGCCGCACACAAGCCTAAAATCACCATGTGCAATGCCAAGCATCGGCTGGAGTGGTGTAAAGCTCGCCTCCATTGGACTCTGGAGCAGTGGAGACACATTCTCTGGAGTGATGAATCATGCTTCAACATCTGGCAGACCGACGGATGAGTCTGGGTTTGGCGGATGCCAGTAGAATGCTACCTGTCCCAATGCATAGAGCCAAAGTTTGGTGGAGGAGGAATAATGGTCTGGGGCTGTTTTTAATGGTTCGGGCTAGGCCCCTTAGTTCCAGTGAAGGGAAATCTTAATGCTACAGCAATGACATTCTAGATGATTCTATGCTTCCACCTTTGTAGCAACAGTTTGTGGAAGGCCCTTTCCTGTTTCAGCATGACAATGCTTGGTGCACAAAGCGAGGTCCATACAGAAATGGTTTGTCGAGATCAGTGTGGGAAAACTTGACTGGCCTGCACAGAGCCCTGACCTCAACCCCATGGAACACCGTTGGGATGAATTGGAACGCTGACTGCGAGCCAGGCCTAATCGACCAACATCGGTGCCTGACCTCACTAATGCTCTTGTGGCTGAATGGAAGCAAGTCCCTGCAGCAATGTTCAAACATCTAGTGGAAAGCATTCCCAGAAGAGTGGAGGCTGTTATAGCAGCAAAAGGGGGGTACCAACTCCATATTAATGCCCATGATTTTGGAATAAGATCTTTGACAACAGGTGTCCACATACTTTTGGTCATGTAGTGTAACTCTTTAGTATTGTTATCGCCTCTGATTAAGAGTTCTACATAATATTCAAAGCCTGTTTACTGCTAGAAACCTTAACAAGTGTTGATTTATATTGTATATATACAGTCGTGGCCAAAAGTTTTGAGAATGACACAAATATTAATTTTCACAAAGTTTGCTGCTTCAGTGTCTTTAGATATTTTTGTCAGATGTTACTATGGAATACTGAAGTATAATTACAAGCATTTCATAAGTGTCAAAGGCTTTTATTGACAATTACATGAAGTTGATGCAAAGAGTCAATATTTGCAGTGTTGACCCTTCTTTTTCATGACCTCTGCAATCCGCCCTGGCATGCTGCCAATTAACTTCTGGGCCACATCCTGACTGATGGCAGCCCATTCTTGCATAATCAATGCTTGGAGCTTTTCAGAATTTGTGGATTTGTTTGTCCACCCGCCTCTTGCGGATTGACCACAAGTTCTCAATGGGATTAAGGTCTGGGGACTTTCCTGGCTATGGACCCAAAATATTGATGTTTTGTTCCTCGAGCCACTTAGTTATCACTTTTGCCTTATGGCAAGGTGCTCCATCATGCTGGAAAAGGCATTGTTTGTCACCAAACTGTTCCTGGATGGTTGGAAGAAGTTGCTCTCGGAAGATGTGTTGGTACCATTCTTTATTCATGGCTGTGTTCTTAGGCAAAATCGTGAGTGAGCCCACTCCCTTGGCTGAGAAGCAACCCCACACATGAATGCTTTACTGTTGGCATGACACAGGACTGATGGTAGCGCTCACCTTGTCTTCTCCGGACAAGCTTTTTTTCCAGATGCCCCAAACAATCGGAAAGGGGATTCATCAGAGAAAATGACTTTACTCCAGTCCTCAGCAGTCCAATCCCTGTACCTTTTGCAGAATATCAGTCTGTCCCTGATGTTTTTCCTGGAGAGAAGTGGCTTCTTTGCTGCCCTTCTTGACACCAGGCCATCCTCCAAAAGTCTTCGCCTCACTGTGCTTGCAGATGCACTCACACCTGCCTTCTGCCATTCCTGAGCAAGCTCTGTACTGGTGGTGCCCCGATCCCGCAGCTGAATCAACTTTAGGAGACGGTCCTGGCGCTTGCTGGACTTTCTTGGGCACCCTGAAGCCTTCTTCACAACAATTGAACCGCTCTCCTTGAAGTTCTTGATGATCCAATAAAAATGGTTGATTTAGGTGCAATCTTACTGGCAGCAATATCCTTGCCTGTGAAGCCCTTTTTGTGCAAAGCAATGATGACAGCACGTGTTTCCTTGCAGGTAACCATGATTGACAGAGGAAGAACAATGATTCCAAGCACCACCCTCCTTTTGAAGCTTCCAGTCTGTTATTCGAACTCAATCAGCATGACAGAGTGATCTCCAGCCCTGTCCTCATCAACACTCACACCTGTGTTAACGAGAGAATCACTGACATGATATCAGCTGTTCCTTTTGTGGCAGGGCTGAAATGCAGTGGAAATGTTTTTGGGGGATTCAGTTCATTTGCATGGCAAAGAGGGACTTTGCAATTCATCTGATCACTCTTCATAACATTCTGGAGTATATGCAAATTGCCATCATACAAACCGAAGCAGCAGACTTTGTGAAAATTAATATTTGTGTCATTCTCAAAACCTTTGGCCAAGACTGTAGATTTGGAACTTTGTTGAAGTGTATTTCATTTACTGCCCATGTAGATATGCCTTGTTTGACACCGTTTCAGTTTCCTTTCAATAACCTAAGAAAGCCATCCTTGCATCTACAATCATCTATCCACCAATGAAGCCAAACCTGTTTTAATAAAAGGTCAAAAGGCTACCCAGACATACCCATTGGGTTACCTCCCACCCAGCCTACCCAGACTTAGAGATATTTTTAATTGACCATGTCTCAGGATGAAAAAAACAAGAGTAGGCCTATTTGGTTTCATATAAACAATGTCAGTCAGGTTTCATATAAACAATATAATTTATATTTGTGAGCCAGGTTTCATATAAACAATATGATTTCAAAACACACACATTTCCGATCAAAAACATAAGTCAGAGCACAGCCTCTCTATTCTCTCATGTGATTTCAAGTCTTCTGACTGGGAAAACGTTTTTCCACAATAAGAGCAGCGGAAAGGCTTCTCTCCTGAATGTGTTCTTTCATGTGATTTCAGGTGCTCCAACTGGTTGAAACGCTTTTCACATTGGGAGCAGTGGTAAGGCATCTCTCCTCTGTGTGTCCACTCATGCGAATTCAGACTCCCTAACCAGGTAAAACTCTTTCCACATTGGGAGCAATGGTAAGGCTTCTCTCCAGAGTGTATTCTATTATGTATTTTCAGGTTCCCTACCTGGGTGAAACTCTTCTCACACTGAGAACATTGGTAAGGCTTTTCTCCTGTGTGTGTCCTCTCATGACTTTTTAGGTCCCCTGATCTTGAAAATCTCTTTTCACATTGGGAGCAGTGGTAAGGCTTTTCTCCTGTGTGTGTCCTCTCATGCTCTTTTAAGTGCCCTAACCGGGTAAAACTTTTTCCACACTGGGAACACTGGAATGGCTTTTCTCCAGAGTGTAGTTTCTCATGCCTTTTCAGGTTGACTAACACAGTAAAACTCTTTCCACACTTGGAACATTGGAAAGGCTTTTCTCCTGTGTGTGTTCTCTCATGCTGTTTTAGGTACCCTAACCAGGTAAAACTCTTTCCACAGTGGGAACAGTGATGCGGTCTTGCTGGTTTGGTCGTCTCTGGGTCTGGTTCCCCTGAAGGACTCTTCCCGCTGTCAGAGTGAGAGTCTGGTCTCTCTCCTGCCAAAGACAAAGTATGTAGTTAAACAGAGACCTGAATGATACCTCCACATGGTAAAACTGTCTTCCTATTAGGGTTGAATACCCAGAATTCCCAGGCTTTTCAGAAATCCTGGTTTGGTGGATTTCGGATTTCCTGCTTAATGATTCTGGGCATCTTGGAAAACCAGGAAAATTGGGGAAAGTGACCAGGTATTTATAATCCTAATGCCCATGAGGTTTAATCCAGACTAGATCCCTCAATAATCTAAAAGGTCAGAACATTTGAGGTCAGGTTTTCAGAACATTTCCAATTTCCGTCATAATAAATATAGCTGCAAGCAGCATTGTAACAGGATGCTGTCTTATGAGCGGGCTGAAAGAGACCGTTGCATGGAAGCATTAAACATCCTCCCTTGTGGACTCCTAACAATTCAAAACACTTAAATGGGTCAAGGTTCAAGTTGATTAAGAGAAGAGAAGTGGAGTTATTAGGGTTTAATAGAAAACACTTTTTATGTTTTACAAAGATGCATTTTACTACTACCACCACCACCACCGCTACCACTGCTAATACTACTACTACTACTACTACTACCACCACCACTACCACTACCAGTACTACTGCTACAACCACTACCTCTGATACTACTACAACCGCTACTACTACCACAACTACTACTACTACTACTACCACCACTGCTGCTACTACTACCACCGCTAATACTACTACTACTGCTGCTGCTCCTACTACTACTACTACTACTAATCTACTACCATTACTACTGCTACAACAACTACTACTATTGCTACTACTACTACTACCACTATTGCTGCTACTACTACCACCACTACTACCATTACTGCTACTACTACTACTACCACTACTAATGCCACTACTACCACTACGGCTATTACCATTATTGCTGCTACTACTACTACCACCGCTACTACTACTACTACTACCATTACTGCTGCTACCACTACTGCTACTACAACTACTACTACTACCACTACTGCTGCTACTACCACTACTACTACCGCTACTGCTACTACTACTACTGCTACTACTACCACTATTGCTGCTACTACTACTACTAATGCCACTACTACCACCGCTACTACTACTACCAACACTACTACTACTATCGCTACTGCTACTACTATTACTGCTGCTACTACTACTACTACTACCACCACCACTATTACTACTACTACAACCGCTATCGCTGCTACTACTACCACTACTGTGCTGCTACTACTACTACTACCACTACTGTGCTGCTACTACTACTGTGCTGCTACTACTACTACTACTACTACCACCGCTAATACTACTACTGCTACTACCACCGCTACTGCTACTACCACCGCTACTGCTACTACCACCGCTACTGCTACTACCACCGCTCCTACCGTTACTGCTGCTACTATTACTACCACTACTACTACCACCATTACTGCTGCTACCACTACTACCGCTACTGCTGCCGCTACTGCTACTACTATTGCTGCTACTACTACCGCTACTACTACTACCAACACTACTACTATCGCTACTACTATTACTGCTGCTACTACTACTACCACTGCTACTACAACCGCTATCGCTGCTACTACTACCACTACTGTGCTGCTACTACTACTACTACTACTACCGCTACTGCTACTACCACCGCTACTGCTACTACCACCGCTACTGCTACTACCACCGCTCCTACCGTTACTGCTGCTACTATTACTACCACTACTACTACCACCATTACTGCTGCTACCACTACTACCGCTACTGCTGCCGCTACTGCTACTACTACTACTGCTACTACAACCGCTATCGCTGCTACTACTACTACTACTACTGTGCTGCTACTACTACCACTACTGTGCTGCTACTACTACTACTACCACCGCTAATACTACCACCGCTACTGCTACTACCACCGCTACTGCTACTACCACCACTCCTACTGTTACTGCTACTACTATTACTACCACTACTACTACCACCATTACTGCTGCTACCACTACTACCGCTACTGCTATCACTACTACTACAACTACTGCTGCTACTACTACTACCACTACTTCTGCTACTACTGCTGCTGCTACTACCATTACTGCTGCTACTACTACACCTACTGCTACCACTACTACTGCAGCTGCTACCACTGCTACCGCTACCACTGCTACCACTACTACCAGTACTACTGCTACCCCTACTACTACTACCCCTAGCAGTACTACTACTACCCCTAGCAGTACTACTACTACCCCTAGCAGTACTACTACTACCCCTAGCAGTACTACTACTACTACTACTACTACTACTACTACTACTACTGCTGCTACCGTTACTGCTACTACTACCACCACCACTACTATTATATCTACTACTGCTACTACCAATACTGCTACTACTACCACCACCACTACTATTATATCTACTACTGCTACTACCAATACTGCTACTACTACTACCACCACCACTACATCTACTACTGCTCAAATAAAATGTCATTTGTCACATGTGCTAAATATAACACGTGTAGACCTTACAGTGAAATGCTTACTTACAAGCCCTTAACCAACAATGCAGTTAAGATAATATATTTTAAAAAGTAAGAGATAAGAATAACAAATAAAGAGCAGCAGTAAATAATAATAGCAGGGCTATATACAGGAGGTACCGGTACAGAGTCAATGTGGAGGCTATGTACAGGGGGTACTGGTACAGAGTCAATGTGGAGGCTATATACAGGGGGTACCGGTACAGAGTCAATGTGGAGGATATATACAGGGGGTACCAGTACAGAGTCAATGTGGAGACTATATACAGGGGGTACTGGTA
Source organism: Salmo salar (assembly GCF_965601325.2). NCBI lineage: Eukaryota > Metazoa > Chordata > Actinopteri > Salmoniformes > Salmonidae > Salmo > Salmo salar. The sequence goes on along the minus strand of NC_138292.1, from coordinate 85,156,263 downwards.
CAGAGTCAATGTGGAGGCTATATACAGGAGGTACCGGTACAGAGTCAATGTGGAGACTATATACAGGGGGTACCAGTACAGAGTCAATGTGGAGGCTATGTACAGGGGGTACTGGTACAGAGTCAATGTGGAGGCTATATACAGGAGGTACCGGTACAGAGTCAATGTGGAGACTATATACAGGGGGTACCGGTACAGAGTCAATGTGGAGGCTATATACAGGGGGTACTGGTACAGAGTCAATGTGGAGGCTATATACAGGGGGTACCGGTACAGAGTCAATGTGGAGGCTATATACAGGGGGTACCGGTACAGAGTCAATGTGGAGGCTATATACAGGGGGTACTGGTACAGAGTCAATGTGGAGGCTATATACAGGGGGTACCGGTACAGAGTCAATGTGGAGACTATATACAGGGGGTACCGGTACAGAGTCAATGTGGAGGCTATGTACAGGGGGTACTGGTACAGAGTCAATGTGGAGGCTATATACAGGGGGTACCGGTACAGAGTCAATGTGGAGGCTATATACAGGGGGTACCGGTACAGAGTCAATGTGGAGACTATATACAGGGGGTACCAGTACAGAGTCAATGTGGAGGCTATATACAGGGGGTACCGGTACAGAGTCAATGTGGAGACTATATACAGGGGGTACTGGTACAGAGTCAATGTGGAGGCTATATACAGGGGGTACCGGTACAGAGTCAATGTGGAGACTATATACAGGGGGTACCGGTACAGAGTCAATGTGGAGACTATATACAGGGGGTACCGGTACAGAGTTAATGTGGAGGCTATATACATGGGGTACCAGTACAGAGTCAATGTGCAGGGGGCACCGGCGTCGAGGTAATTATGTACACGTAGGTAGAGTTATTAAAGTGGCCATGCATAGATAATAACAGACAGTAGCAGCAGCGTATGGGGGAGGGGGGGGGAGTGTAAATAGTCTGGGTAGCCATTTGATTAGCTGTTCAGGAGTCTTATGGTTTGGGGGTAGAAGCTGGCTGTCCGGTACCGCTTGCCGTGCAGTACCACTATGACTAGGGTGGCTGTAGTCTATGACCATTTTTAGGGCCTTCCTCTTACACTGCCTGGTATTGAGGTCCTGGATGACAGGAAGTGTGGCCCCGGTGATGTACTGGGCCGTACACACTACCCTCTGTAGTGCCTTGCGGTCGGAGGCTGAGCAGTTGCCATACCAGGCAGTGATGCAACCCATCAGGATGCTCTCGATGGTGCAGCTGTAATACCTTTTGAGGATCCATGCCAAATCTTTCCAGTCTCTTGAGAGTGAATAGGTTTTGTTGTGCCCTCCTCACGACTGTCTTAGTGTGCTTGGACCATGTTAGTTTGTTGGTGATGTGGACGCCAAAGAACTTGAAGCTCTCAACCTGCTCCACTACAGCCCCATTTATGAGAATGGTGGCGTGCTCGGTCCTCCTTTTCCAGTAGTCCACAATAATCTCCTTTGTCTTGATCACTTTGAGAGAGAGGTCGTTGTCCTTGCACCACACGGTCAGGTCACTGACCTCCTCCCTATATGCTGTCTCATCATTGATCAGGCCTACCCCGGTTGTCATCAGCAAACTTAATGATGGTGCACTACTACTACCACTACTGCTACTACCACTACTACTACTACTGCTGCTGCTACTACCACTACTACTACTACTACTGCTACTACCACTACTACTACTATTACAGACATATATGATTAACAGACTACTACCACTACCACCACCAAAAATAAACGTCCTCTCACTGTCAACTGCGTTCATTTTCAGCAAATATTTGTATGAACATAACAAATCACGCACAGAACGAGCAGTATGGCTGGTGGCATTGTCATGCTGGAGGGTCATGTCAGGATGAGCCTGCAGGAAGGGTACCACATGAGGGAGGAGGATGTCTTCCCTGTAACGCACAGCGTTGAGATTGCCTGCAATGACAACGAGCTCAGTCCGATGATGCTGTGACACACCACCCAAGACCATGACAGACTCTCCACATCCAAATCGATCCCGCTCCAGAGTACAGTCCTCGGTGTTACACTCATTCCTTTGACGATAAACGCGAATCCAACCATCACCCCTGGTGAGACAAAACCGCAACTCGTCAGTGAAGAGCACTTTTTTGCCAGTCCTGTCTGGTCTAGCGACGGTGGGTTTGTGCCCATAGGCGACGTTGTTGCCAGTGATATCTGGGGTGAGGACCTTCCTTACAAAAGGCCTACAAGCCCTCAGTCCAGCCTCTCTCAGCCTATTGCGGACAGTCTGAGCACTGATGGAGGGATTGTGCGTTCCTGGTGTAACTCGGGCAGTTGTTGTTGCCATCCTGTACCTGTCCCCCAGGTGTGATGTTCGGATGTACCGATCCTGTGCAGGTGTTGTTACACGTGGTCTGCCACTGCGAGGACGATCAGCTGTCCGTCCTGTCTCCTTGTAGCGCTGTCTTAGGCGTCTCACAGTACAGACATTGCAATTTATTGCCCTGGCCACATCTGCAGTCCTCATGCCTCCTTGCAGCATGCCTAAGGCACGTTCACGCAGATGAGCAGGGACCCTGGGCATCTTTCTTTTGGTGTTTTTCAGAGTCAGTTTAAAGGCCTCTTTAGCGTCCTATGTTTTCAGAACTGTGACCTTAATTGCCTACCGTCTGTAAGCTGTTAGTGTCTTAACGACCGTTCCACAGGTGCATGTTCATTAATTGTTTATGGTTCATTGAACAAACATGGGAAACAGTGTTTAAACCCTTTACAATGAAGATCTGTGAAGTTATTTGGATTTTTACCAATTATCTTTGAAAGACAGGGTCCTGAAAAAGGGGCGTTTCTTTGTTTGCTGAGTTTACTACTACTAGAGACAGACATGATTAACAGACTATTACTGAGCAAAGCTCTATAATAATAGATAATGTCATGTTACAGACTGAGCAAAGCTCTATAATAATAGATAATGTCATGTTTACAGGCTGAACAGAGCTCTATAATAATAGATAATGTCATGTCTTTAGGCTGAGCAGAGCTCTATAATAATAGATAATGTCATGTTACAGACTGAGCAAAGCTCTATAATAATAGATAATGTCATGTCTTTAGGCTGAGCAGAGCTCTATAATAATAGATAATGTCATGTTTACAGGCTGAACAGAGCTCTATAATAATAGATAATGTCATGTTTATAGGCTGAACAGAGCTCTATAATAATAGATAATGTCATGTTTATAGGCTGAACAGAGCTCTATAATAATAGATAATGTCATGTTACAAGCTGAGCAGAGCTCTATTATAGATAGATAATGTCATGGTTAGAGGCTGAGCAGAGCTCTATAATAATAGATAATGTCATGTTTATAGGCTGAACAGAGCTCTATAATAATAGATAATGTCATGTTACAAGCTGAGCAGAGCTCTATTATAGATAGATAATGTCATGTTTACAGGCTGATCAGAGCTCTATAATAATAGATAATGTCATGTTTACAGGCTGAACAGAGCTCTATAATAGATCATTAGGACTACAGTATTTAAATCCATGTCATTAATTTTAATGCATTTGATCCATCGTTAACCTTTTGTTGGTGGCCCGCTCTTTAATGGTATACAAACCTTACATTGTAGCTTTAACAATTCCTACAGTAAAGAACAACTTATTCAAGTATAAAACGTCAATAGAACGCCCCTTGAAAACCACACATTAGTTCAACAACTGCAGAGTTCTGCCCGTTTAAGATAGTACTACTCACTGGCGTTAATCAGCTCTCCCGTCTCCTTCTCCTCTTTCGATGTGCCATTTATCTCTCCCTCGTTCATTCCTCCAAAAACGGCATCCTCCTCTTCTTTTACTGTAACATCCTCCTCCTCCTCTTTCACTCTGATCGTGTCTTCCTCTCCTTTCACTGTAACAGCCTCACCCTCTACTTTTACGGTGACATCCTCTTCTTCCTTCTCCTCTTTCACGACAATGTTCAACCACATGCCTTCTTTCTCCGTCCAGCAGACCTCCTCTCCTTTAGCAGGAGCAGAGTAACTTAGTGAACTCATGGTCGGAGATGTTAGCTAGCTAACGTAACTAGTTCGCATGAGCGATTAGCCTAATTTAACCAGCCAGCTGACTAACAACGTAAATATGAAATTAAATGGGGCAACTAGATACGACAGAAGTGTATTCAAAGCAGAGTGGTTGATGCACCGAAAGTGTCTAAAGAGCTTAACTGTTTCGGGTATTTTGGCTAGCAAGATAACGAGGTGGATAACTAGCTGTTGTTATCGAGGAAGCGTCCCGTCCACTAGATTACGCGTCACACTGAAAGCATCGCCTGAAAGACACATCGCCAACTGCTGACTGGAGTGGGTAACGCAGTTGAGAAGAACGTGTATTTTTATATTTGCATGTTGTATTTAAACGCAACATGCAAAAAACAGTTAATATAAGGAAATCAGTCAATTGAAATACATTAATTTGGCCCAAATCTATGGATTTCACATGACTGAGCAGGGGCTCATCCATGGGTGGACCTGGGATAGTGGATCAGGCATAGGCCCACCCACTTGCTCACTAACAGGGATGTAAACAAATTTGTGCACATCAAATCAAATTGTATATGTCAGAATACAACAGGTGTAGACCTTACAGTGAAATGCATACTTACAATCCCTTAACCAACAATGCAGTTTTAAGAAAATAAAATAAAAAGTAAGAGATAAAAGTAACAAATAATTAAAGAGCAGCAGTAAAATAACAATTGCGAGGCTATATACAGGGGGTACAGAGTGAATGTGTGGGGGCACCGGTGTCGAAGTAATTGAGGTAATATTTACATGTAGGTAGAGTTATCAAAGTGACAATGCATAGATAATAACAGAGTAGTAGCAGCGTGGGGGGGGGGGGGGGGCAATGCAAATAGTCTGGGTAGCCATTCGATTAGATGTTTAGGAGTCTTATGGATTGGGGGTAAAAGCTGTTTGGAAGTCTATTGCTCCTAGACTTGGCGCTCCAGTACCGCTTGCCGTGCGGTAGCAGAGAGGACAGTCTTTGACTAGGGTGGCTGGAGTCTTTTTTAGGGCCTTCCTCTGACACCGCCTGGTATAGAGGGCTTGGATGGCAGGAAGCTTGACCCTGGTGATGTACTGGGCCGTGCGCACTACCCTCTGCAGTGCCCTGCGGTCGGAGGCCGAGCAGTTGCCATACCAGGCAGTGATGCAACCCGTCAGGATGCTCTCAATGGTGCAGCTGTAAAACCTTTTGAGGATCTGAGGACCCATGCCAAATATTTTCTCTCAAACATTGAGACATTTGAGAGAAATAAGCTTTTTTTGCATATGGAAAATTTCAGGGATCTTATATTTCAGCTCATGAAACTTTTATATATTTTTTTATATTTATATTTTTGTTCAGTGTATAAAACGTCATGTAGATGTATATAATGAACAGACTAGGTCGATACCGCTCCTACACAGTCTAACAATACATCATGTAGATGTATATAATGAACAGACTAGGTCTATACTGCTACTACAGTTTGTTGTTAAAAAGTGGGATTAAAATGAATTTGTAAAAAATAGAATATTAGAAAAAGAAAAAGCGATTACAGCTGTGAGTCTTTCTGGGTGAGTCTCACAACTGGACTGTACAACATGTGCCCATTATTCTTAAAAAAAATCTTCAAGCTCTGTCAAATTGGTTATTGATCATTTCTAGACAACTATTTTCAGGTCTTGCCATAGATTTTCAAGCAGATTTAAGTCAAAACTGTAACTCGGCCACTCAGGAACATTCACTGTCTTCTTGGTAAGCAACTCCAACATATATTTGGCCTTGTGTTTTAGGTTATTGTCCTGCTGAAAGGTGAATTCATCTCCCAGTATCTGGTGGAAAGCAGACTGAACCAGGTTTTCCTTTAGGATTTTGCCTGTGCTTAGCTCTATTCCGTTTATTTTTTATCCTGAAAAACTCCCCAGTCCATAACGATTACAAGCATACCCATAACCTGCTGCAGCCACCACTATGCTTGAAAATATGGAGAGTGGTACTCAGTAATGTGTTGCATTGGATTTGCCCCAAACATAATACTTTGTATTCAGAAAAAAAAAGTAAATTGCTTTGCCACATTTTTTGCAGTATTACTTTTGTTCCTTGTTGCAAACAGGATGGATGTTTTGGAATATTCTGTACAGTCTTCCTTATTTGTGACTCGTTTCTGGAAACTAGGCGTATGTCAAGCGTCAATGCTTCAGAGGAGAGCCATTTGAACGTAAACTTAAAAACAAAATATCAAAAGTTTTTTTTTTGTGGCATAAATGCAATCTGGTACATGTGAACTTTCATGTGCCTTAATAACAAACTTGTATGCCATCTGTAAATACGAATTACATTTTTAATTGTGAACCTAGTTGGTTTAGCCACAGAAAAAGACAAGCAAACCTTCCTGCTAGCCATGATTGGCTGAGATAATGAGTGGCATGGTTGTAGTAGAACTGCATAAGTGTTGCTCTCCACTTTCTGGAGGACCGAGTTTTGAAATCAGTGAAATTAGAGTATGATAGCTAAGGAGATGGAGAAAATTCTGGCGTGTGTTGCAAATATGCAGACAGAGTCGAAAAGAGAACACACAGAAGGCTGTTGTATAAAACACCTGTTTCCGGATTACATCTTCAAACTAAAGGGCAACCATGGCATCCGTGACAGAGAGAGAGAAGCGTCCATCCATGTATACAGGTAAGAGAGTCTAGCTAGCTACATTTTCAGATATTACATGTTTCTAATTTTGTCAGTCGTTTTCAAGTTAAAGTGTAATGTTAGCTAGCTAACGCTAGCTGGCTAGCTAGCTAGCTAGCTAACGTTACGTGTATGATCTGTGTAGTAATATTATTCGTATCTCAGATCTGGCACTCCATATTAAATTTACGAACACACCCGTAGTATAAGCCAGCCTTTAGTCTTCAAATCTTTGGTTGTTTAGTACATAGCCTCACATGTGAATCCTTAAAGAGATGGGTGGGGCTAAGGCTTAAGAGGGTGTGAACGATGCTGAATGGGTGCTGACAAAGAAGAGTTCTCCAGTAGGTGTACCAAAACATTCAAGGGCATTTTCTCAAAAGTGAGGTTACAAGTTTATCAACTTTCAAAGCAGAATTACTTTCCCATTGTTCCTCAAATGCAGTGTATTATATACCATTTTCTAGCTCTGAGTCTCTACTTTTATCCAATGTAAAAAAAAAACAACACAATTTCAAATTTTGCTACATAAGACCGAATCGAGCCTTTCGGTCACATTTTCACTCTGTCAATTAGGTTAGTATTGCAGAGTAACTACAATGTTGATCCGTCATCAGTTTACACCTATCCCAGCCATTAAACTCTAACCGTTTTAAAGTCTCCAGTGGCCCAGTGGCGATTTTAGCATGTAAATCTTGGTGGGGCAAATATAAAGAAAATGTGGGATGCATGGTAGCAAAGCCACTACACAACACTAAGCAAAACAGTTAATTCAGCCTCATTTACTGCCTTTAAAAAAACATAGCTGATATGGCTGACTTGCTTAAACAAATGTGGTTTCTACTGACAAGTGAGATGTACAAACTATGGCATAAGGGGACGACAAGCGCATAAGAGGCAATCCATAATTTCGATTAAGACATTAATGAGCGAGCTAGGACAGATGTTGTCAATATAACTATTTGTTCAGCACTTTTGAAATGTACAGTGACAGAATTCAGAACATGGGCCATTCTTACAGTATTCTCCCTGTAGACCAAGTCAGAACTGATAAGGGGGCATATGAGCAGACAATGAAAGCTCTTACAATATTCAATGATTCAATTTCTCTAAAACAGGCTATAGGCTACATGTGCACCACCAAGTCAGAACAGTAGGTGAAATTAAGAGGGGAAAATAGACCAAATTATTAGGGTGAGGCACATGGGCAACTAACAGCTTACTACACAACATACACTTAGTATTACTTTCTTAGCTACAGTTTCCATATCTCCCAGGCATACTAAATCATTTATGCAGGTGCATACAATAGATTTTTGGACTCACCACTCATTGTTGAATTTGCGACTTGTTGTGTAATGTTTATGTCCAATGGCCACCAATACATTTTATCTATCATTTCTCTTCATTATTTCTCTTCATATGACAAGGATTAAAAATAATTTGCCAGTAGATTGTCGACATGATTCATGATGATGACTGCTCGCTAAGATTTTGAAATGATGATGTGAATATACTGTAGATGTAACGTAATTTGACGTCATTTTATCTGTGGCCAATGACCTTGAGCCTTCTTGGATGGGCACGTCTAATGTAACTCTATGGCAGCAACCAAGGGGCTTGAATTTTCCATGTCTATCCTTAGACTTGGCGGTGACGTAGTGTCCCCATGAGTGACAGAAAACTGAGCCAATCACGGCACAACGCTACATATTTTCTGCTGGCTTGCCCCACCACCACAGAAAGCACTGAGCAAGGTTGAAACACCTGCAATTTAGAGTTAACTTACTCAAGAAAACAAAAAATGAGATCATATTAACTCAATGATATATATATATATATATACACACACACACACACACACAGTCGTGGCCAAAAGTTTTGAGAATGACACAAATATTAATTTTCACAAAGTCTGCTGCCTCAGTTTGTATGATGGCAATTTGCATATACTCCAGAATGTTATGAAGAGTGATCAGATGAATTGCAATTCATTGCAAAGTCCCTCTTCGCCATGCAAATGAACTGAATCCCCCAAAAACATTTCCACTGCATTTCAGCCCTGCCACAAAAGGACCAGCTGACATCATGTCAGTGATTATTTTGTTAACACAGGTGTGAGTGTTGACGAGGACAAGGCTGGAGATCACCCTGTCATGCTGATTGAGTTTGAATAACAGAGTGGAAGCTTCAAAAGGAGGGTGGTGCTTGGAATCATTGTTCTTCCTCTGTCAAACATGGTTACCTGCAAGGAAACACGTGCCGTCATCATTGCTTTGCACAAAAAGGGCTTCACAGGCAAGGATATTGCTGCCAGTAAGATTGCACCTAAATCAACCATTTATCGGATCATCAAGAACTTCAAGGAGAGCGGTTAAATTGTTGTGAAGAAGGCTTCAGGGCGCCCAAGAAAGTCCAGCAAGCGCCAGGACTGTCTCCTAAAGTTGATTCAGCTGCGGGATCGGGGCACCACCAGTACAGAGCTTGCTCAGGAATGGCAGCAGACAGGTGTGAGTGCATCTGCACGCACAGTGAGGCGAAGACTTTTGGAGGATGGCCTGGTGTCAAGAAGGGCAGCAAAGAAGCCACTTCTCTTCAGTAAAAACATCAGGGACAGACTAATATTCTGCAAAAGGTACAGGGATTAGACTGCTGAGGACTGGGGTAAAGTCATTTTCTCTGATGAATCCCCTTTCCGATTGTTTGGGGCATCCGGAAAAAAGCTTGTCCAGAGAAGACAAGGTGAGCGCTACCATTAGTCCTGTGTCATGCCAACAGTAAAGCATCCTGAGACTATTCATGTGTGGGGTTGCTTCTCAGCCAAGGGAGTGGGCTCACTCACAATTTTGCCTAAGAACACAGCCATGAATGAAGAATGGTACCAACACATCCTCAGAGAGCAACTTCTCCCAGCCATCCAGGAACAGTTTGGTGACAAACAATGCCTTTTCCAGCATTATGGAACACCTTGCCATAAGGCAAAAGTGATAACTAAGTGGCCCGGGGAACAAAACATCAATATTTTGGGTCCATAGCCAGGAAAGTCCCCAGACTTTAATCCCATTGAGAACTTGTGGTCAATCCTCAAGAGGCGGGTGGACAAACAAAAACCCACAAATTCTGACAAACTCCAAGCACTTTGCATCAACTTCATGTCATTGTCAATAAAAGCCTTTGACACTTATGAAATGCTTGTAATTATACTTCAGTATTCCATAGTAACATCTGACAAAAATATCTAAAGACACTGAAGCAGCCAACTTTGTGGAAATTAATGTGTCATTCTCCAAACTTTTGGCCACGACTGTATATATATATTTTTTTATTTTATTTTTTACATTGTTTGCAAACTGATATATGACACGTATTAATGCAAAAATAAAATGCAAAACAGGCATGCCCCCCCAACTTTTTTGTTATTTAAAGGCAAGCCCCACCTTCCCTGAATGATGGGTTGCCACTGCATTGGCAACCCATCATGTAAATGAGAACTTGTTTTCAACTGGCCTACCTGGTTAAATAAAGGTGAAATAAAATACATAAAATAGAATTGGCCTCATGGTGAAATCCCTGAGCGGTTTCCTTCCTCCCCGGCAACCGAATTAGGAAGCATACCTGTATTTTTGTAGTGACTATTAATACACCATCCAAAGTGTAATTAACTTCACCATGCTCAAAGGGATATTCAATGTCTGCTTTTTTTATTTTTACCCATCTACCCTTCTTTGCGATGCATTGGAAAACCTCCCAGATCTTTGTGGTTGAATCTGTTTGAAATTCACTGTTTGACTGAGGGACCTTACAGATAATTGTATGTGTGAGGTACAGAGATGAGGCAGTCATTCAAAAATCATGATAAACACTATTATTGCACACAGAGTCCATGCAACTTATGTGACTTGTCGATGGCTGTGGCACATTTCTACTCTAGAACTTATTTAGGCTTGCCATAATAAAGGGATTGAATACTTGAGTCAAGACTTTTCCACTTTGACATTATGGGATATTGTGTGCCAGAGACACACACAAAAAAGTACATTTAAACCATTTTAAATTCAGGCTGTAACACAACAAAATGTGGAAAAAGTCAAGTGGTGTGAATACTTTCTGAAGGCAATGTACATCGCCTGTGAAAAGAGGCTAGTTGCTGTTCACCCAAAACAACACTTTCAGATGGGAATGTCCGTTCTGTTTGTCGATGGCTGTGGTAGAGTATACTGTTTCAGATGGGAATGTCCGTTCTGTTTGTCGATGGCTGTGGTAGAGTACTGTTTCAGATGGGAATGTCTGTTCTGTTTGTCGATGGCTGTGGTACAGTACTGTTTCAGATGGGGATGTCTGTTCTGTTTGTCGATGGCTGTGGTACAGTACTGTTTCAGATGGGAATGTCCGTTCTGTTTGTCGATGGCTGTGGTACAGTATACTGTTTCAGATGGGGATGTCTGTTCTGTTTGTCGATGGCTGTGGTACAGTACTGTTTCAGATGGGAATGTCCGTTCTGTTTGTCGATGGCTGTGGTACAGTACTGTTTCAGATGGGAATGTCCGTTCTGTTTGTCGATGGCTGTGGTACAGTACTGTTTCAGATGGGAATGTCCGTTCTGTTTGTCGATGGCTGTGGTACAGTACTGTTTCAGATGGGAATGTCCGTTCTGTTTGTCGATGGCTGAGGTAGAGTACTGTTACAGATGGGAATGTCCATTCTATTTGTGATGGCTGAGGTAGAGTACTGTTACAGATGGGAATGTCCGTTCTGTTGTCGATGGCTGTGGTACAGTACTGTTTCAGATGGGAATGTCCGTTCTGTTTGTCGATGGCTGTGGTACAGTATACTGTTTCAGATGGGAATGTCCGTTCTGTTTGTCGATGGCTGTGGTACAGTATACTGTTTCAGATGGGAATGTCCGTTCTGTTTGTCGATGGCTGTGGTACAGTATACTGTTACAGATGGGGATGTCTGTTCTGTTTGTCGATGGCTGTGGTAGAGTATACTGTTTCAGATGGGAATGTCCGTTCTGTTTGTCGATGGCTGTGGCACAGTATACTGTTACAGATGGGAATGTCCATTCTATTTGTCGATGGCTGTGGTACAGTATACTGTTACAGATGGGAATGTCCGTTCTGTTTGTCGATGGCTGAGGTAGAGTACTGTTACAGATGGGAATGTCCGTTCTGTTTGTCGATGGCTGAGGTAGAGTATACTGTTTCAGATGGGAATGTCCGTTCTGTTTGTCGATGGCTGTGGTACAGTCCTGTTTCAGATGGAAATGTCCATTCTGTTTGTCGATGGCTGTGGTACAGTCCTGTTTCAGATGGGAATGTCCGTTCTGTTTGTCGATGGCTGTGGTACAGTATGTATATGTATGTATTATTTGTAGCGTTGTACAGCTAAGCCCGAGTCATCTTCAGACACAACACATTTAAATATCTGGCTGTGTCATTATGACTTTGGAGAATTATTTGACACATTGAACGTATTTCATTTTGAACAATTATAGGTTTCAAAGCTAAACATGGAGAAGAAAATAGGGATAGAATAAAAGACAGATTGGATCCTGAAAAATTGACCGCAATAACTGGTGAGTAGGTTTTTGTTTGTTTATCGATGGCAAATTAGTATTTAACAGTGTGCGGGTGTCATGATATTGTTTATAAAAATAATATGAATTATGAAACAGTGGTGGAAAAAGTACCCAATTGTTATACTAGAGTAAAAGTAAAGATACTTTAATAGAAAATGACTCAATGTAACGGTTGTCGTAGGTTAGAGACCAAGACGCAACAGGGAAGTGTATACTCATCTTCTTTTTTTAATATTGAAGAAGGTGAAACAAAATGAAACACGTATACAATTACGAAAATGGCACAAACAGTTCTGTCAGGTGAAGACCACAAAACAGAATACAACTACCCACAATCCAAACACACCCCTAATTATAGGACCTTCAATCAGAGGCAACGATAGACAGCTGCCTCCAACTGAAGGCCCCAACACCAATTAACTAAACATAGAAATACAAATGACTAGACAGAACATAGAAATAAACTAACATAGAACAATAACCAAAACCCTGGACTAATAAATCAAATACCCCTCTCTACATGGACACATACACACAACCACCCTGAACCACATAAAACAAATACCCCCTGCCATGTCCTGACCAAACTAAACACTAACAAATAACACCTTTACAGGTCAGAACGTGACACTCAAGCAAAAGTCACCCAGTAAAATTCTACTTGAGTAAAAGTATTTGGTATATACTTAAGTGTCAACAGTAAATGTAATTGCTAAAATATTCTTAAGTATCAAAAGTTAAAGTATAAATAATTTCAAATTCCTTATATTAAGAAAACTGGACGGCACGATTTGATTGTTTCTTAAATTAATACTCTCAGACAGCATTTACAAACGAAGCATGTGTTTAGAGAGTCCACCAGATCAGAGGTGGTAGGGATGACCAGGGATGCTCTCTTGATAAGTGTGTGAATTACAATATTTTCCTGTCCTGCTAAGCATTCAAAATGTTACGAGTACTTTCGGGTGTCAGGGAACATGTATGGAGTAAAAAGTACATTATTTTCTTTAGGAATGTAGTGAAGTAAAAGTACAGATTCCCCCCCCCCCCCCTCCCAAATACAACTTAAGTAGTACTTCAAGTATTTTTACTTAAGTACTGTACACCACTGGTTATAAATGACTCATGGCAGAAAGAATGGTGAATATTATTCCAGACACTGACATGGCTTAAAAAGGGATACTGCGAGATTGAGATTTGTTATTTTTCTACTTACCTAGAGTCACACAAACTCATGATAAGCATTTTTATGTCTCTGCCAAAAATATAAAAAATGTCTCCCGGTACTGTAGCCAGCTCCTCTCAGAAGCAGAGAGACCTTCTAAGACCCAAAATGTCTCCCGGTACTGTAGCCAGCTCCTCTAAGAAGCAGAGAGACCTTCTAAGACCCAAAATGTCTCCCGGTACTGTAGCCAGCTCCTCTCAGAAGCAGAGACCCGACCCTGTCTCCCGGACGAGCCAGCCCCCAGAAGCGGGCCTGCTGCTCCCGGTACTGTAGCCAGCTCCTCTCAGAAGCAGAGAGACCTTCTAAGACCCAAAATGTCTCCCGGTACTGTAGCCAGCTCCTCTCAGAAGCAGAGAGACCTTCTAAGACCCAAGATGTCTCCCGGTACTGTAGCCAGCTCCTCTCAGAAGCAGAGAGACCTTCTAAGAACCAAAATGTCTCCCTTCTAACTACTCTAAAGCTTGGTGGTCTTTAGTCATCAATATTTTTGAAGTTTGTTCATTTTACTGATAATCATAAGGAGATTCTATCCACTTCCTCATTCTCTGTCTCGTTGTCGCATAGAGATCGCAACATTGTATCAGTCTCATTATGGAGTCTGTCAGTGTACAGGCAGTGCCATTGTATCTATGTCAATGTTGTGAGCAGAGTGTGGGAGCCGTATGTGTACTCCCTGATGCACTTTGAGTCCATGTGATATGAAGAATTTGTTTCCACATTATGAGCAGTGGTAAGAAATCTCCCTTGTGTGTTACCTCATGGTCTTTCCCTAACTGGGTAAATATCTTTCCACACTGAAAGCATTGGTAAGGTTTCTCTCCAGTGTGGCTTCTTTCATGTAATTTCAGTTGCCTTAACCAGGCACATATCATTCCACAGTGGGAACAGTTCCAAAAGGCTTCTCCCTAGTGTGTATTTTCTCATGCTGCTTCAGTTTCCCTAACTTCTTAAAACTCCTTTCACAATGGGAACCCTGGAAACGCTTCATTACAGAGTGTGTTAGCTCATGATATTTCAGGGTCCCTGATGAGGTAAAACTCTTTTCACAGTGGGAACAGTGGTAGGGCTTCTCTCCTGAGTGTTTTCTCTCGTGTTGTTTCATGTTACTTGACTCTGAGAAACTCTTTCCACACTGGGAGCAATGATAAGGTTTTTCTCCTGTGTGTGTCCTCTTATGCTTTTTCAAGTCCCCTGATGAGGTAAATCTTTTCCCACAGTGGGAGCAGTGGTAGGGTTTTTCTCCTGTGTGTATTCTCTTATGTTTTTTCATGTCCCCTAGCTGGGTAAACATTTTTCCACACTGGGCGCATTGATAGGGCTTGTCTCCTGAGTGTATTCTCTCATGTTTTTTCAGGTTACATGACATGGTGAAATTCTTTCCACACTGGGAGCAAAGGTAAGGTTTTTCTCCTGTGTGTGTTCTTTTATGATATTTTAAGTGTGCAGCTTGGGTAAAACGCTTTCCACACTGGGAGCATTGGTAGGGCTTCTCTCCTGAGTGTGTTCTCTCATGCCGTCTCAGGTGGTTTAATCGGCTAAATCTCTTCCCACAGTCTGAGCACTGGTAAGGTGGTACTCCAGAGTGAATTATTTTATGTTTTTTCAGATAATCCAATGAGGAAAAACTAGACTTTTCTCCTGAGTGTATCCTCTCATGTTTTTTCAGGTTGCCTAACTCAGTAAAACACTTTCCACACAGGGAGCAGAGGAAATACTTTTTCCCTGTGTGTGTTCTCTCATGTCGTTTCAGGGACCCTAATCGGGTAAAACTCTTTGCACACTGAGAACAGTTATAAGGTGTCTCGCCTGAGTGTATTCTCAAGTATTCGGAAGAGGAAAATCTCTTTCTACATTTAGTGCATTGGTTAAGCTTCTCTCCTATGTGTATTCTCTCATGCGTTCTCAAATTCCCTAACTGGGAGCAACTCTTCCCACACTGAGAGCAGTGGTAAGGCTTCTCTCCAGTGTGTGTTCTCTTATGGTCTTTAAGGTACCCTAACTGGGTAAAACACATTCCACACTGGCAGCATTGGAAAGGATTTTCTCCTGTGTGTGTTCTCTCATGCCTTTTCAGGTTCCATAACCTGGTATATTTCTTTCCACACTGAGAGCAGTGGTGTTGTCTCGCTGGTTTGGACAGCTCTGGCTCTGGTTCGCCTGAAGGAGTCTTGCTGCTGTCAGAGTGAGAGTCTGGTCTCTCTCCTGCCAAAGACAAAAATAGGAGACTATTTAGTTTAACACTAATGTATCTGTTTGGCACTCAGCATTTAGGAGATAGATTGGGAATAAGGCCCTGGACTAGTGTCCTGTCTAGGGGGTGTACTGGTACATCAAGCTGCCTCACTACAGAAAAAATAAAACGGACGAGGTCTATACTGCTCCTACACGGTGTAACAATACATCATGTAGATGTATATAATGAACAGACTAGGTCTATACTGCTCCTACATGGTGTAACAATACATCATGTAGATGTATATAATGAACAGACTAGGTCCATACTGCTCCTACATGGTGTAACAATACATCATGTAGATGTATATAATGAACAGACAAGGTCTATACTGCTCCTACACGGTGTAACAATACATCATGTAGATGTATATAATGAACAGACTAGGTCTATACTGCTCCTACATGGTGTAACAATACATCATGTAGATGTATATAATGAACAGACTAGGTCTATACTGCTCCTACATGGTGTAACAATACATCATGTAGATGTATATAATGAACAGACTTGGTCTATACTGCTGCTACATGGTGTAACAATACATCATGTAGATGTATATAATGAACAGACTAGGTCTATACTGCTACTACATGGTGTAACAATACATCATGTAGATGTATATAACGAACAGACTAGGTCTATACTGCTCCTACATGGTGTAACAATACATCATGTAGATGTATATAATGAACAGACTAGGTCTATACTGCTCCTACATGGTGTAACAATACATCATGTAGATGTATATAATGAACAGACTAGGTCTATACTGCTCCTACATGGTGTAACAATACATCATGTAGATGTATATAATGAACAGACTAGGTCTATACTGCTCCTACATGGTGTAACAATACATCATGTAGATGTATATAATGAACAGACTAGGTCTATACTGCTCCTACATGGTGTAACAATACATCATGTAGATGTATATAATGAACAGACTAGGTCTATACTGCTCCTACATGGTGTAACAATACATCATGTAGATGTATATAATGAACAGACTAGGTCTATACTGCTCCTACATGGTGTAACAATACATCATGTAGATGTATATAATGAACAGACTAGGTCTATACTGCTCCTACATGGTGTAACAATACATCATGTAGATGTATATAATGAACAGACTAGGTCTATACTGCTCCTACATGGTGTAACAATACATCATATAGATGTATATAATGAACAGACTAGGTCTATACTGCTGCTACATGGTGTAACAATACATCATATAGATGTATATAATGAACAGACTAGGTCTATACTGCTCCTACATGGTGTAACAATACATAATGTAGATGTATATAATGAACAGACTAGGTCTATACTGCTGCTACATGGTGTAACAATACATCATATAGATGTATATAATGAACAGACTAGGTCTATACTGCTCCTACATGGTGTAACAATACATCATGTAGATGTATATAATGAACAGACTAGGTCTATACTGCTCCTACATGGTGTAACAACAATACATCATGTAGATGTATATAATGAACAGACTAGGTCTATACTGCTCCTACATGGTGTAACAATACATCATGTAGATGTATATAATGAACAGACTAGGTCTATACTGCTCCTACATGGTGTAACAATACATCATGTAGATGTATATAATGAACAGACTAGGTCTATACTGCTCCTACATGGTGTAACAATACATCATGTAGATGTATATAATGAACATCTACTAGTGTCGTTCCACATTTGAATTATTCTGTTGCATTAATCAAATCTTTTTACAATCAGCACCTGTGTTTGTTTCTATGACATGGTGGAACTACGGGGCATTCATGTACTCCTTGGAAGTGGGAAACTGGTTCAAGTGCTTTTTAAGTCGGACCAATTCTTCAACTAATACGATTTTAGCTAGCTTGATAAGATAGGTAACTTTATTATTAGCAATGTTAGCTTATCTTATTTAAAGTAACTGTCCACTGTTTCCAGATTTCTACGAAATATGACCGATATACAGTGAGCACCATAATTCATTGGACAGTGACCATTTTTTTGTTATTTTGGTTCTATACTCTAGCACTTTGAGTTTGAAAGGATACAATGACAACGAGGGTGAAGTGCAGACTGTCAGCTTTAATTTGAGGGTATTTTCATACATATCGGATGAACCGTTTAGAAATGACAGCACCTTTTGTACATGGTCCCCCCTATTTTAAGGCACTACAAGTATTCGTTGAATTGGCTTCACAGGTGTGTTCATTTGTGTCGTTAGTGAATGCAGGAGCGCTGTTGATGAACAGTATTGATTCAAGACTTTGCTATTGCCTTTGGAGGTTGTTGTTGGGGTGTGACAACATGAGGAAGACAGCAGTGTCGATGCAAATGAAGCTGGCCGTCATAAGGCTCAGAAAAGAAAATCAATCAATCAATCAGGAACATTGCAAAAACACTGGGCACGCCCAAGTCAACAGTTTGGTTCATCATTAACAAGAAAAAAAACAACCGGTGAACTCAATTATGTCAAAAGACCCGGTAGACTGAGGAAGACCACTGTAGTGGATGACCGGAGAATACTCTCTATGGTGAAGAAAACCCCCCTGACAACAGCCCAACAGATCAAAAACACTCTCCTGGATGCAGGTGTAGATGTGTCAAAGTCTACCATACGTAGAAGACTACACCAGCAGGACTACAGAAGGTACACTACAAGATGCAAACCACTGATAAACCTGAAGAACAGAAAGGCGAGATTACAGTTTGCTAAAAAGCACCTAAAAGAGCCCCAAGAGTTCTGAAAAAAAAAGTATTGTGGACAGATGAAACAAAGATAACATGTACAAGAGTGATGGAAAGAGGAAAGCGTGGAGAAAAAAAAGACATGCCCATGATCCAAAGCATACCACGTCATCCGTGAAACATGGTGGAGGGGGTGTTATGGCTTGGGCCTGTATGGCTGCCAGTGGAAAAGGCTCACTTGTCTTCATCGATGATGTGATTGCAGACGGAAGTAGAACAAGGAATTCTGAAGTCTAGAGAAATATACTGCTCAAAAAAAATAAAGGGAACACTTAAACAACACATCCTAGATCTGAATGAAAGAAATAATCTCATTAAATACTTTTTTCTTTACATAGTTGAATGTGCTGACAACAAAATCACACAAAAATAATCAATGGAAATACAATTTATCAACCCATGGAGGTCTGGATTTGGAGTCACACTCAAAATTAAAGTGGAAAACCACACTACAGGCTGATCCAACTTTGATGAAATGTCCTTAAAACAAGTCAAAATGAGGTTCAGTAGTGTGTGTGGCCTCCACGTGCCTGTATGACCTCCCAACAACGCCTGGGCATGCTCCTGATGAGGTGGCGGATGGTCTCCTGAGGGATCTCCTCCCAGACCTGGACTAAAGCATCCGCCAACTCCTGGACAGTCTGTGGTGCAACGTGGCGTTGGTGGATGGAGCGAGACATGATGTCCCAGATGTGCTCAATGGGATTCAGGTCTGGGGAACGGGCGGGCCAGTCCATAGCATCAATGCCTTCCTCTTGCAGGAACTGCTGACACACTCCAGCCACATGAGGTCTAGCATTGTCTTGCATTAGGAGGAACTCAGGGCCAACCGCACCAGCATATGGTCTCACAAGGGGTCTGAGGATCTCATCTCGGTACCTAATGGCAGTCAGGCTACCTCTGGCGAGCACATGGAGGGCTGTGCGGCCCCCCAAAGAAATGCCACTCCACACCATGACTGACCCACCGCCAAACCGGTCATGCTGGAGGATGTTGCAGGCAGCAGAACGTTCTCCACGGCGTCTCCAGACTCTGTCACGTCTGTCATGTGCTCAGTGTGAACCTGCTTTCATCTGTGAAGAGCACAGGGCGCCAGTGGCGAGTTTGCCAATCTTGGTGTTCTATGGCAAATGCCAAACGTCCTGCACGGTGTTGGGCTGTAAGCACAACCCCCACCTGTGGACGTCGGGCCCTCATACCACCCTCATGGAGTCTGTTTCTGACCGTTTGAGCAGACACATGCACATTTGTGGCCTGCTGGAGGTCATTTTGCAGGGCTCTGGCAGTGCTTCTCCTGCTCCTCCTTGCACAAAGGCGGAGGTAGCGGTCCTGCTGCTGGGTTATTGCCCTCCTACGGCCTCCTCCACGTCTCCTGATGTACTGGCCTGTCTCCTGGTAGCGCCTCCATGCTCTGGACACTACACTGACCGATATACAGTGAGCACCATAATTCATTGGACAGTGACCATTTTTTTGTTATTTTGGTTCTATACTCTAGCACTTTGAGTTTGAAAGGATACAATGACACTACACCGCATTGATGTGCCATCCTGGATGAGCTGCACTACCTGAGCCACTTGTGTGGGTTGTAGACTCCGTCTCATGCTACCACTAGAGTGAAAGCACCGCCAGCATTCAAAAGTGACCAAAACATCAGCCAGGAAGCATAGGAACTGAGAAGTTGTCTGTGGTCCCCACCTGCAGAACCACTCCTTTATTGGGTGTGTCTTGCTAATTGCCTATAATTTCCACCTGTTGTCTATTCCATTTGCACAACAGCATGTGAAATTTATTGTCAATCAGTGTTGCTTCCTAAGTGGACAGTATGATTTCACAGAAGTGTGATTGACTTGGAGTTACATTGTGTTGTTTAAGTGTTGCCTTTATTTTTTTGAGCAGTGTATTTTATCTGCTCAGATAAAACCAAATGCCTCCGAACTCATTGGATGGAACTTCATCATGCAACAAGACAATGACCCTAAACATACTGCTAGAGCAACGAAGGGGTTTTTGATGGCCAAAAGTGGAAAATCCTTGACTGGCCGAGTCAATCACCGGATCTGAATCCAATTGAAAATGCATTTTACATGCTGAAGAGGAGACTGAAGGCAATAAGTCCCCGAAACAAGCAGGAACTGAAGATGGCTGCAGTACAGGCCTGGCAGAGCATCACCAGGGAAGATACCCAGCGTCTGGTGATGTCGATGCATCGCAGATTTCAAGCAGTCATTGCATGCAAAGGATATGCGACCAAATATTAACAATGATTACTTCATTCTAAATTATGTTAAACTGTCCAATGTTTTTTGATGCACGAAAATGGGGGGGGAGGCTATGTACAAAAGCTTCTATAATTTATAAACGGTTCATCCGATATGTATGAAAATACCCTCAAATTAAAGCTGACAGTCTGCACTTCACCCTCATTGTCATTGTATCCTTTCAAACTCAAAGTGCTAGAGTACAGGAGCAAAATAACAAATAAATGGTCAGTGTCCAATGAATTATGGTGCTCACTGTATAAGTACAATAGGAGTTAAATAGTTTTCCTTCCAACAAAATTGTAATTAAGTTAAAAAGCAGCTTTTCTGTGTTGGAATGGTGTGGGCGTATAATGGTCACAAAAAAATATTCATGCAAGTAGACTGCTGATTGGACAGCTCATCCTTCTCAGGAGGATGACATCATCCTCTATGACAGTGGTTCCCAACTCCAGTCCTCCAGTACCCCCAACAGCACACATTTTGTTGTGGCCCGGGACACCTGATTCTACTTGTCAACTAATCATCAACCCCTCAATGAGTCTATACTCAACATCCCACTAGAGGGCAAAATAAATATAGATTTTTTAAACGTGATTTGAAGCTCTACATCATTTGTTTTTAAAATCTCAATGGTGTCTTTAAGTCCTTAGATGTTTAGGTCATGAAGAGGACAGAACCAAGACAAGGAAGAATAATTTTGATCTGGATTAAATGCCTCAGGTTAAATATATATATATATATATATATATATAAATCATCTGTGGCGTTGTGTTGTGTCATCTATCTATGACATCATCTGTGGCGTTGTGTCATCTATCTATGCCTCAGGTCATTTAATTTACACAATAAGGCAGGTGAATTTGTGAATTATCATGAATAACACAAGGGCTGTTGTTAGTGTGTTATTCACCATAATCCACAGGTTTGAGTGCCTTATTGCATTTAGAAAACATTTTAAAAAGAGGAACTACATGTTTTCATTAAAAACATTATTTTAATGAGTAGGGGAGATCACGGGCAATTGTACTTTTTTGGGGTGTTTTACTCAATTTCTCAGAAACACTTGAACTAGGCAAATTCATTGTTTGAAATAACAAACGCACATCTGTCTCATAATCATTCATACCATTTATAGGTCTGTGCATAAAATGGTCAGATCACAATATTGATTTTAATCTGAGAAGTCTGGACTTTACATTTGCCCCCCGTGCCAGGGCCAATTGTAACAGTCGATGTAACACCGAAAAATTGTACTAAATAAATCTACTTAACTTCAAAACCATTCATGTTTATGAATTATCATAGACGTATGTAATGATTTTGCTAGAAATATAAGTATTTTTATGTACGTAACCAATATTTACGGTAACAGCCCTGTTTTTGCATTGCCATTCATTTCCTCTCAAAACATCTGTCTGATGGCCATCATGGTGCCCATATCTCTTTAGAACTTGTTTGGCTGCTACAGGACCCCAAGGCTGGTTAAAGTGAGTATATGATCATTCATGTATAATTTATACTATCCTAAAGTTAAATCACTAGTTGTTTTCATAATTTGGCTGCTTGGCTTAGGGCAATGTTAACACTGCGTTGGGGGCAATTGTAACAAGGTGTTAACCAACCCAGCTGTCATGACAACACCTCGTGTGCCTAGCAAGAGACAACAATAGCGGAACATGTCAATCATGCTAGTTTGAATTCTTGGACATTAATGTTCAGGACTGTATAAGGAAAATAAAGCCGGCGGGGGGAAAAACGACTTTCACCCCTAAAAAACAAACATTTTAAAACTTTCAAGCAGGGAGTGAATCTAAATGGACATGTACTGGATGAGTTTCATCAGTCTGTCTTGTTTCTGTTTGGAGAAATTCAAAGTTTTATAATTGCCCCCGGTCTCCCCTAAATTAGTTTTATTTCATCTTTCCAGCAGAGGATATAGTGCGGACACACAATGCATTCGGAAAGTATTCAGACCCCTTCACTTTTTTGTTACGTTACAGCTTTATTCTAAAATTGATTAAATTGTTGTTTTTTTCCCCTCATCAATCTACACACAATACCCCGTAATGACATCACAATATCCCATAATGACATCACAATATCCCATAATGACATCACAATACCCATAATGACATCACAATACCCAATAATGACAAAGCAAAAACAGGTTTTTAGACATTTTTGCACAAAGAAACTGAAATATCACATTTACATGAGAATTCAGACCCTTTACAGTACTTTGTTGAAGCACCTTTGGCAGCGATTACAGCCTCTGGTCTTCTTGGAAATGACCCTACAAGCTTGGCACACATGTATTTGGGGTGTTTCTCCCATTCTTCTCTGCAGATCCTCTCAAGCTCTGTCACGTTGGATGGGGAGCGTCACTGCATGACGCTTCACCGTAGGGATGGTGCCAGGTTTCCTCCAGACGTGACACTTGGCATTCAGGCCAAAGAGTTCAATCTTGGTTTCATCAGACCAGAGAATCTTGATTCTCATGGTCTGAGAATCATTCAGTGCCTTTTGGCAAACTCCAAGCGGGCTGTCATGTGCCACTTTAACTAAAGAGTGGCTTCCGTCTGGCCACTCTACCATAAAGGCCTTATTGGTGGAGTACTGCAGAGATGGTTGTCCTTCTGGAAGGTTCTCCCATCTCCAAAGAGGAACTCTGGATTTCTGTCTCCCCTGATTCACAGTTTGGCCGGGAAGCCAGCTCTAGGAAGAGTCTTGGTGGTTCCAAACTTCTTCCATTTAAGAATGATGGAGACCACTGTGTTCTTGGGGTGCAGACATTTTTTGGTACCCTTTTCCAGATCTGTGCCTCGACACAATCCTGTCTCTGAGCTCTACGGATAATTCCTTCGACCTCATGGCTTGGTTTTTTACTCTCACATGCACTGTCAACTATGGGACCTTATATAGACAGGTGTGTGCCTTTCCAAATCATGTCCAATCAATTGAATTTACCACAGGTGGACTCCAATCAAGTTGTAGAAACATCTCAAGGATGATCAATGGAAACAGGATGCACCTGAGCTCAATTGAGTCTCACAGCAAAGGGTCTGAATACTTATATAAATAAGGTATGTGTTTTTTATTTTTAATACATTTGCAAACATTTCTAAAAACCTGTTTTCGTTTAGTCATTATGGGGTATTGCGTGTAGATTGATGAGAATTTTTATTTATTTAATTCATTTTAGAATATGGCTGTAATGTAACAAAATGTAGAAATAGTCAAGGGGTCTGAATACTTCCCGAATGCACTGTAACAGTATATTGACCTAAGAGTACTTCCCGAATGCACTGTAACAGTATATTGACCTAAGAGTACTTCCCGAATGCACTGTAACAGTATATTGACCTAAAAGTACTTCCCAAATGCACTGTAACAGTATATTGACCTAATGCACTGTAACAGTATATTGACCTAAGAGTACTTCCCAAATGCACTGTAACAGTATATTGACCTAAGAGTACTTCCCGAATGCACTGTAACAGTATATTGACCTAAGAGTACTTCCCGAATGCACTGTAACAGTATATTGACCTAAGAGTACTTCCCGAATGCACTGTAACAGTATATTGACCTAAGAGTACTTCCTGAATGCACTGTAACAGTTTATTAACCTAAGAGTTATGAAAGTTGGTAGAATTGTCTTCATAATGATTCCACAGCTGTAAGTATTCACTCTGGGGTGAATTTGTAATTAAATGTTATATATATAATGTTTCTTTCACTTTGAAAATGTGGAGCCGATTGTGTAGGTAAGTAGGGACAAATATCAAATGTAATCTCTTTTTTTGTTTTAATTTTAGGGCAGCAAAATGCAGACTTTCATTAGTCACTGTAGCAAGGTTTATACAAATGCCCTCTATTGGAAACCATATACTTGACTAGATCTATGGGGTTGTCCTGTCTAGACACATTTTTTTACAGGAATGGGGAAGGATTGTTGATATGGATTTAATGAATTGTGTATGAATAGGTAATATAATGGGAAGCCTTTTAATCCATTAACGTTTGGTTGGTTGACCACCATTCTTTGTACCTTTAAACAGTTCCTACAATACAGAACAACATAGTCAAGTGTCGAATGCTCTTTTAAAAACCAGACATTAGTTCAACAACTGCAGAATTTGTGGCCCTGTTTTTAAGATGGTACTCACTGGTGTTAATCAGATTTCTAGTCTTCTCTAATTCTCCCTCTTCCTCATCCAATGTGACAGTAATCTCCCCTTCTTCCTTCACTCCAAACACTTCTTCCACTGTGACCGTCAACTCCCCCTCCTCCTCTTTCACTCCAAACACTGCATCCTGCTCTTTCTCCTCCTTCAACCTGAACGATTCTTCTTCTTTCACTGTAACGTCTTTCTCTTCTTCTTTCACTGTAACAGCCTCATCCTCTACTTCTTGTTTAACTGTGACAGCTTCTTCTTCCTTCTCTTCTTTCGCGAGAGATTCTTTCTCTGTCCAGCAGACCTCCTCTTCTTTAGCAGGGAGGGAGTAGTTTAGGGAACTCATGGTCGGGGATGTTAGTTAGCTGGTTAGCATTAATGATTAGCCGAGTGCTACTTCTGATTTAACCAGTCAGCTAGCTAACTACTAGCAACGTAAAATGAAATTAAATGCGGCAACCAGCTATTCGACAGACTTGTGTTTCAAACACATTGGCTAATATACACCGACAGTGGCTAAATAATTTTAGTGTTTCGGCTGTTAGCTAACAAGCTACGGAGGTGGATGACCAACTGTTGTTGTTGTTGAAGAATCGTCCCGTCCACTAGATTAGACGTCATGCTGGTAGCTTCACCTGAAATACACACACCGCCATCTGCTGACTGGAGTGGATAAAGCAGTTCAGAGAATTACAAATGTTTATTTTTATTAAATAGTATTATTATATTGCGACATACAAAGAGAAGTACGTTGGCGTATGCCGCCACTACAATAAAAAAATATATAATGACGAGATAAGATCACATTATTAGGAAATAGTTCAATTACTTGTTATAATGAAATAATCCATGATCTCGTTATTATGAGAAAGATCATGTTACAACAAGAAATATGTCGTTATTACGAGAAAGATCATGTTATAACAAGAAATATGTCATTATTACGAGAAAGATCACAGGCTCCCTGCCTGTGCCATTAAACCCCTACAACTCATCCAGAACGCCGCAGCCCGTCTGGTGTTCAACCTTCCCAAGTTCTCTCACGTCACCCCGCTCCTCCGCACACTCCACTGGCTTCCAGTTGAAGCTCGCATCCGCTACAAGACCATGGTGCTTGCCTACGGAGCTGTGAGGGGAACGGCACCTCCGTACTTTCAGGCTCTGATCAGGCCCTACACCCAAACAAGGGCACTGCATTCATCCACCTCTGGCCTGCTCGCCTCCCTACCTCTGAGGAAGCACAGTTCCCGCTCAGCCCAGTCAAAACTGTTCGCTGCTCTGGCACCCCAATGGTGGAACAAGCTCCTTCACGACACCAGGACAGCGGAGTCAATCACCACCTTCCGTAGACACCTGAAACCCCACCTCTTTAAGGAATACCTAGGATAGGATAAAGTAATCTAAAAGATTTAGATGCACTATTGTAAAGTGGTTGTTCCACTGGATATCATAAGGTGAATCCACCAATTTGTAGTCGCTCTGGATAAGAGCGTCTGCTAAATGACTTAAATGTAAATGTAAATGTAAATGTTGTTATTACGAGAAAGATCATGTTATAACAAAAAATAATTCAGTTCCAGTTTTTTTTAATTATCCTTTTTTATTTTTTATTTCAAAATGGTAGTTACAGTCTTGTCCCATCGCTGCAACTCCTGTGCAGAGAGAGAAGCGAAGGTCGAAAGCCATGCGTCCTCCAAAACACGACCCGCCAAGCCGCACTGCTTCTTGACACACTAATCATTTAACTTGGAAGCCAACCACACCAATGTGTCGGAGGAAACGCAGTACAGCTGGCAAATGAAGCCAGCGTGCATACGCCCGGCCGCCACAAGGAGTCGCTAGAGCGTGATGGGACAAGGACATCCCAGCCGGGCCAAATCTTCCCCTAACCCTGACGATGCTGGGCCAATTGTGCACCACCTCATGGGTCTCCCGGTATCGGCGGCTGCGACACAGCCCGGGATCGAACCCGTGATGCCTCTAGCACTGATCAGTGCCTTAGACCGCTGCGCCACTCAGGAGGCCCATCCAGTTGCACTTTATTATGAGAAAGAGCCTTCATTATGCAGAAACGTTAGTGTAGGCTACTTGGCAGGCTTGGCTTCATCTCATGCACAGGTTGACATTATGGCCGGTTTGTTTGAGTTGATCAACTTTTATTTTTCTCCTCGGTTTGAGGCACTGGGAGATATTAGTGTAACGGAGCAATATAGATGGTGTTGTCATTAGTTTACCTACATTGCAGAGAAATCTGAGTTCTCTCTCATAGCCGTGGGAAGTTTGGGTGCTGAGGGTGTTGCAGCATCACCTGAAAAATAAAAAAATATTAAGAAAACATTTAAATAAACATAATCACAAAAGTAGTGCACTGGGCCTTTACGACACCTGTATTAGTGCACTGGGCCTTTACGACACCTGTATTAGTGCACTGGGCCTTTACGACACCTGTATTAGTGCACTGGGCCTTTACGACACCTGTATTAGCGCACTGGGCCTTTACGACACCTGTATTAGCGCACTGGGCCTTTACGACACCTGTATTAGCGCACTGGGCCTTTACGACACCTGTATTAGTGCACTGGGCCTTTACGACACCTGTATTAGTGCACTGGGCCTTTACGACACCTGTATTAGTGTACTGGGCCTTTACGACACCTGTATTAGTGCACTGGGCCTTTACGGCACCTGTATTAGCGCACTGGGCCTTTACGACACCTGTATTAGTGCACTGGGCCTTTACGACACCTGTATTAGTGCACTGGGCCTTTACGACACCTGTATTAGTGCACTGGGCCTTTACGGCACCTGTATTAGCGCACTGGGCCTTTACAACACCTGTATTAGCGCACTGGGCCTTTACGACACCTGTATTAGTGGACTGATATAGCCGTCTGCAGTGCAGGAAAACATTTTTCTCTCACAAAAGTAGTGCTACTCCTGCATTCAGGACTGGTCCTGGACATTCTGAGACAAAAATATTGCTTCCCTTGCAAAACTAGAATAGTCCACATTATCAAAATTACGTTGAAAAGACATCTAAGTTACATATTTTCCAGATGTTGAAGTTAGGTTCAATTTAACTTCTGAATGAAAGCTGAAAATAAGTATTTTCAGGACGTTGAAATCAGGTTCATTTTCGGTTCTGAATGAAATTTGAAAAAACGTCATCTATAGATGTCTATGTTTGGACCAAAATCAAGGCCCGGCCCGGCCCAAACCAGACCAAAAACCAACCTCCGTGGAATGTGGAAATCAAGGTCTGTCTGGACTGCACCAAATAAAGAGTTCTGGTCAGGACAAAAAAAAAAAAGACTTCCAAAAGACGTCGGTGTCGGACTGTGTGTGCTTACTGGGGTGTAGCCTACCTTGTCGGCCTGCAGTGGAATTGTATGAATTCCCATCCATATTAGGTCCAACGTTTGTAAAGCAAGCTGTTGCATTGGCTTTATTAGTCCTGATTCCGGTGACTAATCCGTTTCGCTATTTAAGCTCTGAATATCAGCTACCCAACTTTATCAGGAGTTATTCTGAGCCTATTTGCAATGTGTTCACACAGCCGGCATCACTCCAACCAAAACAATCTCACATTCATTCGTGTAAACGTTGACTAAATTTATTTCGGCAGATTTCGTGCGTTTTGTGTGGCTTAATTCGTGTGAAAAGACACACATTTCTGTGTGACGTCATTTGTAGGAGAAAAAAAGGGAAAAAAAGGGTGACTTCATGTTTTGGTACCCTTCCCCAGATTTGTGCCTCGACACAATCCTGTCTCGGAGCTTTACAGACAAATCCTTCGACCTCATGGCTTGGATTTTGCTCACAGTCTGTCCGTTTGGTTGTTAGTCTGTGTCCCCATCTAGACAGTCTGTCCGTTTGGTTGTTAGTCTGTGTCCCCATCTAGACAGTCTGTCCGTTTGGATGTTACAGTTTGTGTTGTTACAGTTTGTGTTGTTCCTTTTGTCCTTACATACATTTGTGCATCATCAGCATAAAGTTGTATTAGCATACCAAGTGGCAGCATGTTTATTATAAAGAACAGGAGTGGACCTGGAACAGAGCTCTGTGGCAGCATGTATATTATACAGAACAGGAGTGGACCTAGAACAGAGCTCTGTGGCAGACCTGGAACAGGGCCCCGTGGCAGTTAGCCTAGTGGTTAGAGAGTTGGGCCAGTAACCTGAAGGTTGCTGGATTGAATCCCCGAGCTGACAAGGTAAAAAATAAAATCTCTCTCTGCCCATGAACAAGACAGTCAACCCACTGTTGCCCGGTAGGCCGTCATCCTAAATAAGAATTTGTTCTTAACTGACTTGCCTAGTTAAGTAAAGGTAAATTAAAAATAAATAAATAAAGAACAGGAGTTCCAGGCTGTCATTGACCTGCCTGGGAAAATACAAGTTAATAAAATAAAGGGCAGGTTGTAAGTTGGTTTGTAATTGTGTTGGGGTCCAGTCCGGGTGTTTTTTATTGGTTGTTTAGGGTGTTGGGGTCTAGTCCAGGTGTTTTATTGGTTGTTTAGGGTGTTGGGGTCTAGTCCAGGTGTTTTCAAGGTTGGTTTAATGGAGGCAGTCTTCAGGGAATAAGGCACAGTGCCTGAATTAAGAGTTATTTATGATTGTGGTTATAGTTGGACTGAGAAGAGTGAGGCTGGGTTGTATGAGTACTGTGGGAACAGGGTCCAAGGGGCAGGTAGTTGACCTCATATAATTGACCATTTCAGAGACAGATGTTGGGGTTGTCAATAAGAATGTGGCGAAACTGCAGCTGGGAGGCTCAGTATGAAGCAGAGGGACAGGTCTGAATCAAGGGGTAGATTGTACAGTGAGGTAAACACTCTTGATTTTTGGATTGGACAATGTTAAGAAAGCATACATTGCTCAATGGACAGGGTAAAGGAGGAGTTATCTGAAGGGTTTAACTAATTTCTTTAAAACAGAAATATAATTCTGGTGTTCCCTCCCCATTTGCAATGAGATGGTTATATTATAACTTGTGTGCAGTTTTCAGTGCACCTCTTTGTCTGTGGTCTGACGATGGGCCTGGGCCTGGGGCATGCACAGTTAGGTTTGTTTTCCTCTATCTCTAATCTAATGTTATTTTGTCACAGGAAGTTTCTGAGGAAACACTTCATAACCCCAATGAAGTGAATAGATGCCATGAGTTTGATGTATTTGATACCATTCCACTATTATTAAGGTGCCACCAACCTCCTGTGGTACAAGGGACTACTGGTACCAAGTCAATGTGCAGGAGTACAAGGTAGTTGAGGTAATTGAGGTAATATGTACATGTAGTTAGGGGTAAAAGTGACTAGGCAATCGGGATAGATAATAAACAGAGTAGCAGCAGCATTTGTGAAGAGAGAGAGTGTGTGTGTGTGTGTGTGTGTGTGTGTGTGTGTGTGTGTGTGTGTGTGTGTGTGTGTGTGTGTGTGTGTGTGTGTGTGTGTGTGTGTGTGTGTGTGTGTGTGTGTGTGTGTGTGTGTGTGTGTGTGTGTGTGTGTGTGTGTTGGAGTGTCGTTGTACTATGTGTGGGTAGAGTCCAGTAAGTGTGCAAGAGAGTCGGTGTAAAAAAAACTAAACAAATATTGGGTGTCAATGCTATTAGTCTGGGTAGACATTAGATGCTATTAGTCTGGGTAGACATTAGATGCTATTAGTCTGGGTAGACATTAGATGCTATTAGTCTGGGTAGACATTAGATGCTATTAGTCTGGGTAGACATTAGATGCTATTAGTCTGGGTAGACATTAGATGCTATTAGTCTGGGTAGACATTAGATGCTATTAGTCTGGGTAGACATTAGATGCTATTAGTCTGGGTAGACATTAGATGCTATTAGTTTGGTGCCCCATGGCCTTCGGTGTTGAGGATTTACAGTACTAAGCTTGTTTAATTATTATTTATTAATAAATGATTTATTAAGCTTATTTATTATTTCTCCTACTGGGGAGTCACTAAGAGGTCCACCTTAGGTCAACAGTCCCTACCGGGAAGTCACTGAGAAGTCCACCTCAGGTCAACAGTCCCTACCGAGGAGTCACTGAGAGGTCCACCTCAGGTCAACAGTCCCTACTGGGGAGTCACTGAGAGGTCCACCTCAGGTCAACAACCATCTGCCCTCATTATCCTCAGGCCAAAGGGTCGTCACTGCAGAAGAACTGTTGTAAACAGACATATAAGTTTGCCTTTTATACTGTAATGTACTTCCATATGCTGTTGTTTCATTTTATACTGTAATGTACTTCATTCTTAATGCTGTACTGTATAAAATCCTGTATCACATCACTTGTAATAAACCTGGATGTCTTTGTATGGTCAGCTTTGTGTAAGACCTATTTTAAGATTGAAAGCATCTCAAAAATAAACATTTCCCAACAACAACAAAAATGTCCATCCTCCCCCCCCATTCAGAATATATCATTTTCATAGTCATGGCACGCATTGTTTAAGAGCTATTGAAGATTTAAATATGAAATGTTATTATAAAAACTTTGAAAAAGTGGGGAATTTTTCTCCATCCACCCCCTGATTCAGAATATACATGACATGTTTGGTTCAATAGCCACTGATAAGAGAAAAACGAATATCCAATATAAAACAAATTTTACCTCGGTCTGAAACCGATGTTTAGCAAAGCTGTATTTCAAGCCAAAATGTCCCTTTTTGGTAGAGTCGATACTCACAAAGAACCTGTCCATGTTTATTTCCCTATAACACGAATGTCTAGCAACCCAGAGGTTGTGAGTTCAAATCTCATCATGCACAACTTTAGCATTTTAGCTAATTAGCTACTTTGCAACTACTTAGCATGTTAGCTAAACGGGGAAGGGTTAGCAAAAGGGGTTAAGGGAAGGGTTAGCAAAAGGGGTTAAGGGAAGGGTTAGCTAAAGGGGTTAAGGGAAGGGTTAGCTAAAGGGGTTAAGGGAAGGGTTAGCTAAAGGGGTTAAGGGAAGGGTTAGCTAAAGGGGTTAAGGGAAGGGTTAGCAAAAGGGGTTTAGAGAAGGGTTAGCAAAAGGGGTTAAGGGAAGGGTTAGCAAAAGGGGTTAAGGGAAGGGTTAGCTAAAGGGGTTAAGGGAAGGGTTAGCTAAAGGGGTTAAGGGAAGGGTTAGCTAAAGGGGTTAAGGGAAGGGTTAGCTTCAACAAGGCAGGTCCTACAGGTCCTAGTTTTGTAGCACCTGAACTACTGTTCAGTCGTGTGGTCAGGTGGCACAAAGAGGGACTTAGGAAAATTGCAATTGGCTCAGAACAGGGCAGCACGGCTGGCCCTTGGATGTACACAGAGAGCTAATATTAATAATATGCATGTCAATCTCTCCTGGCTCAAAGTGGAGGAGAGTGACTTCATCACTACTTTTATTTATGAAAGGTATTGACTTGTTGAATGCACCGAGTTGTCTGTCTAAACTAGTGGCACACAGCTCGGACACCCACCCATACCCCCCAAGACATGCCACCAGAGGTCTCTTCACAGTCCCCAAGTCCAGAACAGACTATGGGAGGTGCACAGTACTACATAGAGCCATGACTACATGGAACTCTATTCCACATCAAGTAACTGATGCAAGCAGTAAAATTAGATTTTAAAAACAGATTAAAAAAACACCTTATGGAACAGCGGGGACTGTGAAGCAACACAAACATTGGCACAGACACATGCATACACACACACACACACACACACACACACACACACACACACACACACACACACACACACACACCACACACACACACACACACACACACACACACACACACACGATAACATACACACTATATATACACATGGATTTAGTACTGTAGATATGTGGTAGTGGTGGAGTAGGGGCCTGAGGGCACACAATGTGTTGCGAAATCTGTGAATGTATTGTAATGTTTACATTTTTTTATTAATCTGCCTTAATTAATTTTGCTGGACCCCAGGAAGAGTAGCTTTGGCAGCAGCTAATGGGGATCCGTAATAAATACAAATACACAGTTAGGGTTAAGGGAAGGGTTAGCTAAAGGGGTTAAGGGAAGGGTTAGCTAAAGGGGTTAGGGGAAGGGTTAGCTAAAGGGGTTAGGGGAAGGGTTAGCTAAAGGGGTTAGGGGAAGGGTTAGCTAAAGGGGTTAGGGTATAGGGAAGGGTTAGCTAAAGGGGTTAGGGGAAGGGTTAGCTAAAGGGGTTAGGGTATAGGGAAGGGTTAGCTAAAGGGGTTAGGGGAAGGGTTAGCTAAAGGGGTTAGGGTTAAGGGAAGGGTTAGCTAAAGGGGTTAGGGGAAGGGTTAGCTAAAGGGCTTAGGGTTAAGGGAAGGGTTAGCTAAAGGGGTTAGGGGAAGGGTTAGCTAAAGGGGTTAGGGGAAGGGTTAGCTAAAGGGGTTAGGGGAAGGGTTAGCTAAACCCTTCCCTTAACCCTAACCCATTTAGTGTCCTCTCATGCTGGTTAAGGTTTCCCAACTGTGTAAAACTATTTTCACACAGGGAGCATTGGTAGGGCTTTTGTCGTCTGTGTGTCCTCTCATGCTTTTTCAGGCTCCCTAACCACATTAAACTCATGTCACAACGAGAACAGTGGTAAGGCTTCTCTCCTGTGTTTATTCTCTCATGCATTTTCAGGGACCATAACATAGTAAATGTCTTTCCACTCTGAGAGCAGTGGAAGATCTTCCTCCTTTCTGTGTGTATTCTCGTGCTTTTTCTGGTTTCCTAAATGGGGTAAAAGTCTTCCCACACTGGTAGAAGTGGTAAGGGGTCTCTCCAATGTGCGTTCTCTCGTGTATTTTCAGGTCATATAACCGACAAACTCATTCCACAGTGGGAACGCTGTTCTGGTCTCACTGGTTTGGACGTCTCTGGCTGTGGTTTCTAAGTCTGGTCTCTCTCCTGACAAAGACAAAGAGTATTTAGTTATCAAGCATCCACATGATAAAACTGTCTTTTTATGAGGTTTAATCAGAATCAGATCCCTTTTTCCGTCAGCATGCTAGACTAGCCATTGCTTTTTCATTAGCATGCTAGGCTTGCTAATGCTAAAGCAACACATTGGATTCCACAACATTTCCGGTAAGCTACCCCAATGCTAGGCATCACATTTTCATGGAATACAATGTGCTGCTTTAGCATTAGATAGCCTAGAATGCTGACAGAAAAGGCAGTATAATTTAAAACGGGCAGTATTTCAATCTTCTCGATAGCATGCTAGTAGATACCAATAGACTTCCAGTCATTCCGCTAATGGTAGTTAGCATTGGCTTGAGAATCTACCTTTAACTTCCTTCATACTGGACAAAAAAATGGTATCCACAAGTTCATCTGACTCTGGGGAAGTACATAAAGGGCCTCATTGTCAAAATCCCCAGGTATTCCTTTAAGTCAAAACTGTAACTCGACTACTCAGGAACATTCACTGGCTTCTTGGTAAGCAACTCCAGTGAAGATTTGGCCTTGCCTTGTGTTGTATGTTATTACTGTTGCTGTATATGACAAAACTGAAATGCTGAATTGTTTCAATGAGCACTTTGTATCATCTGGTAGGCTGTTTGATTCAGTGTCCTATGTCTTTGTACAACCCTGTGTGGATGAACCAGTGAGAGCTGGTCAAACTTTTAGCTTTTTGCCATTCTCAGTGCAGGTGGTACATAAATCCCTGAAATCCTTAGATCAGAGAAAGCCTGCAGGTCCCGATCTTTTGGATCCCTGCTTTTTAAATCTGGCAGCTGATTTCATAGCTGGACCTCTTACATATCTGTTCAATCTAACCCTGGAATGTAATGAAATTCCAAAGATCTGGAAATCAGCATTTGTCCTACCACTTTTAAAAGGGGGAGATCCAACTCTTTTAAATAATTAGAGGCCAATCTCAAAGCTGTCACCCCTGGTGAAAATACTTGAAACCCTTGTGAGTGAACAGCTAAAAGAGTTTTTCTTTACTAACTCTATTTTATCAATGTACCAATCGGGCTTCAGCAAGAAGCATAGCACAATTACAGGAGCCATGAAGGTTTTAAATTATATCACTGAAGCCCTTGACAAAAAACAGCACTGTGTCTCACTTTTTATTGATCTCTCTAAAGCTTTTGATACAGTTGATCATGCTATACTAAGGCAGAGATTGTCGAGTGTAGGTCAAAGCATGCAGTTGCATGGTTTGCTATCTGTCTGATAGAACGCAGTGCACTCAATTTGATGGGCTTATGTCTGTTAAATTGTCTGTATTTAATGGTGTGCCCCAAGGCTCTGTACTTGGTCCTCTCTTATTCACTATTTATATAAATGGTTTAGAAAAAAATGTCCAAAATGCGCAACTTAATTTTTATGCTGATGATACTGTTATTTACTGTTGTGCCTCGTCTCTTCCAAAAGCTTTCCAAAACTTGCAAACTGCTTTTTATACTGTTCAAGATACCTTGTGTCAATTGAAGCTTTTCCTCAATACTGACAAAACTAAACTAATGGTGTTTTCTAAAGTAAGAAATAGACCTCTGAACCTTTCACCTATTACTACCTGTCAGGGCAAGGAGATTGAGGTTGCAACCTCATATAAATATCTTGTAATTTTAATTGATGACGGCCTCTCTTTTAAATTGCATATTCAACAACTTACAAAACAATTGAAGCTGAAATTGGGATTTTATTTTAGGAATAAGGCCTGTTTTTCTTTTGAAGCCAGAAGGAGGCTAGTATCAGCTACATTTATGCCTTTACTAGACAATAGGGATATTTTATACATGAATGCTTCCGCTCAGTGTTTGAGATCAATTGACACTCATTACCATGGCACTTTGAGATTTATTTTAAACTGCAAAACCCTTACGCACCACTGCACCTTGTATACCAGGGTTGGCTGGCCTTCTCTAGTCACACGTAGGCTCAGTCACTGGTATACTTTTATTTACAAAGCCATTTCGGGTTTACTACCTTTTTATTTGGGCATTTTTATTGTTCAGAAATGTGGTGGGTACTCTCTTCGTTCGCTGGACTTTATCCTGCTAACTGTTCCAAATGTTCGAACTGAATTTGGTAAAAGGGCTTTTATGTACTCTGCGCCATCGTCTTGGAACGTCTTACAAAATACTTTTATACTGGAAGAACTTGTCCCGATTGGTATTTTTAAATCACTGATGAATGATCTTGAGACCTGACCTGTCAATGTTTTTAATTTACTGTTTTTGATTTTGTTATACTCTTGTGAATTCTATGGTTTTTACTAGATTACTTGTAGTTTTTCATGTTGTTTGTCTGTCATTTTTGTAATGACTTGATACTTCCTATCTTGGCCAGGACGCTCTTGAAAAAAAGATTTTAAATCTCAATGAGCCCTTCCTGGTTAAATAAAGGTTAAATAAATAAAAAATAAAAATTGTCCTGCTGAAAGGTGAATTCCTCTCCCAGTGTCTGGTGTAAAGCAGACTGAAGCAGATTTTTCTCTAGGATTCTGTCTGTGCTCAGCTCCATCCCATTTTTTTTCATCCTGAAAAACTCCCCAATATTTGCCGCTGTCAAGCATACCCATACCAATGACGCAGCCACCACCATGCTTGAAAATAAGGAGGCAGTTATTCAGTGATGTTGTGTAAGGCTTTGCATTTAGCCCAAAAAGTGTAATCCTTTTCTCTTTTTTTGCAGTATTACTTTAGTGCCTTGTTGCATACAAGATGGATGTTTTCGAATATTTGCATTCTGTATATTTGTATTCTTCTTTTCACTCTGTCATTTAGGTCATTACTGTGGAGTCACTACAACAGGGGCCTCCAACAGGTCGATCGTTATCTACCAGTAGCTCGCAGCCCACCTATGAGTAGTTCTCCAAACAATTCTGAAAGTACATGCAATCTCACAAGTATCAGACACCGCAATCAACGCAACGTTGACATTATCCCACCCCTGGTTAGCCACTATTGTCTTAAAAAGGCCAAACCTAAAACAATATCTGCCCATTAATTCCCAGAAATATTGCCCCTGTCTGCATTCTCACATAGGTGTTCCTTTTGTCTAGTTGGGAAAGGGCAGTGTGGAGTGTGATTGAGATTGCGTCATCTGTGGATCTATTGGGGCGGTATGCGAATTGGAGTGGGTCTAGTGTTTCTGGGATGATGGTGTTGATGTGAGCCATGACCAACCTTTCAAAGCACTTCATGGCTACCGACGTGAGTGCTACGGGGCGGTAGTCATTTAGGCAGGTTACCTTCACTTTCTTGGGCACAGGGACTATGGTGGTCTGCTTGAAACATGTAGGTATTACAGACTTGGTCAGCTAGAGGTTGAAAATGTCAGTGAAGCCAGTTGGTCTGCGCGCACAAGTCCTGGTAATCCGTCTGGCCCCGCGGCCTTTTGAATTTTGACCTGTTTAAAGGTCTTGCTCACATCGCCTACAGAGAGCATGATCACACAGTCGTCCTGAACAGCTGGTGGTCTCATGCATGCTCCAGTGTTGCTTGCCTCGAAGCGAGCATAGAAGTAATTTAGCTCGTCATGGCTGTGTTTCCGTTTGTAGTCCATAATATTTTAAGGCCTGCCACATCAGGTGAGCGTCAGAGCCGGTTTAGTAGGATTCAATCTTAGTCCTGTATTGACTAATACAGAATATAGATAAACTCTCTTGGTCGATAGTGTGGTCTACAAGCTTATCATGAGGTACTCTACCTCAGGCGAGCAAAACCTCAAGACTACGCTAATATTAGAAATCGCGCACCAGCTGTTATTGACAAATAGACAAACACCCCTCAACCCTTCATCTTACCGGATGTAGCTGTTCTGTGCTGCCAATGCACGGAAAACCCAGACAACTGTATATTATCTGTGTCGTTGTTCAGCCACGACTCGGTGAAAACATAAGATACTATACTAATGTCCTGTTGGTAGGATAGTCTCGAACGGAGCTCATCCAGTTTATTCTCCAGTGATTGCACGTTGGCCAATAGAACGTATCGTAGAGGTGGGTTACCCACTTACGACTAATTCTCACAAGGCACCTTGATCTGCGCCCCTGTATTTCCTTATTTTCTTCATGGGAATGGCAGGGATTTGGGCCTTGTCTGAGAGCAACATTATATCCTACATGTCAGACTCATTAAAGAAAAAAATCTTTGTCCAGTTTGAGGTTAGTAATCGCTCTCATAAGAGACGGTAGCATCAACATTATGTACAAAATAAGTTACAAACAATGCAAAAAAAAACACTAAATAGCACAATTGGTTAGGAGCCCATAAAACGGCAGCCATCCCCTCTGGCACCATTCAAATACCTAACATAGTGAAATGCTGATGTTTCTAGCTCCAACAGTAATACCTAACACAGGTGCAGTAAATTATGATGTTCCTAGCTCCAACACAGCAGTAAATGCTGATGTTCCAAGCTCCAACAGTAATACCCAACACAGTGAAATGCTGATGTTTCTAGCTCCAACAGTAATACCCAACACAGTGAAATGCTGATGTTTCTAGCTCCAACAGTAATACCTAACACAGTGAAATGCTGATGTTCCTAGCTCCAACAGTAATACCCAACACATGAAATGCTGATGTTTCTAGCTCCAACAGTAATACCTAACACAGTGAAATGCTGATGTTTCTAGCTCCAACAGTAATACCCAACACAGTGAAATGCTGATGTTCCTAGCACAACAGAGCAGTAAATGCTGATGTTCCTCGCTCCAACAGTAATGCTGATGTTCCTCGCTCCAACAGTAATGCTGATGTTCCTCACTCCAACAGTAATGCTGATGTTTCTAGCTCCAACAGTAATGCTGATGTTCCTCGCTCCAACAGTAATGCTGATGTTCCTCGCTCCAAAAGTAATGCTGATGTTCCTAGCTCCAACAGTAATGCTGATGTTCCTAGCTCCAACAGTAATGCTGATGTTCCTCGCTCCAACAGTAATGCTGATGTTCCTAGCTCCAACAGTAATGCTGATGTTCCTCGCTCCAACAGTAATGCTGATGTTCCTCGCTCCCACAGTAATACCTAACACAGGTGCAGTAAATGATGATGTTCCTAGCTCCAACAGTAATGCTGACAGGTGCAGTAAATTATGATGGTCCTAGTTCCAACAGAGCAGTAATACCTAACACAGTGAAATGCTGATGTTCCTAGCTCCAACAGTAATACCTAACACAGTGAAATGCTGATGTTCCTAGCTCCAACAGTAATACCTAACACAGTGAAATGCTGATGTTCCTAGCTCCAACAGTAATACCCAACACAGTGAAATGCTGATGTTCCTAGCTCCAACAGTAATACCCAACACAGTGAAATGCTGATGTTCCTAGCACAACAGAGCAGTAAATGCTGATGTTCCTCACTCCAACAGTAATGCTGATGTTTCTAGCTCCAACAGTAATGCTGATGTTTCTAGCTCCAACAGTAATGCTAATGTTCCTCGCTCCAACAGTAATGCTGATGTTCCTCGCTCCAACAGTAATGCTGATGTTCCTAGCTCCAACAGTAATGCTGATGTTCCTCGCTCCAACAGTAATGCTGATGTTCCTCGCTCCAACAGTAATGCTGAAGTTCCTAGCTCCAACAGTAATGCTGATGTTCCTCGCTCCAACAGTAATGCTGATGTTTCTCGCTCCAAAAGTAATGCTGATGTTCCTAGCTCCAACAGTAATGCTGATGTTCCTCGCTCCAACAGTAATGCTGATGTTCCTCGCTTCAACAGTAATGCTGATGTTCCTCGCTTCAACAGTAATGCTGATGTTCCTCGCTCTAACAGTAATGCTGATGTTCCTAGCTCCAACAGTAATGCTGATGTTCCTCGCTCCAACAGTAATGCTGATGTTCCTCGCTTCAACAGTAATGCTGATGTTTCTAGCTCCAACAGTAATCCTGATGTTCCTCGCTCCAACAGTAAGGCTGATGTTCCTCGCTTCAACAGTAATGCTGATGTTTCTAGCTCCAACAGTAATGCTGATGTTCCTCGCTCCAACAGTAATGCTGATGTTCCTAGCTCCAACAGTAATGCTGATGTTTCTAGCTCCAACAGTAATGCTGATGTTCCTCACTCCAACAGTAATGCTGATGTTCCTAGCTCCAACAGTAATGCTGATGTTTCTAGCTCCAACAGTAATGCTGATGTTTCTAGCTCCAACAGTAATGCTGATGTTTCTAGCTCCAACAGTAATGCTGATGTTCCTAGCTCCAACAGTAATGCTGATGTTCCTAGCTCCAACAGTAATGCTGATGTTCCTCGCTCCAACAGTAATGCTGATGTTCCTCGCTCCAACAGTAATGCTGATGTTCCTAGCTCCAACAGTAATGCTGATGTTCCTCGCTCCAACAGTAATGCTGATGTTCCTCGCTTCAACAGTAATGCTGATGTTCCTCGCTTCAACAGTAATGCTGATGTTCCTCACTCTAACAGTAATGCTGATGTTCCTAGCTCCAACAGTAATGCTGATGTTCCTCGCTCCAACAGTAATGCTGATGTTCCTCGCTTCAACAGTAATGCTGATGTTTCTAGCTCCAACAGTAATGCTGATGTTCCTCACTCTAACAGTAATGCTGATGTTCCTAGCTCCAACAGTAATGCTGATGTTCCTCGCTCCAACAGTAATGCTGATGTTCCTCGCTTCAACAGTAATGCTGATGTTCCTCGCTTCAACAGTAATGCTGATGTTCCTCACTCTAACAGTAATGCTGATGTTCCTAGCTCCAACAGTAATGCTGATGTTCCTCGCTCCAATAGTAATGCTGATGTTCCTCGCTTCAACAGTAATGCTGATGTTTCTAGCTCCAACAGTAATGCTGATGTTCCTCGCTCCAACAGTAATGCTGATGTTCCTCGCTCCAACAGTAATGCTGATGTTCCTAGCTCCAACAGTAATGCTGATGTTTCTAGCTCCAACAGTAATGCTGATGTTCCTAGCTCCAACAGTAATGCTGATGTTTCTAGCTCCAACAGTAATGCTGATGTTCCTAGCTCCAACAGTAATGCTGATGTTCCTAGCTCCAACAGTAATGCTGATGTTTCTAGCTCCAACAGTAATGCTGATGTTTCTAGCTCCAACAGTAATGCTGATGTTTCTAGCTCCAACAGTAATGCTGATGTTCCTAGCTCCAACAGTAATGCTGATGTTTCTAGCTCCAACAGTAATGCTGATGTTTCTAGCTCCAACAGTAATGCTGATGTTCCTAGCTCCAACAGTAATGCTGATGTTTCTAGCTCCAACAGTAATGCTGATGTTTCTAGCTCCAACAGTAATGCTGATGTTCCTAGCTCCAACAGTAATGCTGATAGCTGGTTAGAACAGTGACTAAGGTTTAAAAACTTCTTAAGGCTAGGGGTCAGTATTTTGATGTCCGGATGAAAAGCGGGCCCAAAGTAAACTGCCTGTTACTCAGGCCCAGAAGCTAGGATTTGAATAGAAAAACACTCTAAAGTTTTTAAAACTGTTAAAATAATGTCTGTGAATATAACAGAACTGATTTGGCAGGCGAAAGCATGAGGACAAACCATCCAGGGGGAAAAAAATTGAGGTCATAGGATTTTCCAA
Source organism: Salmo salar (assembly GCF_965601325.2). NCBI lineage: Eukaryota > Metazoa > Chordata > Actinopteri > Salmoniformes > Salmonidae > Salmo > Salmo salar. The sequence continues at coordinate 85,114,812 of NC_138292.1, read as the reverse complement.
TGGTTTTCTATGGGATACCCTAATTATTAGGAACCTGGTTGCAGTTCCTATGGCTTCCACTAGATGTCAACAGTCTTAGAAATTAGTCGATGTTTTTCTTTTGAGAAATGAAGAAGTAGTGCTGTTCTTTGTACGTGTCACTCTGAACGTCCCCCATCTTTTGTTACGCGTGAACAGGAGCACGCTCCGTGTTATTTTTCTTCAGTATTGGAAACAGATTATCCCGTGTTAAATTTTATCGATTATTTACATTTTAGGATACCTGAGGTTGGATTAGGAACGTTGTTTGAAATGTTTGGACCAAGTTTACAGGTAACTTATTAGATACTTTGTAGTCATGTTGGGCGAGTTGGAACCGGTGTATTTCTGAATCAAACGCGCCAAATAAATGGACATTTTGGGGATATAAAGAAGGCATTTATCGAACAAAACGACCATTCATTGTGTCACGGAGATATTTGGGATTGCAAAAAGAAGAAGATCTTCAAAGGTAAGGCATTTATTATATCGTTATTTCTGACTTTTGGGTCACACCTGCCTGGGTTGAAAAATTATTTTCATGTGTTTGTATGCGGGGCGTTGTCCTCAGATAATCACATGGTGTGCTTTCGCCGTAAAGCCTTTTTGAAATCTGACACAGCGGCTGAATTAACAAGAAGTGAAGCTTTATTTTGATATATTACACTTATATTTTCGTGAATGCTGAATATTGATATTTCTCTAGTTTGAATTTGGCGCTCTGCAATTTCACCGGATGTTGTCAAATCGATCCCGCTAAAGGGATTGCCGCATGAAGGGATAACTAAGAGGTTTTAAGGGCAGGGTATTGGGTAGAGGCTGGCTAGTGGTGACTATTTAACAGACTGATGGCCTGGAGATAGAAGCTGCTTTTCAGTCTCTCGGCCCCAGCTTTGATGCACTTGTACATTCTCCGCCTTCTAAATGGTGTCGTGGTGAACAGGCCATGGTTCGGGGTGGCTGAAGTCCTTGATGATCTTCTTGGCCTTCCTGTGACCGGGTGCTGTAGATGTCTTGAGGGGTAGGCAGTGTGCCCCCGGTGATGTGATGGGCTGTGTGCACCACCCTCTGGAGAGCCCTGTGGTTGCAGGTGGTGCAGTTGCCATACCAGGTGGTGATACAGCACAACGGAATGCTCTCAATGGTGCATCTGTAAAAGTTTTTGATGGTCTTAGGGGCTTCAATCGTATAACAATTCAATGTCATAACAATTCATTTCAAAGTATGGGTTTTCCTCACTGCTTACAGATAATAATTATCTCCATGTAGATGCTGAATAGGAATACATTTCACATTTATACTTACGTAAGATGTGAACATACTATTCCTTATAACTATATAAAATATTTTCAATGAATATTCCAGCAACAGGTTACTGTGCCAATTTACCTTACAACCAATAAGCAAAGGATACCGACTTCAGGCGCTTCAACATGGTTTGTGTTTTCAACACCACAAAGTTGTAAACACTTTAAACAGGCACTTGTGATTTTTGTGGTATGTCCCTGGACTCTTGGGAATCTTGGTAGATTTTTGTGCTATGTCAATGGATTCTTGGTAGATTTTCGAGAAAATATGAATCCCTAGGTTGTAGGTATAGTATATTTTCATTTAGGGGAAAAAACTAAATTAACTCAGACAATAACTCAGCCAGGACGAATACATATTTTTTTTAAATATCCTACAGATTAGATCTAGCCTAAACAACTTCTTATCCATGTAAAATATGATACAGATTAGATTTAGACCACAAAAATATCATACAGATTAGATTTAGACCAGAAAAATATCATACAGATTAGATTTAGCCTAGACGACTTCTTATCCATGTAAAATATCATACAGATTAGATATAGCCTAGATGACTACTTATCCATGTTCAACATTAACCAGATGTGACCAGACTATTCCCTTAAACCACTCTGTGAGATGTGACCAGACTATTAAAGCCACTCTGTTAGATGTGACCAGACTATTAAAGCCACTCTGTTAGATGTGACCAGACTATTAAAGCCACTCTGTTAGATGTGACCAGACTATTGCCTTAAAGCCACTCTGTAAGATATAAATCATCAGAGGACCAGCGATTGGAGCAAATGCATCATGTTGAAACGGCACTCAATATTGTGTAGTCTTTGAGGAATGACACACACACAGGAAACACAGAGCCAGAGTTAGAAAATGACAATTTAATAACAGTGTGTATACATTGAAACTGACTCCATATTCAGCTCATGTTTTGAAATAAAACATTTATATTTGAGTCCTGCATTGTACTTATTTGATTTCATGTGACAAACAAAAACAGTCGGAAGCTTAGCTTCCACCTGATTGGTTTGGTAGAAGACAAAAAACACTGCGCACGCTATGGGGCGTGGGACGTCCTCTACAATAATATGCCTGCTCTAAATTATTTTGACCAGCAGGTGCCAATAGTGTACACTGTGTTGATCAAAGCGTTGAGTAATGTACCTATTTTTGACACGATTGGCTGGAAAACCTAAACGCTTCGCTTCCCCGTCACTACTCCCATGTATGTGTTCTTTCATGGCTTTTCAGCAAGCCTCTCTGGGTAAAACCCTTCCCACACTGGGAGCATTGGAAAGGCTTCTCCCGTGTGTGTTATATTATGTTCTTTCAGGTGCCCTAACCAGATAAATTAGAATAATTTTCACACTGGGGGCAGTGATAAGGCTTCTTCCCTGTATGTGCTGTGTTCTTTCATGACCTTTCAAGCTCCCTATCTGGGTAAAACCTTTTCCACACTGAGAGCATTGGAAAGGCTTCTCCCCTGTGTGTGTTCTATCATGCTTTTTCAGGCTCCCCATCTGGGTAAAACCCTTTCCACACTGAGCGCATTGGAAAGGCTTTTCTACAGAGTGTGTTCTCTCATGTGATTTCAGGGTACCTGATTGGGAAAACGTCTTTCCACACTGAGAGCATTGGAAAGGCTTCTCTACAGAGTGTGTTCTCTCATGTGATTTCAAGGTACCTGATTGGGTAAAACTCTTACCACAGTGGGAGCAGAGGTAGGGCTTCTCTCCAGTGTGTATTCTTTTATGTTTTTCCAGTTGCCCAAACTGTGTAAAACTCTTTTCACACTGGGAACAGTGGAAAGGCTTCTCTACTGAGTGTATTCCCTCATGTTTTTTTAGGTTACTTGACATGGAGAACTTCTTTCCACACTGGGAGCAGTGGAAAGGCTTTTTTCCTGGGTGCCTCCTCTCATGTGATTTCAGATACCCTAAATGGGTAAAACTCTTTCCACACTGAGAGCATTGGAAAGGTTTTTCTCCTGTGTGTATTCTCTTATGATCTTTCAGATGCGATGACTGGATAAATCTCTTTCCACACTGAGAACAGTGATGTTGTTTTGCTGGTTTGGGCGTCTCTGGGTCTGGTTCCCCTGAAGGACTCTTCTCGCTGTCAGAGTGAGAGTCTGGTCTCTCTCCTGTCAAAGACAGAGTATTTGGTTAAACAGAGAGACCTGAATAAAACCTCCACATTTTTAATCTGTCTCCCTATGAGCTTTAATCCAGTCTAGATCCCTTATTATAAAATGGGTAGTTTGGATCATGGATGCTGATTGGTTGGTAGCTGTTAGGTATTCACGATAATCCACTGGTAATACCTGTTAAGTTCCATTTGAATTATCCCTAAACATCCGCTGTCCCACAGCCCAGCCAGGCCATTTATAAACTAATCTCCACAGCCCTGCCAGGCCATTTATAAACTAATCTCCACTGTCCCACAGCCCTGCCAGGCCATTTATAAACCAATCTCCACTGGAAGAAAAGCATAGCAGCATACGGACATCATTAACCCATGGCTACTAGCCTAACATTTGGTTTGGAACAGAGGGACATCATTAACCCATGGCTCCTAGCCTAACATTTGGTTTGGAACAGAGGGACATCATTAACCCATGGCTACTAGCCTAACATTTGGTTTGGAACAGAGGGACATCATTAACCCATGGCTACTAGCCTAACATTTGGTTTGGAACAGAGGGACATCATTAACCCATGGCTACTAGCCTAACATTTGGTTTGGAACAGAGGGACATCATTAACCCATGGCTACTAGCCTAACATTTGGTTTGGAACAGAGGGACATCATTAACCCATGGCTACTAGCCTAACATTTGGTTTGGAACAGAGGGACATCATTAACCCATGGCTACTAGCCTAACATTTGGTTTGGAACAGAGGGACATCATTAACCCATGGCTACTAGCCTAACATTTGGTTTGGAACAGAGGGACATCATTAACCCATGGCTACTAGCCTAACATTTGGTTTGGAACAGAGGGACATCATTAACCCATGGCTACTAGCCTAACATTTGGTTTGTAACAGAGGGACATCATTAACCCATGGCTACAAGCCTAACATTTGGTTTGTAACAGAGGGACATCATTAACCCATGGCTACTAGCCTAACATTTGGTTTGGAACAGAGGGACATCATTAACCCATGGCTACTAGCCTAACATTTGGTTTGGAACAGAGGGACATCATTAACCCATGGCTACTAGCCTAACATTTGGTTTGGAACAGAGGGACATCATTAACCCATGGCTACTAGCCTAACATTTGGTTTGTAACAGAGGGACATCATTAACCCATGGCTACTAGCCTAACATTTGGTTTGTAACAGAGGGACGTCATTAACCCATGGCTACTAGCCTAACATTTGGTTTGGAACAGAGGGACATCATTAACCCATGGCTACTAGCCTAACATTTGGTTTGGAACAGAGGGACATCATTAACCCATGGCTACTAGCCTAACATTTGGTTTGGAACAGAGGGACATCATTAACCCATGGCTACTAGCCTAACATTTGGTTTGTAACAGAGGGACATCATTAACCCATGGCTACAAGCCTAACATTTGGTTTGTAACAGAGGGACATCATTAACCCATGGCTACTAGCCTAACATTTGGTTTGGAACAGAGGGACATCATTAACCCATGGCTACTAGCCTAACATTTGGTTTGGAACAGAGGGACATCATTAACCCATGGCTACTAGCCTAACATTTGGTTTGGAACAGAGGGACATCATTAACCCATGGCTACTAGCCTAACATTTGGTTTGTAACAGAGGGACATCATTAACCCATGGCTACTAGCCTAACATTTGGTTTGTAACAGAGGGACGTCATTAACCCATGGCTACTAGCCTAACATTTGGTTTGGAACAGAGGGACATCATTAACCCATGGCTACTAGCCTAACATTTGGTTTGTAACAGAGGGACGTCATTAACCCATGGCTACTAGCCTAACATTTGGTTAGGAACAGAGGGACATCATTAACCCATGGCTACTAGCCTAACATTTGGTTTGGAACAGAGGGACATCATTAACCCATGGCTACTAGCCTAACATTTGGTTTGGAACAGAGGGACATCATTAACCCATGGCTACTAGCCTAACATTTGGTTTGGAACAGAGGGACATCATTAACCCATGGCTACTAGCCTAACATTTGGTTTGGAACAGAGGGACATCATTAACCCATGGCTACTAGCCTAACATTTGGTTTGGAACAGAGGGACATCATTAACCCATGGCTACTAGCCTAACATTTGGTTTGGAACAGAGGGACATCATTAACCCATGGCTACTAGCCTAACATTTGGTTTGGAACAGAGGGACATCATTAACCCATGGCTACTAGCCTAACATTTGGTTTGGAACAGAGGGACGTCATTAACCCATGGCTACTAGCCTAACATTTGGTTTGTAACAGAGGGACGTCATTAACCCATGGCTACTAGCCTAACATTTGGTTAGGAACAGAGGGACATCATTAACCCATGGCTACTAGCCTAACATTTGGTTTGGAACAGAGGGACATCATTAACCCATGGCTACTAGCCTAACATTTGGTTTGGAACAGAGGGACATCATTAACCCATGGCTACTAGCCTAACATTTGGTTTGGAACAGAGGGACATCATTAACCCATGGCTACTAGCCTAACATTTGGTTTGGAACAGAGGGACATCATTAACCCATGGCTACTAGCCTAACATTTGGTTTGGAACAGAGGGACATCATTAACCCATGGCTACTAGCCTAACATTTGGTTTGGAACAGAGGGACATCATTAACCCATGGCTACTAGCCTAACATTTGGTTTGGAACAGAGGGACATCATTAACCCATGGCTACTAGCCTAACATTTGGTTTGGAACAGAGGGACATCATTAACCCATGGCTACTAGCCTAACATTTGGTTTGGAACAGAGGGACATCATTAACCCATGGCTACTAGCCTAACATTTGGTTTGGAACAGAGGGACATCATTAACCCATGGCTACTAGCCTAACATTTGGTTTGGAACAGAGGGGAGTTGTATAATCCTTGCTATCTGCCTCTCCGACCTCCTGCAACTTTATAATATAATAATCATTATTTTATGAAAGCAATAAGGAAGTCAAACCCAAGTTATTATGAATAACACACCATTGTTTCCCCCCACTTTGTATCATGCCTAAGAACAAATCAAATCAAATTTTAATTGGTCACATACACATGGTTAGCAGATGTCAATGCGAGTGTAGCGAAATGCTTGCAGCACTTAGTTGTGTTTTCACTTCAGGATAATCCGCAGGTTCTCGTGCCTTGTTGATTCAATAACCTGTGGGGCCGGTGTCTATATAACCTGTAATAACCTGTGGGGCCGGTGTCTATATAACCTGTAATAACCTGTGGGGCCGGTGTCTATATAACCTGTAATAACCTGTGGGGCCGGTGTCTATATAACCTGTAATAACCTGTGGGGCCGGTGTCTATATAACCTGTAATAACCTGTGGGGCCGGTGTCTATATAACCTGTAATAACCTGTGGGGCCGGTGTCTATATAACCTGTAATAACCTGTGGGGTCGGTGTCTATATAACCTGTAATAACCTGTGGGGTCGGTGTCTATATAACCTGTAATAACCTGTGGGGCCGGTGTCTATATAACCTGTAATAACCTGTGGGGCCTGTGTCTATAGAACACTTAATCCAAATGATCCTTCCATGTCTTCATGTCTTCATGTCGAAATCAGACATGAGTTGGTGGTAATAACAGGTTATATGATGTGGTATCATAGATATTTTAAATCAGATCAGTCTGTCTTACCTTATAGCTAAAATATGAAGGAGCTAACAATACCATACAGATTTCAATCAGATGAGTCTGTCTTACCTTATAGCTAAAATATGACGGACGTAAAGACACCATTTTAATTTTAAAAACAAATTACAGAGATTCACAATCACATTTAGCTCTCATGAGATGTTGAGTATAGAGACTAAACAAAGCACGACAGAACAATATAATGGGAAGTATTTCATCCAGTAACGTTTTTTTTGGTGCCCGCCCACTCGTGTAGCTTTAAAGGTTGGCTTTGGGCACACAAAAAAACTGTCCAACTCCGCCTCTTTCTCAATTTTCTAACAGAAATGGGATGTGCATTTGGTGGTTCATCGTTGTATCATTCTGGTTTCAGTTCGTAAACTAAAAGGGTTTGCAGACAATACGCAGAGGGCCGACGGAGCTTAGCGCAGTGTGGCAATGTCGTTTTTCGTTACAAAAGGGGCGGCTCCTTGTAATACGCTCTGTCATTCAAAGCAGTTTTTTTTCTACCTGGAAATTGATACCCAACGTACCGTTCCACTGCGAAGATTGAGGGGCAGTATTGAGAGAGTTTTGCAACGGAAGATCCGCCCGTGTCTACGTCACATTTTTTTCCGGTATCCCTTCTGGTATAAACACAGATGGACGTTCTGCGACTTTGCTTCTACTACGTGCCAGTGGTGGGAAAAGTACCCAATTGTCAAACTTACTAAAGAAAAAGTGAACGTCGCCCAGTAAAATACTACTTGAGTAAAATAATTGTTTTAAATATACTTAAGTATCAAAAGTAAATGTAATTTCAAAAATAAAAGTATAAATCATTTCACATTCCTAACATTTAGCAAACCAGACAACACGATTTTCATTTTGTATTTTTTTTATTTACGGATAGCCAGGGGTAAAATTACAAACGAAGCATTTGTGTTTAGTGAGTCTGCCAGATAAGAGGCAGTAGGGATCACAGGGATGTTCTCTTCATGTGCTTGAATAGGAAAATGTTCCTGCTGCTAAGCATTCGTCATGTAACGAGTACTTTTGGGGAAAATGTATGCAGTAAAAAGTACATTATTTTGGGTGCCAGGGAAAATGTATGCAGTAAAAAGTACATCGTTTTCTTTAGGAATGTTGTGGAGTAAAAGTTGTCAAAACATCAATAGTAAAGTAAGGTACAGGTAGCCAAAAAAACGACTTAAGTAGTACTTAAAAGTATTTTTACTTAAGTACTTTACACCACTGCTACTTGCAAGCTTCCTTTTTTGTGCATTTTATTTTGTGATTTGCTAAGCGCAATTACGTCCCGTTTGGAGGAGTGTCTGTGTGCGCTGGTGAGACAATACGAGAACCTTTACAACCCTTTGATGCGGTCGTATTCAGACAAGCAAAAGACAACAGCTGGAGGGAGATATGACATTTGAACACCCATACTGATATCAAAGAAACATGGAGAAAGGTGATGTTTGCAATCCGAAAAGGGTAAAGGAGACTGACTGTCAGGCTTCGTGTTCACGTGAAACATCGTCAGACAGACACCAATATGCCAGATACGGTAAGTAATCATCATGCAGCCGGGTATTTTTGTACAGTCACTGTGATCTGATGTTTAGCTAACCTACACGACACTAAAATATAAACACAACACGTAATGTTCTATTGAAGAATGTTGTGTTGTTCTATTGAAGAATGTTGTGATGTTCTATTGAAGAATGTTGTGATGTTCTATTGAAGAATATTGTGACGTTCTATTGAAGAATATTGCGACGTTCTATTGAAGAATGTTGTGATGTTCTATTGAAGAATGTTGTTAGTGAGCACTTTTCCTTTGCCAAGATCATCCATCCACCTGACAGGTGTGGCATATCAAGAAGCTGATTAAACAGCATGATCATTACACAGGTGCACCTTGTTCTGGGAACAATAAAAGGCCACTCAACACAATGCTACAGACGTCAAATTTCTGGGGGGAGGGTGCAATTGGCATGCTAACTGCAGGAATGTCCACCAGAGCTTTTGCCAGATAATTGAATGTCCATTTCTCTACCATAAGCTACCTTCGACATCGTTTTAGAGAATTTGGCAGTACGTATGGGCAGGCATAAGTTACGGACAACAATTGCATTTTTTTCGATGGCAATTTGAATGCACAGAGATACCGTGACGAGATCCTGAGGCCCATTGTCGTGCCATTCATCTGCCGCCATCACCTCATGTTTCAGTATGATAATGCACGGCCCCATGTCGCAAAGATCGGTAACTCCTGAAAGCTGAAAATGTCCCAGTTCCGCCATGGCCTGCATACTCACCAGACATGTCACCCATTGAGCATGTTTGGGATGCTCTGGATCGATGTGTATGTGTTCTAGTTCCCACCAATATCCAGCAACTTCACACAGGCAATGAAGAGGAGTGGGACAACATTCCACAATCAACAGCCTGATCAACTCTATGTGAAGGAGATGTGTCGCGCTGCATGAGGCAAATGGTGGTCACACCAGATACTGACTGGTTTTCTGACCCACACCCCTACCTTTTATTTAAGGTATCTGTGACCAACAGATGCATATCTCTATTCCCAGTCATGTGAAATCCATACATTAGGGCCTAACGAATTTATTTCAATTGACTGATTTCCTTATATGAAATGTAACTCAGTAAAATCTTTGAAATTGTTGTGTGTTGCATTTATTTTCGTTCAGCACGTGAAATCAGCTCTTTTCTGGATGGGAGAAATTGTGAGCGGGAAATATTCAGTGCCTGTGTTATCATAGGATTATGCTTGTAGGTGCTGGAGGGTGGGGTTTTGAGGGCCCATCCACAGGTGGTTCATCGCCCCTTGATTCATCACCTCTCCGGCCCCTCTCCCCAACGTCCCTTCTCACCAACACCCAACCCACGTCCAGGTGCCCCCGTGCCCTCTGCAACTCCATCAACCTCCACCACATCTCCCCGACCCAGCTCCTCCAATGGCAAGAAGAGGAAGACAGCGGAGGATCCTTTGGACACGGACATTGATGACAAAAAGTTATGTTTTTATTCATATCAATAAATGATCATATTATATGGAAACGTAGAAAGACACGCATATGTTAATCAGTGCAGATATTTGGGCTCCCGAGTGGCGCAGCGGGTCTAAGGCACTGCATCTCAGTGCAAGAGGCACCACTACAGTCCCTGGTTCGAATCCAGGCTGTATCACATCCGGCCGTGATTGGGAGTCCCATAGGGCGGCGCACAATTGGCCCAGTGTCGTCCGGGTTTGGCAAGGGGTAGGCCGCCATTGTAAATAAGAATTTGTTCTTAACTAACTTGCCTAGTTAAATAAAATCAAAAATGTTTAATGATTGAGAATGCAAAAAAACTTACTGCACATCTGCATTTAGGAAATCAGTCAAACAAACAGATAATATCACAATAAGCAGCTAGGTCCAAACTGCTCCTACACGGTGTAACAGTACTGAGTAGGTCCAAACTGCTCCTACATGGTGTAACAGTACTGAGTAGGTCCAAACTGCTCCTACACGGTGTAACAGTACTGAGTAGGTCCAAACTGCTCCTACACGGTGTAACAGTACTGAGTAGGTCCAAACTGCTCCTACACGGTGTAACAGTACTGAGTAGGTCCAAACTGCTCCTACACGGTGTAACAGTACTGAGTAGGTCCAAACTGCTCCTACACGGTGTAACAGTACTGAGTAGGTCCAAACTGCTCCTACACGGTGTAACAGTACTGAGTAGGTCCAAACTGCTCCTACACGGTGTAACAGTACTGAGTAGGTCCAAACTGCTCCTACACGGTGTAACAGTACTGAGTAGGTCCAAACTGCTCCTACACGGTGTAACAGTACTGAGCTGCGTTCAGTACAAACAAAAGCAGTGGAACGATCAATTAACAGAAATAGGTGCTGTACTGAGCAACTAGTTGAAAAATCATTGGGTTCAAAATGTACTGCTGCCCTTAATGCGTCACTCATTGCTTCAAGCCACACCCACCAACCGGAGCAAACCAACAATTCCTCAAAGTCTGTTCAATACCTTTTTTTAAAGAGCTAATTGATCGAAGTTGGGGGGGGGCACAGGACCGAGTTTGGGAAACCCTGATCTAAGTGATTGGTATTCTGACTGACATGTTGTGTTGTCTACCTTCCAGCCATCCATTCACCCACTCAGAAGAGACCTCTAGTGATGTTCTGACTGACATGTTGTGTTGTCTACCTTCCAGCCATCCACTCACCCACTCAGAAGAGACCTCTAGTGATGTTCTGACTGACATGTTGTGTTGTCTACCTTCCAGCCATCCATTCACCCACTCAGAAGAGACCTCTAGTGATGTTCTGACTGATATGTTGTGTTATCTACCTTCCAGCCATCCATTCACCCACTCAGAAGACCTCTAGTGATGTTCTGACTGACATGTTGTGTTATCTACCTTCCAGCCATCCATTCACCCACTCAGAAGAGACCTCTAGTGATGTTCTGACTGACATGTTGTGTTATCTACCTTCCAGCCATCCAATCACCCACTCAGAAGAGACCTCTAGTGATGTTCTGACTGACATGTTGTGTTATCTACCTTCCAGCCATCCATTCACCCACTCAGAAGAGACCTCTAGTGATGTTCTGACTGACATGTTGTGTTGTCTACCTTCCAGCCATCCATTCACCCACTCAGAAGAGACCTCTAGTGATGTTCTGACTGACATGTTGTGTTATCTACCTTCCAGCCATCCATTCACCCACTCAGAAGACCTCTAGTGATGTTCTGACTGACATGTTGTGTTGTCTACCTTCCAGCCATCCACTCACCCACTCAGAAGACCTCTCCTGAAGTTCTGACTGACACGCTGTAAACCAAACAACTAAATGTCCTGAGGTTTTAAGGTTAGAATCAAGAAATACACACAATATTCATCCATTTTATAATTTACATTTTATAATATCCAAATCATATCATGAACATGTAAGGTTTCTTACATGTATCCAATATATCAGTGTAGAATCAAAATAAAATACATTTCAAAATTGTCTCAAAAACTAAAAACAGGCCTATTCTAGAGAATGATTTCATATAAACAATATGATTTAATGTGGCATAAAACAACAGTCTAACAAGTCAGAACACTGCCTGTCTATGCTATGATGTGATTTCAGGTCTTCTGTCTGGGAAAATGTATTTTTTATTTAACAACCTGATATTCATTACACAATGGGAACATGGGTACACACATCCCCAGAGTGTTTTCTCTTCTTATGTTTGCGCAGACTTCCTAAATGGAAAAAATCTTTTCCACACAGGGAGCAATGGTAAGGTATCTCTCCTGTGTGTGTTCTCTCATGTGATTTTAGGTCATGTGACCGTGAAAATCTCTTTCTACAATGGGCACAGGGGTAAGGCTTTTCTCCTGTGTGTGTCCTCTCATGTGATTTTAGGTCCTGTGACCGTGAGAATCTCTTTCCACAATGGGCACAGGGGTAAGGCTTTTCTCCTGTGTGTATTCTATTATGTTTGTTCAGGCTCCCTGACTGCGCAAAACTCTTTTCACACTGGGAGCAGTGGTATGGTTTCTCCCCTGTGTGTGTCCTCTCGTGTGATTTTAGATCCTGTGATCCTGAAAATCTCTTTGGACAATAGGCACAGGGATAAGGCTTTTCTCCTGTGTGTATTCTATTATGTTTGTTCAGGCTCCCTAACTGGGTAAAACTCTTTTCACATTGGGAGCAGTGGTATGGTTTCTCCCCTGTGTGTGTCCTCTCATGTGATTTTAGTTGCTGTGATCGTGAAAATCTCTTTCCACACTGGGGACATTGGAAAGACTTTTCTCCTGAGTGTTTCCTTTCATGCTCTTTCAGGCTTCCTAACTGGGTAAAACTCTTTCCACACAAGGAGCAATGGTATGGTTTCTCCCCTGTGTGTGTCTTCTCATGCTCCTTCAGCTTATCTAACGACCTAAAATTATTTCCACAATGGGAACAGCGGTAAGGCTTTTCTCCTGTGTGTATTCTATTATGTTTGTTCAGGCTCCATAACTGGGTAAAACTCTTTCCACACTGGGAGCAGAGAAAAGGTTTCTCCCTTGTGTGTGTCCTCTGATGTATTTTTAGGTACCGTGACAACTTAAAACTCTTATTACACTGGGAGCAGTTGAGTCGTCTCACTGGTTTGGGAGTCTCTGGGTCTGGTTCCCCTGAAGCCCTCTTACTGCTGTCAGAGTGAGAGTCTGGTCTCTCTCCTGCCAAAGACAGAGTATTTAGTTAAACAGAGAGACCTGAATGAAACCTCCACATGATAAAACTCTCTTCCTATGAGGTTTAATCTAGACTCATTATAAACCGTACATTTGGATCCTTGATGCCGATTGGTTAATAGCCGTTAGTTATTCACAATACTGCCCGGGTAATGGCTGTTAACAGTTCCATTTGAATTATTCCTACACATCCACTGTCCCACAGCCCTGCCAGGAAATTCATCAACTAATCTCCACTGGAAAAAAAGCATCTAGACATTATTACCCCATGCTTCTAGTCAAATATTTGGTTTGTAACAGAAGGGACTTGTTCAAACCCTTTGCTATCCGCCTCTCTGACCTCTGCATTTTGTTTGTACAGAAAATATGTATAGAACTTATTGTGGTGATTTATTATTCAATAGAAATGTTTGAAAATATGTATTTATGCAAATGTATTCTCCCGTTACTTGCTATAATGACAGATAGTGGCCAATTGTTAGGTTGTTACTAGAATGGTACATAAGGGGTTAAGTTAAGATGGGGCTAGAATGGTACATAAGGGGTTAAGTTAAAATGGTGCTAGAATGGTACATAAGGGGTTACGTTAAGATGGGGCTAGAATGGTACATAAGGGGTTAAGTTAATTATCATGTAAACACCTTATTCTGCGTTCCAGCTGTGCATGTGCTAGCACCACCCGAGCCAGCCTTTAGCACGAGTGAAGTGAGTCTGGAAACAACTAAATGTTTGCGAGCCTTTAGCGCGAGTGAAGTGAGTCCGGAAACAACTAAAGGTTTGCGTCTCAGAAGTCGTTTTCACATAACGTTATACAGTATATGTCTGAACTCAGAATCAAATATGCTTCACAAAAATAACATAATAGCTGTGGCAGAAGATATATTTTGAAAAGGCGATATTTCTGCATTTATCAGTGCCATCAGGTAAACTGAGTTCAGATGTGTCCATGTAAACAAGATTATTACAGCCATTTCTGTTTCAGAAAGATATTTTGTCTAGGGATACAAATTTTGATTAATTTTGATGTCGACTAACCCACCCTTATTAAGCAGTCAACAAACTGTTACATTTTTTTCCCCAAACAGTAAAAGGATGTGACAACAAGAAAATACTATCAGAGATCTGTATATTATGACAAAATTCTCAAGTCTCCGCCCTAACAATGGGAGTTGTCCCAATGGCGTGAAGGCAGGCGACAAGTTCTGGTCCAAAATAAGCCGATAGAAATGCATTAGGCATATTTTGACGAGAGTGAAACCTCTCGCTTCACTTCTTCCTCTCTGATGCTATTGTGATGGAAAATGTTATGTTTGTGCTTTTCTAATAACCAATGTCTGTGTTCATGTAAGTGACTGATTGAACGAACCCTCACTATAAGTATCTGCAATTTGGCAATACGCCCAGACCCTTGTTTTGAGAATGAAAGGGATATCTCAGTTTCAAGGTCTCAGCTTGGAGAAGAAGCCTCGTGAGGTATTGGTCTGTCACATGCATGAACCAAACGTTAACCTCTATGGGCTAGGTGGGACGCAAGCGTCCCACCCGTGGTGCACTCCATCAACAGCAGGTGCATTTCAAGAGCGGCAAATTTGAATCCAAATAAATGTCAAAATTCAAATTTTTCAAACATACAACAATTTTACACCCTTTGAAAGATAAACATCTCCTTAATCTAACCACGTTTTACGATTTCAAAAAGGTTTTACGGCGAAAGCATAAATTTAGAGTATGTTAGGACAGTACATTTACAAGAGTTGTGTGTAATGTTTTGTCAATTCAAAGACAGGGTCACCAAAACCATAAAACCAGCTAAAATGATGCACTAACCTTTTACAATCTCCATCAGATGACACTCCTAGGACATTATGTTAGACAATGCATGCATTTTTAGTTCTATCAAGTTCATATTTATATCCAAAAACAGCGTTTTACTATGGCATTGATGTTGAGGAAATCGTTTCCCTCCAATAACCGGCAGTCAAGTCAACACCACAAATTAAATAATTAAAATTAGAAAACATTGGTAAAATATTATATTGTCATTTAAAGAATTATAGATTTACATCTCTTGAACGCAATCAACTTGCCAGATTTAAAAATAACCTTACTGGGAAATCACACTTTGCAATAATCTGAGCACTGCGCCCAGAAAAATACGCGTTGCGATACAGACAAGCCGTCATGTTGGGGAGATCTAAAATCGAAAATACTATGTAAATAATCCATTACCTTTGATTCTCTTCATCAGATGTCACTTCCAGGTATCACAGGTCCATAACGAATGTAGTTTTGTTCAAAAAAGCTCATAATTTATGTCCAAAAATCTCCGTCTTGTTAGCACATGATCTAAGCCCGCCGGACTTCACTTCATGAACGAGGGGAAAAAATATATTTCCGTTCGTTCAAACATGTCAAACGTTGTATAGCATAAATCATTAGGGCCTTTTTTAACCAGAACATGAATAATCTTCAAGGTGGACGAATGCATTCTCTTTTATAACGTATTGGAACGAGGGTACCCAACATGAACTCGCGCGCCAGGTGTCTAATGGGCCATCATCGTTCCATGGCTCTTGTTCGGTCAGATCTCCCTCCAGAAGACTCAAAACACTTTGTAAAGGCTGGTGACATCTAGTGGAAGCAATAGGAAGTGCCAAAATATTCCTCAGCCCCTGTGTTTTTCAATGGCATAGGTTTAAAGGTAATACAACACATCAGGTATCCACTTCCTGTCAGAAAATGTCTCAGGGTTTTGCCTGCCAAATGAGTTCTGTTATACTCACAGACACCATTCAAACAGTTTTAGAAACGTTAGAGTGTTTTCTATCCATATATAATAAGTATATGCATATTCTAGTTACTGGGTAGGATTAGTAACCAGATTAAATCGGGTAATTTTTTTTATCCAGCCGTGCAAATACTGCCCCCTAGCCCTAACAGGTTAATGATGAATCAACTGTGAATGACGAATAAGCTAAATCATGCAACTATAACTTGTCTGTGTTAGCAGTATATAAGAGATCTAACAGGACTGCCCCGGAGGAGCTCCCTGCAGACCGGTACTTTATGCATTTCAGTTTGACTGTGACCTCTCCAGCTTGCTGTTAATAAATAATGATTCATTTCAGGTTGACTGTGACCTCTCCAGCTTGCTGTTAATAAATAATGATTCATTTCAGGTTGACTGTGACCTCTCCAGCTTGCTGTTAATAAACAATGATTCATTTTAGTTTGACTGTGACCTCTCCAGCTTGCTGTTAATAAACAATGATTCATTTCAGTTTGACTGTGACCTCTCCAGCTTACTGTTAATAAACAATGATTCATTTCAGTTTGACTGTGACCTCTCCAGCTTGCTGTTAATAAATAATTATTCATTTCAATCATCCTCATGTAGTAACCCCCAAAAAATTGTTAAATCAAAATAGATTTTATATTTGAGATTCTTCAAATAGCCACCCTTTGCCTTGACAGCTTTGCACACTCTTGGCATTCTCTCAACCAGCTTCATGAGGTAGTCACCTGGAATGCATGGTTACTACATGATTCCATATATGTTATTTCATAGTTTTTATGTTTTCACTATTATTCTACAATGTAGAAAATAGTAAAAATAAAGAAAAACCCTTGAATGAGTAGGTGTTCTAAAACTTTGACTGGTAGTGTATATATGACGATGTCTTAACGATGGAGGGTCATTTGATTCATCCACCGTCTTAACGATGGAGGGTCATTTGATTCATCCAACCGTCTTAACAATGGAGAGTCATTTGATTCATCCACCGTCTTAACGATGGAGAGTCATTTGATTCATCCACCGTCTTAACGATGGAGGGTCATTTGATTCATCCACCATCTTAACGATGGAGGGTCATTTGATTCATCCACCATCTTAACGATGGAGGGTCATTTGATTCATCCACCGTCTTAACGATGGAGGGTCATTTGATTCAACCACCACCTTCTTAATGATGGAGGGTCATTTGATTCAACCACCACCTTAACGATGGAGGGTCATTTGATTCATCCACCGTCTTAACGATGGAGGGTCATTTGATTCATCCAACCGTCTTAACAATGGAGAGTCATTTGATTCATCCACCGTCTTAACGATGGAGAGTCATTTGATTCATCCACCGTCTTAACGATGGAGGGTCATTTGATTCATCCACCATCTTAACGATGGAGGGTCATTTGATTCATCCACCGTCTTAACGATGGAGGGTCATTTGATTCATCCACCACCTTAACGATGGAGGGTCATTTGATTCATCCACCACCTTAACGATGGAGGGTCATTTGATTCATCCACCATCTTAACGATGATTCATCCACCGTTTTAACGATGGAGGGTCATTTGATTCATCCACCGTCTTAACGATGGAGGGTCATTTGATTCATCCACCGTCTTAACGATGGAGGGTCATTTGATTCAACCACCACCTTCTTAATGATGGAGGGTCATTTGATTCATCCACCGTCTTAACGATGGAGGGTCATTTGATTCATCCACCACCTTAACGATGGAGGGTCATTTGATTCATCCACCACCTTAACGATGGAGGGTCATTTGATTCATCCACCGTCTTAACGATGGAGGGCCTAAGACAATGGGCCTCAAGGTCTTGTCATGGTATCTCTGTGCATTCAAATTGCTATCGATAAAATGCAATTCCTTGACATCAGCAAACCGCTCGCCCACAAACGACGCCATAAACGCTACACTGTCTGCCCGATACAGTTGAAACTGGAATTTATCAGTGAAGAGCACACTTCTCCAGCGTGCCAGTCGCCAATGAAGGTGAGCATTATTCCACTGGAGTCGGTTACGATGCCGAACCGCAGTCAGGTCAAGACTCTGGTGAGGATGATGAGCATGCAGATGAGCTTCCCTGAGACGGTTTCTGACAGTTTGTGCAGAAATTCTTTGGTTGTGCACAGTTTCCCACAGTTTCATCAGCTTTCCGGGTGGCTGGTCTCATACGATCCCACAGGTGAAGAAGCTGGATGTGGAGGTCCTGGGCCGGCGTGGTTACACGTAGTCCGCGGGTGTGAGGCCGGTTGGACGTACTGCCATATTCTCTAAAGCAAAGTTGGAGGCGGCTTATGGTAGAGAAATGAACATTCAATTTTCTGGCAACAGCTCTGGTGGATATTCCTGCAGTCAACAAGCCAATTGCACGCTCACTCAAAACTCAAAACTTGAGTGTTGTGTGACAAAACTGCACACTTTAGAGTGGCCTTTTATTTTCCCCAGCACAAGGTGCGCCTGTGTAATGATCAGGCTGTTTAACCAAAGACACACTTGTCAGGTGGATGGATTATCTTGGGAAAGGAAAAATGCTCACTAACAGGGATGTAAACAAATTTGTGCACCACATTATAGAGAAATTACATTTCTGGGATCTTTTATTTTAGCTCATGAAACATGGGACCAACACTTTACATGTTGCATTTATATTTTGTTTAGTCTTTGATAAGATATACAAATCAACATTTCTGAAAAATCAGTAACGGAATTTCTGCAATTGAATTGCCTACAATGGGAAATCATAGTATTCATAAACCACAGTTGGGTTCACAAGTTTGGACAGTAGAGTAGAGGAGAGTACAGTACAGTGGAGTACAGTACAGTACAGTGGAGTAGAGTACAGTACAGAAGTGTACAGTAGAGTACAGTAGAGTAGAGTACAGTACAGTACAGTAGAGCAGAGTACAGTAGAGTAGAGTACGGTGGAGGCCAGAAGAGAGTGGAGTCACCCTAGGGGGCTCAGTATAGTAGAGTTGAGTATAGCTCAGTACACTAGAGTTGAGTATAGCTCAGTATAGTAGAGTATAGTAGAGTATAGTAGAGTTCATTACACACTAGAGTTGAGTATAGCTCAGTATAGTAGAGTTGAGTATAGCTCAGTACACTAGAGTTGAGTATAGCTCAGTATAGTAGAGTATAGTAGAGTTCATTACACACTAGAGTTGAGTATAGCTCAGTATAGTAGAGTTGAGTATAGCTCAGTACACTAGAGTATAGTAGAGTTCATTACACACTAGAGTTGAGTATAGCTCAGTATAGTAGAGTATAGTAGAGTTCATTACACACTAGAGTTGAGTATAGCTCAGTATAGTAGAGTATAGTAGAGTTCATTACACACTAGAGTTGAGTATAGCTCAGTATAGGGTAGAGGTCATACCCGGTGAGAGCTCGTGGGGGGCATTACACACTAGAGTGGAGTATCGCTCAGATAGTAGAGTATAGTAGAGTTCATTACACACTAGAGTTGAACACACTATAATGTGCGTTATTGTACTGTACTGAGCTCAATTGTACTAAACTCTGTTTTCCATCAGCGCTGGCCGTCGGCTAATCAGCCAGTTACACTCATTTTCAGCCCACTATTTTACCCACTTCATATTACTAGGTATACTTTTCATCTAACAGTTTTAACTGGCTAGTCTGTCGAGCCCTCTCCTGCTAGAATGAACAATATGCATATTCTAGCCATCTATTGAGAGGAGAGGCACCTCACAGAGTGAATGTTGACAGGGAATCGTAGTCTGTACCCCCTCCCGGTACAATCTGTGTGCTCTGTAGACAGAGGAGGGAGAGAGCTTCAACGTCCCATGTCATAGAAGTGGTAATGATGATTTGAAATCCAGTAGGGAATCAACTAAATGTATATAAAATGTATTCATTTGCCCAAGTTGATCACAAGACATGAACAGAATGCATCTGTGATTCGTATTTCCTGTAACTTTCTAAAGAGGCAACGTGTGTGTGGTCCGCACGTCTACCACTTTGTATAACCGTTTGCGATGATGCTGACGTCTTCTGGTAGATGGAAAGGCTTTCCCAAAAACCTTCTTAATTAAATGTTTACTCCAAAAGTAGCCTCTGCTTACGCGGCAGAATGGTATCATGATTATTGTCATCAATCCAGTGGGTATATGTTTCACTAACTCTACCATCACATGTGAGCTACAAAAACACAGCTAAATAAATAGCCTCTTGCCAGGTGCATTAATTAAAGGGTAACTACAGCCCAAAATGTTATTTAAAACATTTTCCCAGACCTCAAAATTGATCTCCTGATGTGGTGTAAGCATCGTTGTGGACTTAAAACATAACATTTTATTTAATTTTAAAAAAAGGGTGATTTTGAGAGCAAAAATGGCCCATTTCTCAGTCTGAGTATCACAGAAACTCAAAACGTTGAATGAATAACATGGAATGGATGAAATGTATCAAAATAACTTTCAAAAGATGAAAAACATACAAAATCATATTTGTAAACATACAATTTCGCAGAAAAAGGGAATTTAAAACATCAACTTGTGTTACAAAAGGTTAAGAAAAGAAACAGTGTAACTGTTAGACAGAAATGGTCATTTCTCCATAATTTCCAACATTAGGAATGTTGGTGCTTTTAGACTGAGCTAACATATGGAATTGTTTTAAGATGGTTATGCTGTTGATCATTTAGCTATTAGATTAAGAATTGACTGAGCTAACATATGGACTTGTTTTAAGATGGTTATGCTGTTGATCATTTAGCTATTAGATTAAGAATTGACTGAGCTAACATATGGACTTGTTTTAAGATGGTTATGCTGTTGATCATTTAGCTATTAGATTAAGAATTGACTGAGCTAACATATGGACTTGTTTTAAGATGGTTATGCTGTTGATCATTTAGCTATTAGATTAAGAATTGACTGAGCTAACATATGGACTTGTTTTAAGATGGTTATGCCATGGATCATTTAGCAATTTGATTTATAATTATAGGGCCCCTTTAGGTATCCCCCCCAAAATATTTAAACATTATTTGATTAAATATTGAATTTGGCCTTTATTACTATAGCCCATAGAAACGCATTGAATAACACATTCATAAATGGCAAAAAAAGAGACGGTCAAAATGTTTATTAATAAGGAATAAGGTTTTGAAGTGTCTGTCCTTGATCTAGCAGATATAAACAAGATCAGGAAATATTTCGTTTTTTTTGGACACACATTTAACCACTTATTTTTGTTGGCACAAAACTACCTCCATACTTCCATTCATTTGTATGTGTTACCTTCAGATGAATGTTTAATATCTATATATATCTCCATACGTCCATTCATTTGTATGGGTTACCTTCAGATGAATGTTTAATATCTATATATATCTCCATACTTCCATTCATTTGTATGGGTTACCTTCAGATGAATGTTTAATATCTATATATATATCTCCATACTTCCATTCATTTGTATGGGTTACCTTCAGATGAAGGTTTAATATCTATATATATCTCCATACTTCCATTCATTTGTATGGGTTACCTTCAGATGAATGTTTAATATCTATATATATCTCCATACGTCCATTCATTTGTATGGGTTACCTTCAGATGAATGTTTAATATCTATATATATCTCCATACGTCCATTCATTTGTATGGGTTACCTTCAGATGAATGTTTAATATCTATATATATCTCCATACGTCCATTCATTTGTATGGGTTACCTTCAGATGAATGTTTAATATCTATATATATCTCCATACTTCCATTCATTTGTATGGGTTACCTTCAGATGAATGTTTAATATCTATATATATCTCCATACTTCCATTCATTTGTATGGGTTACCTTCAGATGAAGGTTTAATATCTATATATATCTCCATACTTCCATTCATTTGTATGGGTTACCTTCAGATGAATGTTTAATATCTATATATATCTCCATACTTCCATTCATTTGTATGGGTTACCTTCAGATGAATGTTTAATATCTATATATATCTCCATACTTCCATTCATTTGTATGGGTTACCTTCAGATGAAGGTTTAATATCTATATATTTCTCCATACTTCCATTCATTTGTATGGGTTACCTTCAGATGAATGGGTCGTAGAGCAAAACGGAAGAAAAGAGTCTACCTTTTCCATAGAATGGTCATTATAGTTTTGAAGGCCAAACAGTTCGGACGCTACAGACGTTTTCGTGAGAATATTGATTTTCAGGATGTCTCATAGTCTAACAAACACCATTTTTTTTACATTGCTGCTACTCACTGTTTATTATCTATGCATAGTCATTTTACCCCTACCTAAATGTCCATATTACCTCAATTACCTAGACTAACCTGTACCCCCACACATTGACTCGGTACCGGTACCCCCTGTATATAGCCTCATTACTAACCTGTACCCCCACACATTGACTCAGTACCAGTACCCCTGTATATAGCCTCATTATTGTTATTTTATTGTGTTACTTTTTTTAAACTTTAGTTTATTTAGTCAATATTTTTCTTAACTTGGATTTTTCTTAAAACTGCATTGTTGGTTAAGGGCTTGTCAGTAAGCATTTCACTGTAAGGTCTACTACACCTGTTGTATTCGGCGCATGTGACCAATAAAATGTGATTTGTAGCTCGGCCATCTTCCATCGCAGTTGCGGAAGGCCAACATAGGCAGACGTGCTGGATTAAGACTCAGCCCATGTTGCGTCCCAATATCTCTAGTTTAAACTAACGGATTCTGATGGGGATTATTTTTATTATGTTACTTAGATTGATGCACAGGTGCATCAAAATACTATTAAGGATTTTAAATAACCTGTGGTAATTATTTTTTTTATACCTTTCATCCAGATCAAAATGATCCTTCATTGTCTTGATTCTGTCCTCTTCATCATTTCATCATTTGAAATCACACATGAGAAGATTTTCGCTTTTTAGACACTGAGCAAAACAAAGAGATATACAGATGTTAACAAATGTTGTGAAAAATATAACGGGAAGCATTTGATCCACAAACGTTTTGTTGGCCGCCCCCCACTCTTTGTAGCTTTCACAATTCCTACTGCACAGAACTATTAAAGTGTAGAACTTCAGTAGAATGCCCCTTTAAAACCACACATCGGTTCAACAACTGCAGAGTTTGTACCCCTGTTTTTAAGATATTACTCACGGTTGTTAATCAGATCTCCTGTCTCCTCTTCTTCTTCTTCTTCCAATGTGACAGTAATCTCCCCCACTTCCTTCATTCCAAAAATGTCTTCCTCTTCTTTCATTGTGACAGTCACCTCCTCTTTCTCTTCCTCCTCTTCTTTTACTGTAACATCCTCCTCTTTCACTTTGAACACTTCTTCACCTTCTGTCAATTTAACTTCTTTCTCTTCTTCTTTCACTGTAACAGCCTCACCCTCTGCTTCTTGTTTTACTGTGACATCCTCTTCTTCCTTCTCCTCTTTCACGACAATGTTCAGCCCCAGAGTTTCTTTCTCCAACCAGCAGATCCCCTCTTTGGAAGTGGTGGCGTCGTTTAGTGAGCTCATGGTTGGGATGTTAGCTAGATAACTAGTTAGCATTAGTGACTAGACTAGCACTACTGCTAATATACTCAGCCAGCTAGCTGACTAACAACAACGTAAATATTAAATTGGGTAACTAACTAGTAGATACGACAAGTGTGTTTAAAACACAGTGGCTAATATACACCGAAAGCTTATAAAGAGCTTGAATGTTTTCGGCTATGTTGGCTAAAAGCTACAGAGGTGGATAACTCGCCGTTGTTGTTGAAGAAGCGTCCCGTCCATTAGATTATACGTCACACTGGCAGCATTGCCTGAAACAGGCACATCGCCATCTGCTGGGTGGGAGGGTAACAGTCAAGGGAAATGTTTATTTTATTTTTAGACAAAAAGCAGGTTTTCATTTATTTCATGATATAATATTATTATATTGTTACGTACAAAGAGAAGCATGTGTTGATTAGTGAATATCTTTAATGAGTGAGAATGTAAAACACCCTACCATACTACTGTACATCTGCATTTAGGAAATCAATCAAACAAACAGATAATATCCCAATAAGGTAGCTAGGTCCAAATGGTATAACAGTACTGAGTAGGTCCAAACTGCTCCTACACGGTGTAACAGTACTGAGTGGGTCCAAACTGCTCCTACACGGTGTAACAGTACTGAGTGGGTCCAAACTGCTCCTACACGGTGTAACAGTACTGAGTGGGTCCAAACTGCTCCTACACGGTGTAACAGTACTGAGTGGGTCCAAACTGCTCCTACACGGTGTGACAGTACTGAGTGGGTCCAAACTGCTCCTACAAGGTGTAACAGTACTGAGTAGGTCCAAACTGCTCCTACACGGTGTAACAGTACTGAGTAGGTTCAAACTGCTCCTACACGGTGTAGCAGTACTGCGTAGGTCCAAACTGCTCCTACACGGTGTAACAGTACTGAGTAGGTCCAAACTGCTCCTACACGGTGTAACAGTACTGAGTAGGTCCAAACTGCTCCTACACGGTGTAACAGTACTGAGTAGGTCCAAACTGTTCCTACACGGTGTAACAGTACTCAGTAGGTCCAAACTGCTCCTACACGGTGTAACAGTGCTGAGTAGGTCCAAACTGCTCCTACACGGTGTAACAGTACTGAGTAGGTCCAAACTGCTCCTACATGGTGTAATACATCATGTAAACTCAGCAAAAAAAGAAATGTCCCTTTTTCAGGACCCTGTCTTTCAAAGATAATTCATAAAAATCCAAATAACTTCACAGATCTTCATTGTAAAGGGTTTAAACACTGTTTCCCATGCTTGTTCAATGAACCATAAACAATTAATGAACATGCACCTGTGGAACGGTCGTTAAGACACTAACAGCTTACAGACGGAAGGCAATTAAGGTCACAGTTATGAAAACTTAGGACACTAAAGAGGCCTTTCTACGGACTCTGAAAACACCAAAAGAAAGATGCCCAAACTGCTCCTACACGGTGTAACAGTACATCATGTAGGTGTATATAATGAACAGACTAGCTCTATACTGCTCCTACATGGTGTAACAATACATCATGTAGATGTATATAATGAACAGACTAGGTCTATACTGCTCCTACATGGTGTAACAATACATCATGTAGGTGTATATAATGAACAGACTAGGTCTATACTGCTCCTACATGGTGTAACAATACATCATGTAGACGCCAGGACAGCGGAGTCAATCACCACCTTCCGGAGACACCTGAAACCCCACCTCTTTAAGGAATACAGTTGAAGTCGGAAGTTTACATACACCTTAGCCAAATACATTTAAACTCAGTTTTTCACAATTCCTGACATTTAATCCGAGTAAAATTCCGTCTTAGGTCAGTTAGGATCACCACTTTATTTTAAGAATGTAAAATGTCAGAATAATAGTAGAGAGAATTATTTATTTCAGCTTGTATTTCTTTCATCACATTCCCAGTAGGTCAGAAGTTTACATACACTCATACATTTGGTAGCATTGCCTTTAAATTGTTTAATTTGGTTCAAACATTTCGGGTTGCCTTCCACAAGCTTCCCACAATAAGTTGGGTGAATTTTGGCCCATTCCTCCTGACAGAGCTGGTGTAACTGAGTCAGGTTTGTAGGCCTCCTTGCTAGCACACGCTTTTTCAGTTCTGCCAACACATTTTCTATGGGATTGAGGTCAGGACATTGTGATGGCCACTCCAGTACCTTGACTTTGTTGTCCTAAAGCCATTTTGCCCCAACTTTGGAAGTATGCTTGGGGTCATTGTCCATTTGTGGAAGACCCATTTGCAATCAAGCTTTAACTTCCTTACTGATGTCTTGAGATGTTGCTTCAATATATCCACATAATTTTACATCCTCATGTTGCCGTCTATTTTGTGAAGTGCACCAGTCCCTCCTGCAGCAAGGCACCCCCACAACATGATACTGCCACCCCCGTGCTTCATGGTTGGGATGGTGTTCTTTGGCTTGCAAGCCGAAGAACAGAGTAAAATGTCTATATAGGACTCAATATAGGACTCGTTTTACTGTGGATATAGATACTTTTGTACCTGTTTCCTCCAGCATCTTCACAAGGTCCTTTGCTGTTGTTCTGGGGTTGATTTGCACTTTTCACACAAAAGTACATTCATCTCTAGGAGACAAAACGCGTCTCCTTCCTGAGAGGTATGACGGCTGCGTGGTCCCATGGTGTTTATACTTGCGTACTATGGTTTGTACAGATGAATGTGGTACCTTCAGGTGTTTGGAAATTGCTCCCAAGAATGAACCAGACTTGTGGAGGTCTACAATTTTTTTCTGAGGTCTTGGGTGATTTCTTTAGATTTTCCCATGATGTCAAGCAAAGAGGCACTGAGTTTGAAGGTAGGCCTCAAATACATCGACAGGTACACCTCCAATTGACTCAAATTATGTCAGTTAGCCTATCAGAAGCTTCTAAAGCCATGACATCATTTTCTGGAATTTTCCAAGCTGTTTAAATGCACAGTCAACTTAGTGTATGTAAACTTCTGACCCACTGGAATTGTGATACAGTGAATTATAAGTGAAATAATCTGTCTGTAAACAATTGTTGGAAAAATTACTTGTGTCATGCACAAAGTAGATGTCCTAACCAACTTGACAAAACTATAGTTTGTTAACAAGAAATTTGTGGAGTGGTTGAAAAACGAGTTTTAATGACTCCAACCTAAGTGTATGTAAACTTCCGACTTCAGCTGTAGATTCGACCCATTTAAAATAAGCAGATATGCTTTCCAAACATGCCAGAAGGCATCTAAAACGATGTAGTTAGACGCTCTGGTTGGGCACTATCAACTACTATCTGTGATGAACTGGTACTCTCTTTTCTTCAAATCACAAGCAGTTTCCTTTACACACTTTAATTAATACTTTGAAGTGCCATCCTCTAGGAATACATATTGTTGTATAGGTTTTCACCAAAATAAATTAATTTAAATTCAATTCAAAGCTGAGTGATGGCAAGGCATACACGTTTGGTCCAGTGTACATTTATGAATGTATCTGCAACATACAGTATGTCGTATAATATTACCTAGGTCTACCTTTATAAATGTTTAGTCCAGTGTACCTGTAACATATCATATTACCTAGGTCTACCTTTATAAATGTTTAGTCCAGTGTACCTGTAACATATCATATTACCTAGGTCTACCTTTATAAATGTTTAGTCCAGTGTACCTGTAACATGTCGTAAAATATTACCTAGGTCTACCTTTATAAACGTTTAGTCCAGTGTAGCTGTAACATGTCAGATAATATTACCTAGGTCAAGCATCACATCTGGAGGAAACCCTGGCACCATCCCTACGGGGAAGCATGGTGGTGGCAGCATCATGCTGTGGGGTGTTTTCAGCAGCAGGGACTGGGAGACTAGTCAAGATCGAGGCAAAGATGAACGGCGCAAAGTACAGAGAGATCCTTCATGAAAACCTGCTCCAGAGCGCGCAGGACCTCAGACTGCGCTACACCCGCAATAACATCTGCTAAACATGTGTATGTGACCAATTACATTTGATTTGATTTGAAAGTACTGAGTAAAGAGTCTGAATACTTATGTAAATGTAATAAATTAGCAAACATTTCCAAAAACCTGTTTTTGCTATGTCATTATGGTATGGAGTGTAGATTGATGGGGGGGGGGGGATTAATACATTTTTGAATAAGGCTGTAACCTAACAAAATGTGGAAAAAGTCAAAGGGTCTGAATACTTTCCGAAGGCCCTGTATTTAACATTATTAATGTGACCAGTGATTCCATGTCTATGTATATAGATAGGGCAGCAGCCTCTAAGGTGCAGGGTTGAGTAACCAGGTGGTTGCCGGCTAGTATATGTATGTATATAACATGTCTCCGATCCATTGGCCTAAATAGCGCCCTATCAAATAAATATGTGCTTTGATGTATGACACTACATACCAAAAACAGGACAGGTCAAAGTAAAATGGACAATATGGAATGAAGGCTTCCTACTGTTTGATAGTTTAACTCCGTGGACAAAATTGTCATGATAATCAGTGTTTTCAAGTTTGTATTCGTACATTTTGGACAAGCTGATCCTAGCGAGGTAGAAGGAAATATTTCTGTATTTCCCGATATGTTTTTTCTTTTTTACGAACAGGTTCAAGATAACTACTTATGAACTTGGGGAATGGATCTTCAGAGTTTAAATACCCCCAAAAGCCATCTTAAGCCTTTGTCAGGATCTGAGGGGTATACTATGAAGCAAGCTAGATCTACTCAGGCTTACTGTATAAAACTAGCTAGCTTCAATTAGCTTCACATTCTAACTCAGGCTATATCCGTATTATGAAGGTGGATATTGATAGTGCACCAGCCTCTTACTCAAGCCTGTTGTAGCTTGTAAGTGATAGTGCACTCGCTGCTTACTCAAGCCTGTCACGCCCTGATCTGTTTCACCTGTACGTGTGCTTGTCTCCACCCCCTCCAGGTGTCGCCCATCTTCCCAGTTATCCCCTGTGTATTTATACCTGTGTTCTCTGTCTGGTTGTTGCCAGTTTGTCTTGTTCGTTCAAGCTTACCAGCGGTTTTCCTGTCCTCTGTGCCTTTCCTCATCCTCCTGGTTTTTGATCCTGTACCCGCCCGCCTGACCTCTCTGCCTGACCTCTCTGCCAGACCTCTCTGCCTGACCTCTCTGCCTGACCTCTCTGCCAGACCTCTCTGCCTGACCTCTCTGCCAGACCTCTCTGCCAGACCTCTCTGCCAGACATCTCTGCCAGACCTCTCTGCCAGACCTCTCTGCCAGACCTCTCTGCCTGACCTCTCTGCCTGACCTCTCTGCCAGACCCTGAGCCTGCCTGCCGTCCTGTACCTTTGCTCCACCTCTGGATTACTGAACTCTGCCTGTCCCTGACCCTGAGTCTGCCTGCCGTCCTGTACCTTCACCTTACCCTGGATTATCGACCCCTGCCTGCCTTGACCTGTCTTTGCCTGCCCCTGTTGTTACAATAAACATTGTTACGTTGACAGTCTGCATCTGGGTCTTACCTTGATTCCTGATAAAGCCTGTTGTAGCTTATAAGTGATAGTGCACCCGCTGCTTATTCAAGCCTGTTCTAGCTAGGCTTGTAAGTGTTTATGTCGCACATGGCTAGTGGAACACCGACAGACAATGCCGAACCATCAATCCATGGAGGAGTCACCCTTATGAAAAAATATTGCAGTAAGAGTGCATTATAACTGCAGTATGCAGCAAATAATGCATCCAAAATAACACAGTGGACTGCCAACTACTGCAGTTTCCAAACTGCAACCTTTGTTTGTCAGGGCAGTACCACATATTAATTTGTGCTGCAATCCAAATGAAGGAAAAGTTATCTTGCAAACTCAGCAGGCTGCTGTGAAGTAGGCATCTTTATTTTATTACATTGTTACTTGCCATTAATGTGATCTTTGGTGTGCTTATCAATGCACAAGCACCTTTTTCACCACTCCTATCGATGAAATAGTTATTTATTCATACTAAAGTTTTACTGTGTGTGAAAACATGTAATGTGATCAGTATTTTAATATTTAAAAAATAAGCAATTTGATCTATAAAATATTTAAATCAGTCTTCCTCAAATTAAATGGGACAAGGACGCAATCTTTGCGAGAGGGAGGAAATCCGATTTTCATTGGTCCTCAACTCGCAGCTCAGACACTTGATTCAGCATAACTGGAGTTAGTCCTGAGGTAGCCTGCCCCAGACCAGGTTAGTTCTGAAGGATTCCTTACAATAGAAATCTACCTGGTTTAAAGGTGAGCCACATTCGTGTGGCTTGTTATCTCGAGTTGAACTCAGAGTTAACCACTAAGTTACCTCGCTAACTCCTCAAACCTAATTCATAGTATAGGGTCCAGGACTAATAACGCCAATGTAACTGCATGTTTTACAGAATTTTATTGAATTTTTTTATCGATTGAGATATAGCTTATATGAAGTCTAGCTACTTCTGAAGCACATGCTGTGCCCTAGAAACTACTTTATTAGAAATACAAAAAAATATTGAGACAAATAAGTAATTTGTGTAATATTAGGTTTTTACATGATGTAAAGCACTATTTTCCTATTGAGATGCATGGGACATTGTACACGGTCTCTTTAAGAACGTTTGTGACGACCACATGCAAGAGATGTCATTCACTGCTATGATCTCCCAAAGAAGTTATCCCGTTTCCAATATTTCTGTGCCCCCAAATGTTTGAATGTACTAATAGCTAGATAATGAGGTAAGCTAGATAATGAGGTAAGCTAGATAATGAGGTAACAAACATGACTAAACAACATGTAAAAGAAAATGGTTAACAGCCCGCAAGTAGTTTTAGAACAGCAAGCGACATGGCTTATGAATGGAAAATGCGCCCCCCAATACGTGACAGGAAGAAAAAAATCCAGTTTATTCTAGAAATTAGCTGTTTTCGCTGTAGTAATGGTGCAAGCATGACGCTAATGAATCTGTACTCAGGAAACAAGAGTACAGCAAAGCCTTATCATTACAAAAAGTATTTATCTGGGTGATATTTTTTTCTAGGCGCACTGGTGCTCCCGTATTAAAATTCCAGGTCGCACAGGAAAATATTAAGGAGCATGTGCGACTGAAACGGTGGGGGTGGGGGTGATATTTATTGTCTCTTTTAGGGTGGTGGAACGCCAGGACCTGGCCTGTTTTCCTCTACGCAGACTTACACCTGAGGGGTATACAACAACAGCAGGGTCAATGAGTTAGCCAGCTATCTTTTCTTTTTTTGAAAAGAGAAGCTTGAAATGGGCATGGTCTGAAAAACGCATATCTAAGTTGATATTTTTGAATGAACCAGAAATGTCATAGTTATTTCTGGTTCTTTATAAAAGTTAGATGGCTACCTTATTGATCCTGCCTTGCAGTACACACATCTCAATATGAATATGTACATTATGGATAAATACTGTTGGAATAAGAATTGTACATTTTTCTCAGTCTGTACATTTGTTTATTTTTCACATACATATACAATGCAAACACAAGAGGAAATATATCACATCTAAATAGCACTTGATTAACACAGAGAATATACACAAAGCCAGAGTTCTAAAAAGTTATAATTTAATTAAAAAGCATTACAACTGACCTACTCTATATTGAAACAGACATACTCACTCCATTTTCAATTCATGTTAAAAAACATTGAGTTCACTTTGTACAATTTGATTTCATGTGGAATAAACAAATATACAGTCAGTCAAAAATATGAGACAAGTGTGTGAGCACTGTATGTGTTAAATACATCAGTTAATTAATGAGTTATGTTAAATCTCTCGTTCCACACTGAGAGCAGTGGTAAGGTACTTCCACTGTCTGTGACCTCATGGTCTTTCAGGTTCCCTAATTAGGTAAATATCTTTCCAATATATATTTCTCTTCAATGTGGATTCTTTCAAGGCTTCCCTGCGGAGTGTATAAGCTCATGTTTTTTCAGGTATCTTGACTGTGTGAAACTCTTTTCACACTGGGAACAGGGGTGAGGCTTCTCTTTTATGTGCGTCCACTCATGTCTTTTCAGGCTCAGTAACTGAATAAATGTCTTTCCACACAAGGAGCAGTGTAAGGGCTTTTCTTCTGTGTGAATTCTCTCATGTGTTTTCAGGTGCCCCAACCGGGTAAAACTCTTTCCACACTGGGAACAGGGGTGAGGCTTCTCTTTTATGTGTGTCCACTCATGTGTTTTCAGGCCCCATAACTGGATAAAACTCTTTCCACACAGGGAGCAGTGGAAATGCTTCTCTCCTTTGTGTAATATCTTATGTTTTGACAGGCCCCCTAACTGAGTAAAACTCTTTCCACACAGGGAGCAGTGGAAGGGCTTTTCTCCTGTATGAATTCGCTCATGTGTTTTCAGGTGCCCCAACCGGGTAAAACTCTTTCCACAATGTGGGCAATGGTAGGGCTTTTCTCCTGTGTGAATTCTCTCATGTGTTTTCAGGTGCCTCAACCGGGAAAAACACTTTCCACAAAAGGAACAGTTGAATGGCTTTTCTCCTGTGTGCATTCTCTCATGTTCCTTCAGGCCCCCTAACTGGGTAAAACTCTTTCCACAATCAGAGCAGCAGAAAGGCTTCTCTCCTCTGTGCCTTCTCTCATCCATTTTCAGCTGCCATAACCGGGCAAAACTCTTTCCGCATTGGGAGCAGTGGAAAGGCTTTTCTCCTGTGTGTATCATCTCATGTCTTTTCAGGCAAAATAACATGGCAAAACTCTTTCCACACTGAGAGCAGTGGAAAGGCTTTTCTCCTGTGTGTATCATCTCATGCCTTTTCAGGGACCCTAACCGGGAAAAACTCTTTCCACACTGGGAGCAGTGGTGTTGCCCTGCTGGGTTGGACGTCTCTGGCTCCTCTGAGTCTAGTCTTTCACCTGCCAAAGAAAAATTGTGTTTATTTAAAAGAGAGACCTGAATGAAACAACTGTCTTCCTATGAGGTTGAATCCTAATCACATCCCTCAATAACCTGAGGCCAGTTTTCAAACAATTCATAATTTAAAAAGTCTTATAGCAGAGCACTATAATCATAGATATTGAGGACTACTGTATTTAAATCAATGTCATAAGCTGCATTTGATCCACTGGTAATAATGTTTTGTTGGTGACCCACTCTTTGATGGTAAACACATCTTCCATTGTAGCTTTAAAGGGATAAGGTGAGATTCTGGCAATGTGTTAGCACAATGACTGGAAGTCTACAGGTATGCTAGCTAGCATTGGCTAGTGAAACTACCTCTAACTTATTGTTTTGAATTGTTTTTAAAAATGTTAATTTAACCTTTATTTATACAGGTTTTTTCTCATTAAGATAAAATCTCTTTTTCAAGAGACACCCGGTCCAATAGCAGCAAGGGGAACAAAGTTTCAGACAAAACAACTTACATACACTAACACAACATTAAACAAAACTATAGACACACATACAGTACAACTATTACATATTACGTCAAAAAACACAAATGTCTTGACAAAAGAAACAGCTACACTCTTCTATGATATTTACGTCGATCAAGTGTTTAAACTCCACCAACGAGACTAGATCATCACATTTTAAAATGTTCAGGAGAGAATTCCAGGACCACGGAGCTGAGCAACAAACTATTCCTCCCATGACCTGTCCTAATTCTTGGTACTGTTAATCGCAAATGAGAATGGGACCGTAATTTATATTTAATTACCAGCCTGATTAAAAAAAGAACAGCGTTAAAATGGCATTTTACCCCGTATGGCCTTATAAATCAGTGTATACCAGTGTTAAAGCCTACGCAGGGTCAATGATGACCAGTTAACAGCGCTGTAGAGATCACAATGATGTGTTAGACGTTTTTGATTTGTAATGAACCTGAGGGCCACATGATATACTGAATCAAGTGCTCTCAGGGTAGTGGTTGAGGTCTGCATATATATATATATATATATAACATCACTAAAATCTAAAACCGCCAGTAATGTACATGGTACCAGCTCAATCCTGGCCTCCAGAGAAAAACAAGCCTTATGCCGGTAATAAAAACCTATTCTCAGCTTGAGCTTCCTTAGAAAGTTCTCCACATGAACAGAACATTTTGGGGCGGCAGGTAGCCTAGTGGTTAGAGCGTTGGGCCAGTAACTGAAAGGTTGCTAGATCGAATCCCCAAGGTAAATATCTGTCGTTCTGCCCCTGTACAAGGCAGTTAACCCACACACCCAAATATTTGTACACTGACTTGCTCTATAGTATGTCCATCCAACGTAGCGATGACATGATTAGTAACATGCCTGGCATTTGAAAATACCATGGATTTTGTTTTACCCGAATTCAGAACCAGCTTTAAAATCATACAGATTCTGTTGTATGGTGTTAAACGCTCTTTGGGCATTTTCAAAAGCTAAAGATAAACTACTACCACTTGAATAAAGAACAGTATCATCTGCATAAAAATGAAGATCCGCTGTTTCAATAAGATCCCCAATGTTGTTGATATACAAAATTAACAGTAGCCCAAAATAGAACCTTGCGGAACACCTGAGCACAACTCTATGGACTCAGATTTACAACCATCCGCCATTACACACTGTGAATGATTTGATAGGTAATTTATTAACCAATCTAGAGCATATCTAGAGTAATTCCATATCATTTTAATCTTTGCACTAGCACAGCATGGTCCACGGTGTCAAATGCCTTCGACAAATCAATAAAGACAGACACACAATGTAACTTCTTGTCAAGAGCACAATGGATGACGTTTAAAACCTTCAATGTTACTGAAACAATGCTGTGGCCAGACCTAAAACCTGATTGCAATCTATTTAAGATGTTTTCTTGGAGGTAGGCCTTCAGCTGCCTACTAACTAAGGACTCCAGTACCTTTGACAGTACAGACGATTTTGATATGGGTCGATAGTTGTCAAGTAGCGAAGGATCTCCACCTTTCAGGAGAAGCAGCACAAAAGCAGATTTCCATAACTTGGGGTTTTCCTTAACATCAAGTGTGAGGTTAAAAATACATGTTAAGGGGGAGGAGAGCTAGGAACTGCACTGTTGAAGCTAGAAACACAAGCATTTCACTACACTCGAAACATCTGCTAAATATGTGTCTGCAACCAATAACATTTGATGAACCCTGATTTTATCTTCCATCTTTGTATCCATTTCACTCTTTTCAAAGAGGGGACCCAAAGTTCCTCCACTCATGCCTCCTAAAATAATTGTTCAGCAGGATGCAAGGTAAGACAAATGAGGACTAATGTCTGTATGATTTGTTAATTTGTTACATCTTTCAGGAAATCCAGAAGCTGTGTGGAGTATTCCCAACAGGCCAAGGACTGGGTATAGCAGAGTGTCTGAACAGAAGACATTCAACTTTATAACCCCGTGGGTCCAGCAGGCTGATCTAGGACCCCGTGGGTCCAGCAGACTGATCTAGGACCCCGTGGGTCCAGCAGGCTGATCTAGGACCCCGTGGGTCCAGCAGGCTGATCTAGGACCCCGTGGGTCCAGCAGGCTGATCTAGGACCCCGTGGGTCCAGCAGGCTGATCTAGGACCCCGTGGGTCCAGCAGGCTGATCTAGGACCCCGTGGGTCCAGCAGGCTGATCTAGGACCCTGTGGGTCCAGCAGGCTGTCTAGAACCCCGTTGGGGTTGACCCACCAGGTGACCCCATTGGGGTTCAAAGTTGACCCACCAGACCTACCTCCCAACATCGCCCCGGGGGACACCAGACCTACCTCCTAACATCGCCCCGGGGGACACCAGACCTACCACCCAACATCGCCCCGGGGGATACCAGACCTACCTCCTAACATCGCCCCGGGAGACACCAGATATACCTACCAACATCGCCCCGGGGGACACCAGACCTACCTCCCAAAATCACCCCGGGGGACAGCAGACCTACCTCCCAACATCGCCCCGGGGGACACCAGACCTACCTCCCAACATCACCCTGGTAGAAAGAAAAAAATCAACCAAACTTTAAACCTAACTTTGCAACTACCTTTAGCTAGACAAATAACGGCGGTGTGATGTTGTGGAACGCCATCAAAAACATGTCATGCAATCATTGGTGGTTCAATCATTGGTGGTTGTATGCGGTGTGAATGATATGTAGACCACCTGGAACAGCACAATTCTCGACCTCAGGGGTGTATTCATACCGGGACACATGGCCATAGAAATCAGAATGAATACAAGAACCTCTAACCCTGGTCAACTCATGGCCATAGACATCAGAATGGATAGAACGGGATTGGAACCTCTAACCCTGGTCAACTCATGGCCATAGATATCAGAATGGATAGAACGGGATTGGAACCTCTAACCCTGGAAATTTGACTGGTCAACTCATGGGTACACTTGCAATGGCTGCCTGGTGTGTCATCAAATCAAAGTTTATTTGTCACATGCTTCATAAACAACAGGTGTAGATTAACAGTGAAACGCTTCCTTTCAGGCCCTTCCCAACAATGAGAAGAGAAAGAAAATAGAGAAGTAAAACATGTAATAATAAATACACAACGAGTAACGATAACATGGCTGTATACACAGGGGTAACAGTACTGAGTTGATGTGTAGGGGTACTAGGTAATAACATGGCTGTAAACACAGGGGTAACAGTACTAAGTTGATGTGTATGGGTACTAGGTAATAACATGGCTGTAAACACAGGGGTAACAGTACTAAGTTGATGTGTAGGGGTACTAGGTAATAACATGGCTGTAAACACAGGGGTAACAGTACTGAGTTGATGTGTAGGGGTACTAGGTAATAACATGGCTGTAAACACAGGGGTAACAGTACTGAGTTGATGTGTAGGGGTACTAGGTAATAACATGGCTGTAAACACAGGGGTAACAGTACTAAGTTGATGTGTAGGGGTACTAGGTAATAACATGGCTGTAAACACAGAGTACCAGTACTGAGTTGATGTGTAGGGGTACTAGGTAATAACATGGCTGTAAACACAGGGGTAACAGTACTAAGTTGATGTGTAGGGGTACTAGGTAATAACATGGCTGTAAACACAGAGTACCAGTACTGTGTTGATGTGTAGGGGTACTAGGTAATAACATTGCTGTAAACACAGGGGTAACAGTACTAAGTTGATGTGTAGGGGTACTAGGTAATAACATTGCTGTAAACACAGGGGTAACAGTACTAAGTTGATGTGTAGGGGTACTAGGTAATAACATGGCTGTAAACACAGAGTACCAGTACTGAGTTGATGTGTAGGGGTACTAGGTAATGGAGGTAGATATGTACATATAACTAGGAATAAAGTGACAGATAATAAACAATAGCAGCAGTGTGTGTGATGCAAGTCAAAGTTAATGCAGATAGTCCAGGTAGCCATCTGGTTAATTATTTAGCAGTCTTATGGCTGTTCAGGGTCCTGTTGGTTCCAGACTTCACACATCGGTACCTCTTGCCGTACGTGATACAATCATTTCCATGGTAATGTAGAATGTTCATTCAAATGATGCTAACGGATGTCGCTCTTGAAATGGAATGGATTTTTTGTAATGTCAGTTGAGTTGATGCAACAAATCATAGCACAGACTGATGGGAACACTTCCTGCTTTTACTTCCTGCTTTGCCCCAATGGGAACAGTCGCAATGACCGACAGTCCTCCCATTATGACATCATCGTCTTGAATGGGAACACCCGTTCTGTTCAATGAGGGGATTTGATTCATCTGGCGCCCAGTGAGGCTTGTTTTACAACCTGGTAAAGTTCTGGAACCAGGCTGCCTCCCAGGTCTGAGCCAGCACATGGAGTAATGAGGAGGATTCTGTGGGAAGATCTCAATTGCATACTCCTCACGTCGCCTCTGCTCATCTCCTTCTCAAAACACACATTGGATGAGAGACAGAGGTCCTCTGGATTTCTCATCCAATGCGTTTTGAGAAGGAGAGAGGACACAAAGACTATGCAATTGGGATCTTCCCTGCGTTTTACATAAACCCCACAGTTCTCAAACATTGTACCTAGAGATCTACCGTCCTCTAGGTTCTCAATCCAACCCTAATCAAGCCCAGCTGTTGGAGTGAAAATCTACAAGATGGTTGCTCTCTAGGTACATGTTTGTAAATCCCTGGTCTAACTAATGCTGAGTGACACTGCGAATTGCTTAGTAACTGTGTAATTGTTGTTTTATGTTTTATAATTTAAAAAAAATATGAACAATTGAATGTTAACTACAATGTTATTTCTTGAAAATGTTATTCGTATAAGACGGTATGA
The DNA here is from genome assembly GCF_965601325.2 of Salmo salar. Classification (NCBI taxonomy): domain Eukaryota; kingdom Metazoa; phylum Chordata; class Actinopteri; order Salmoniformes; family Salmonidae; genus Salmo; species Salmo salar. The sequence goes on along the minus strand of NC_138292.1, from coordinate 85,076,833 downwards.
GCCTCAGCTTCCTGGAATCCAATGTAGCTGCTGTTTCTCTCCAAAACTCTTGAACGTGCCGTCCTTGGCCAGCTCTCCTGCTATCTCTCTCAGAATTACCTTCTCGATCCAAATCAGTCAGGTTTCAAGACTGGTCATTCAACTGAGTCTGCTCTTCTCTGTGTCACGGAGGCTCTCCGCACTGCTAAAGCTAACTCTCTCTCCTCTGCTCTCATCCTTCTAGACCTATCTGCTGCCTTTGATACTGTGAACCATCAGATCCTCCTCTCCACCCTCTCCGAGTTGGGTATCTCCGGCGCGGCTCACTCTTGGATTGCGTCCTACCTGACAGGTCGCTCCTACCAGGTGGCGTGGCGTGAATCCGTCTCCGCACCATGTGCTCTCACTACTGGTGTCCCCCAGGGCTCAGTTCTAGGCCTTCTCCTATTCTCGCTATACACCAAGTCACTTGGCTCTGTCATATCCTCACATGGTCTCTCCTATCATTGCTACGCAGACGACACACAATTAACCTTCTCCTTTCCCCCTTCTGATAACCAGGTGGCGAATCGCATCTCTGCATGTCTGGCAGACATATCAGTGTGGATGACGGATCACCACCTCAAGCTGAACCTCGGCAAGACGGAGCTGCTCTTCCTCCCGGGGAAGGACTGCCCGTTCCATGATCTCGCCATCACGGTTGACAACTCCATTGTGTCCTCCTCCCAGAGTGCTAAGAGCCTTGGCGTTACCCTGGACAACCTGTCGTTCTCCGCTAGCATCAAGGCGGTGACCCGATCCTGTAGGTTCATGCTATACAACATTCGCAGAGTACGACCCTGCCTTACACAGGAAGCGGCGTAGGTCCTTATCCAGGCACTTGTCATCTCCCGTCTGGATTACTGCAACTCCCTGTTGGCGGGGCTCCCTGCCTGTGCCATTAAACCCCTACAACTCATCCAGAACGCCGCAGCCCGTCTGGTGTTCAACCTTCCCAAGTTCTCTCACGTCACCCCGCTCCTCCGCACACTCCACTGGCTTCCAGTTGAAGCTCGCATCTGCTACAAGACCATGGTGCTTGAATACGGAGCTGTGAGGGGAACGGCACCTCCGTACCTTCAGGCTATGATCAGGCCCTACACCCAAACAAGGGCACTGCGTTCATCCACCTCTGGCCTGCTGGCCCCCCTACCTCTGCGGAAGCACAGTTCCCGCTCAGCCCAGTCAAAACTGTTCGCTGCCCTGGCACCTCAATGGTGGAACAAGCTCCCTCACGACGCCAGGACAGCGGAGTCAATCACCACCTTCCGTAGACACCTGAAACCCCACCTCTTTAAGGAATACCTGGGATAGGATTTAGTAATCCTTCTAACCCCCTCCCTCCCACCTACCCTCCCCCCCAAAAAGGATATAGATGTACTATTGTAAAGTGGTCGTTCCACTGGATATCATAAGGTGAATGCACCAATTTGTAAGTCGCTCTGGATAAATGACGTAAATGTAAAAAATGTAAATGTTGTGGTCAGGGTAGTTAGAAATAACTTCTGCCACCAAAAGCTGGCATGACCCGTCGATGGCATTGACCTAGATGTTCTCCCCTCAGAATCCACTCCAGGGTGAGGACCCGTCGATGGCCTTGACCAAGATGTTCTCCCCTCAGCATCCACTCCAGGGTGAGGACCCGTTGATGGCCTTGACCTAGATGTTCTCCCCTCAGCATCCACTCCAGGGTGAGGACCCGTCGTTGGCCTTGACCTAGATGTTCTCCCCTCAGCATCCACTCCAGGGTGAGGACCCGTCGATGGCCTTGACCTAGATGTTCTCCCCTCAGCATCCACTCCAGGGTGAGGACCCGTCGATGGCCTTGACCTAGATGTTCTCCCCTCAGCATCCACTCCAAGGTGAGGACCGGTCGTTGGCCTTGACCTAGATGTTCTCCCCTCAGCATCCACTCCAGGGTGAGGACCGGTCGTTGGCCTTGACCTAGATGTTCTCCCCTCAGCATCCACTCCAGGGTGAGGACCCGTCGTTGGCCTTGACCTAGATGTTCTCCCCTCAGCATCCACTCCAGGGTGAGGACCGGTCGTTGGCCTTGACCTAGATGTTCTGCTGCATTGTCAGTCTGATATTCTACCTCCTCCATTATCGTAATAAACAGGTCCCATTGTTGACAGCCGAGACATTCACTGTCTGTTGGTAGAGGTAGGCATCTCACGCAACTGCACCACCAGTCACCATGTGTTCTGTGTGGAGTAAAGGTGGTCTAGAGTTTTTCCCCTCTGGTTGCACATTTAACATGCTGGTAGAAATGAGGTGAAACGGATTTAAGTTTCCCTACATTAAAGTCCCTGGCCACTAGGAGCGCCACCTCTGGATGAGCTTTTTCCTGTTTTCTTATGGCCTTATACAGTTTGTTGGCACCATCCCTTCGGTGAAGCATGGTGGTGAGACCTGAAAATAGCTGTGCAGCGACACTCCCCATTCAAACTGACAGAGCTTGAGAGGATCTGCAGAGAAGAATGGGAGAAACAAGTGTGCCAAGCTTGTAGCGTCATACCCACTTAGACTCGAGGCTGTAATCGCTGCCAAAGGTGCTTCAACAAAGTACTGAGTAAAGGGTCTGAAAAGTTATGTAAATGTAATATTAGTTTATTTTTAAAACATTTGCAAAAATTTCTAAAAACCTGTTTTTGCTTTGTAATTATGGGGTATTGTGTGTAGATTGAGGGGGAAAAAAACAATTACATTTTAGAATAAGGCTGTAACGTAACAAAATGTGCATAAAGTCAAGGGTTCTGAATATTTACTTTCCGAATGCACTGTATATGTTTAGCTTAGATGTGCTCCATTTAAACAGTGGACCAAATTATTCAACTCAGTTTCTCCTTCAAGCACCATCTCTCAATCCGTCCTGTGTGTCGTGCGGCAGCATCACAGTAGTGGAAACCACGATTGTTCTCAGGGCAGGCCTGGTTGTAGCTAAATATGTCCGAGTCGCATCGGGACAGTTTTAGCATTTTAGCTAACCTAATTCTACTAACCTGCCACGTTAATTATCCTAACCTTAACCTAATTCTACTAACCTTAACCTAATTCTACTAACCTACCACGTTATTTGCACAAACCTACCATGTTAATTATCCTAATTCTACTAACGTGCCACGTTATTTGCGCTATCCTGCAACGTGAATTATCCTAACCTGCTATGAAGGTCACTTATGCTAGTCAAAACCGGCAGACGTGCCCTAAGAACAGTCTTGGTTTCTACTAATGCGCCACAGCGCTCTAGGCAGAGACCCCGTTTATAGCTCAGTGGCAGAGACACTGCAAATTGAACTCGGTGAGACACTCCTAAATTGATAGTGCAGTTTGTTTAGTCAATTTTACAGCTAGCTAGCTAGCTACTTCACATGCAAGGAACAGAGCGCAGGCTTTTTTTGCGCCCTTCTCAAATCATCAATAGCCTCTAGTCGCATCATGCAGCCCATATATCTTCTGATTTCTAAGACATTCTAAGGTTTGTGTCATTCACAAATAGTTGAGAAATGGCTCAAAATCTAGCATCTATGACCTGTTTCAAATGATCACCTTTACACTCAACATAGTCACTTCATATGCACACTCTCGCTCCGGAATGGGAAAAATATCCTTTCTATTCAGCCAAGTTAAATTATATCCTTCTTATTATAAAATAGTAACAGGAAACAGAGGTTTGGGCACCGCTGACCTAGAATCACTTGGAGTAAGGTTACCGATGTCACTAATACATGAAACAGAAATTAGAATTCGTATTTTAACCTGTTAGGGCTAGGGGGCAGTATTTGCACGGCTGGATAAAAAAATGTACCCGATTTAATCTGGTTACTAATCCTACCCAGTAACTAGAATATGCATATACTTATTATATATGGATAGAAAACACTCTAAAGTTTCTAAAACTGTTTGAATGGTGTCTGTGAGTATAACAGAACTCATTTGGCAGGCAAAACCCTGAGACATTTTCTGACAGGAAGTGGATACCTGATGTGTTGTATTACCTTTAAACCTATGCCATTGAAAAACACAGGGGCTGAGGAATATTTTGGCACTTCCTATTGCTTCCACTAGATGTCACCAGCCTTTACAAAGTGTTTTGAGTCTTCTGGAGGGAGATCTGACCGAACAAGAGCCATGGAACGATGATGGCCCATTAGACACCTGGCGCGCGAGTTCATGTTGGGTACCCTCGTTCCAATACGTTATAAAAGAGAATGCATTCGTCCACCTTGAATATTATTCATGTTCTGGTTAAAAAAGGCCCTAATGATTTATGCTATACAACGTTTGACATGTTTGAACGAACGTAAATATATTTTTTCCCCTCGTTCATGACGAGAAGTCCGGCTGGCTTAGATCATGTGCTAACAAGACGGAGATTTTTGGACATAAATGATGAGCTTTTTTGAACAAAACTACATTCGTTATGGACCTGTGATACCTGGAAGTGACATCTGATGAAGAGAATCAAAGGTAATGGATTATTTACATAGTATTTTCGATTTTAGATCTCCCCAACATGACGTCTAGTCTGTATCGCAACGCGTATTTTTCTGGGCGCAGTGCTCAGATTATTGCAAAGTGTGATTTCCCAGTAAGGTTATTTTTAAATCTGGCAAGTTGATTGCGTTCAAGAGATGTAAATCTATAATTCTTTAAATGACAATATAATATTTTACCAATGTTTTCTAATTTTAATTATTTAATTTGTGGTGTTGACTTGACTGCCGGTTATTGGAGGGAAACGATTTCCTCAACATCAATGCCATAGTAAAACGCTGTTTTTGGATATAAATATGAACTTGATAGAACTAAAAATGCATGCATTGTCTAACATAATGTCCTAGGAGTGTCATCTGATGGAGATTGTAAAAGGTTAGTGCATCATTTTAGCTGGTTTTATGGTTTTGGTGACCCTGTCTTTGAATTGACAAAACATTACACACAACTCTTGTAAATGTACTGTCCTAACATACTCTAAATTTATGCTTTCGCCGTAAAACCTTTTTGAAATCGTAAAACGTGGTTAGATTAAGGAGATGTTTATCTTTCAAAGGGTGTAAAATTGTTGTATGTTTGAAAAATTTGAATTTTGACATTTATTTGGATTCAAATTTGCCGCTCTTGAAATGCACCTGCTGTTGATGGAGTGCACCACGGGTGAGACGCTTGCGTCCCACCTAGCCCATAGAGGTTAACGTTTGGTTCATGCATGTGACAGACCAATACCTCACGAGGCTTCTTCTCCAAGCTGAGACCTTGAAACTGAGATATCCCTTTCATTCTCAAAACAAGGGTCTGGGCGTATTGCCAAATTGCAGATACTTATAGTGAGGGTTCGTTCAATCAGTCACTTACATGAACACAGACATTGGTTATTAGAAAAGCACAAACATAACATTTTCCATCACAATAGCATCAGAGAGGAAGAAGTGAAGCGAGAGGTTTCACTCTCGTCAAAATATGCCTAATGCATTTCTATCGGCTTATTTTGGACCAGAACTTGTCGCCTGCCTTCACGCCATTGGGACAACTCCCATTGTTAGGGCGGAGACTTGAGAATTTTGTCATAATATACAGATCTCTGATAGTATTTTCTTGTTGTCACATCCTTTTACTGTTTGGGGAAAAAAATGTAACAGTTTGTTGACTGCTTAATAAGGGTGGGTTAGTCGACATCAAAATTAATCGAAATTTGTATCCCTAGACAAAATATCTTTCTGAAACAGAAATGGCTGTAATAATCTTGTTTACATGGACACATCTGAACTCAGTTTACCTGATGGCACTGATAAATGCAGAAATATCGCCTTTTCAAAATATATCTTCTGCCACAGCTATTATGTTATTTTTGTGAAGCATATTTGATTCTGAGTTCAGACATATACTGTATAACGTTATGTGAAAACGACTTCTGAGACGCAAACCTTTAGTTGTTTCCGGACTCACTTCACTCGCGCTAAAGGCTCGCAAACATTTAGTTGTTTCCAGACTCACTTCACTCGTGCTAAAGGCTCGCAAACATTTAGTTGTTTCCAGACTCACTTCACTCGTGCTAAAGGCTGGCTCGGGTGGGACGCTTGCGTCCCACCTAGCCCATAGAGGTTAAAGTTCCCTGATTTTAAAATCAGTATTTCTGTTAATAATTTACATTTTTTATTGATTCTTATCCACATGTTGTCACGTCCTGACCAGTAAAAGAGGTTGTTTGTTATTGTAGTTTGGTCAGGGCGTGGCAGGGGGTGTTTGTTTTGTGTTTCGGGGGTTTTTGTATATGTTCTATGTTAGTATATTTCTATGTCCGTGTCTAGTTTTTCTGTTTCTATTTTTGGGGTTTTTGTTTGACCTTCAATTGGAGGAAGCTGTTTCTTGTTGCCTCTGATTGGAGGTCCTATTTAGTAGAGGTTTTTCAGCTTGTGTTGGTGGGTGGTTGTTTTCAGTCTAGTGTTTTGTACCTGACGGAACTGTTCAAGCTGTCGTTCATTTTTTGTTTTGTTTACGTGTTCAATAAAAGTTAAAAAACCTGCATGTTTAGTTAATATTGCCTGCTAACATGAATTTCTTTTAACTAGGGAAAATGTGTCACCTCTTGCAACAGAGTCAGGGTATATGCAGCAGTTTGGGCCGCCTGGTTCGTTGCGAACTGTGTTTAGACTATTTCTTCCTAAAAAAGACAGCCAACTTCGCCAAATGGGGGATGATTTAACAAAAGCGCATTTGCGAAAAAAGCACAATCGTTGCACAACGATACCTAACCATAAACATCAATGCCTTTCTTAAAATCAATACACAGAAGTATATATTTTTAAACCTGCATATTTAGCTAAAAGAAATCCAGGTTAGCAGGCAATATTAACCAGGTGAAATTGTGTGACTTCTCTTGCGTTCATTGCACGCTGAGTCAGGGTATATGCAACAGTTTGGGCCGCCTGGCTCGTTGCGAACTAATTTGCCAGAATTTTACGTAATTATGACATAACATCGAAGGTTGTGCAATGTAACAGGAATATTTAGACTTAGGGATGCCACCAGTTAGATAAAATACGGAACGGTTCCGTATTTCACTGAAAGAAAAAACGTTTTCGAGATGATAGTTTCCGGATTTGACCATATTAATGACCTAAGGCTCATATTTCTGTGTGTTTATTATATTATAATTAAGTCTATGATTTGATAGAGCAGTCTGACTGAGCGGCGGTAGGCAGCAGCAGGCTCGTAAGCATTCATTCAAACACCACTTTCGTGCATTTGCCAGCAGCTCTTCGCAATGCTTCAAGCATTGAGCTGTTTATGACTTCAAGCCTATCAACTCCCAAGATTAGGCTGGTGTAACCGATGTGAAATGGCTAGCTAGTTAGCGGGGTGCGCACTAATAGCGTTTCAAACGTCACTCGCTCTGAGACTTGGAGTAGTTGTTCCCCTTGCTCTGCATGGGTAACGCTGCTTCGAGGGTGGCTGTTGTCGATGTGTTCCTGGTTCGAGCCCAGGTAGGGGCGAGGAGAGGGACGGAAGCTATACTGTTACACTGGCAATACTAAAGTGCCTATAAGAACATCCAATAGTCAAAAGTATTTGAAATACAAATCGTATAGAGAGAAATAGTCCTATAATTCCTATAATAACTACAACCTAAAACTTCTTACATGGGAATATTGAAGACTCATGTTAAAAGGAACCACCAGCTTTCATGTGTTCTCATGTTCTGAGAAAGAAACTTAAACGTTAGCTTGCTTACATGGCACATATTGCACTTTTACTTTTTTCTCCAACACTTTTTGTTTTTCCATTATTTAAACCAAATTGAACATGTTTCATTATTTATTTGAGGCTGAATTGATTTTATTGATGTATTATATTAAGTTAAAATAAGTGTTCATTCAGTATTGTTGTAATTGTCATTATTACAAATAAATACATTTTAAAAAGTTTTTAAAAAAAGAGAAGAAAAATATTTTGCTGATTAATCGGTATCGGCTTTTTTTGGCCCTCCAATAATCGGTATCGGTATTGAAAAATCATAATCGGTCGACCTCTAGTTGAAACGCCTCCTGACTAGCGAGATGACAAGCCAGTACGGGTGAAACGCCTCCTGACTAGCGAGATGACAAGCCAGTACGGGTGAAACGCCTCCTGACTAGCGAGATGACAAGCCAGTACGGGTGAAACGCCTCCTGACTAGCGAGATGACAAGCCAGTACGGGTGAAACGCCTCCTGACTAGCGAGATGACAAGCCAGTACGGGTGAAACGCCTCCTGACTAGCGAGATGACAAGCCAGTACGGGTGAAACGCCTCCTTTCTAGCGAGATGACAAGCCAGTACGGGTGAAACGCCTCCTTTCTAGCGAGATGACAAGCCTGTACGGGTGAAACGCCTCCTTTCTAGCGAGATGACAAGCCAGTACGGGTGAAACACCTTCCGACTAGCGAGATGACAAGCCAGTACGGGTGAAACACCTTCTGACTAGCGAGATGACAAGCCAGTACGGGTGAAACACCTTCTGACTAGCGAGATGACAAGCCAGTACGGGTGAAACGCCTCCTTTCTAGCGAGATGACAAGCCAGTACGGGTGAAACACCTTCGGACTAACGAGATGACAAGCCAGCACGGGTGAATTGCCTTCTGACTAACGAGATGCCACCAATCAGTGCACAATTACTTTTGCAAAAAGCAGTTTGTGAGTAGTTTCAAAACTAATGAGCTGCTATACAACAGTGAATACACTGACCACAGAACTGTAACAGAAGCAGATTGTAGTCTAATCCACACACCACTGTTCTTACTTGAATCTGAATCTCCTTCTTCTTTTCCTCTCACAGTCCCTCTCAGACCCGGTGTTTTCCTGCAGTCGACCAGCTGCACAGACACCCTCTTCAGACCCCACAGTAAGGCAGCAGTGGGAGAGGCACGACCTGGGGACCCTGGGAGAGGGAAAGACATGTCCTGGAAACCACAAAAATAAACAATCAATTTAGGGTGGGAAACACTCTCCTACCTTGATTCCTCTCCTTCTCTGGACTATAAATGCATTGAAGGAGAAAGTCCACGAGGAGGAACCTCAGATCAGAAACACTCCTACCTTGATTCCTTGGTTCCTCATTCTCTGGACCTCCTGCTATAAATGCATTAGAGGAGAAAGTCCAATCAGAATCACCTGCATTTGCAAAAAACATTCACATATATCAGTATTTGGATGAACCTCAAATATTCTCCTCCAATGCATTAATAGAAGGAGGTCCAGGAACCAAGGAATGACTGTTGAGAACCAGAAACACTTTGTGACTGGGATGTACTCACACCACACCCCCTCTGCTCTGGGGTGTGGCACTCTGGAGCCGACTCTGCTTTCAGCATGTTGCTAGGAAACCAATGCTTGTCTTTCAAGTCCCATTCTTTGTCGCAGTGAATAGAATCGTCATCACCACCAAACTGTCTGGGATTCACGGGTGCCACATTAGATACTTCCTGTACCTTTCTGATGTCCTCCTTCACTGTAGAGCCCTGGGAGGGCCAGAAAACTGCATATTGCCTCGTTTTTGGATCTGTAAAAGGGAAGAGAGTTTGACTACCGGTAAAAACAAAGGTTATAGCTTGCTCTCTCATCTGATTCCAAACATATCCCTTATCATCCTAGGACCTTCAGTTGGAGAGCAATAGACGAGCGAACTCTGAATACAAACTAAACGAAAAACATAAATCCACATTTTAAAAAGTACTCTTTTTTGTTTGTTTATGAGGTCAGTAGAATGCCCCTTTAAAACCACACCCCGGTTCAACAACTGCATAGGTGTCCCATTAAGACAATACTCACTGGTGTTAATCGGATCTTCAGTCTCCTCCTCTTTCACTACAAAAGGTTCTTCTTCTTTCAATGTGATATCCTCCTCTATCTCATTTTTCATTCGGAAAGCTTCTACCTCCCCTTCTTCCACTATGACAACCTCTATCCCCTCTTCCTCTTTCACTGTGACAGCCTCTATCTCTTCCACTGTGAAAGCCTCTATCCCCTCCTCCTCTTCCTCCTTTTTAATTCGAAATGCTTCTTCCATTCCTATCACTGTAATATCCTCCTCCTCTTCTTCTTTAACGACAATGTTCATCCCCAGAGCTGCTTTCTCCGTCCAGCAGACCTCTTCACTAGCAGGAGGAGAGTAGCTTTGTGAGCTCATTGTCAGGGATGTTAGCTAGCTAGCTAGCTATCATTAGCGACTACCCTAGTGCTAGGCTCGGTAACACATTTGCAAATTCAACACGCAAATTACGTTTAAATGAACTAGTAGATACGTTAACAGAACTGTGTTTAAATCAATGGGATGGATTTGTGTAGCAACACAAACATGGTGTACAGAGCTTCAATGTTTCTACTTCCATGTTGGTTAGCAAGCTACCGAGGTAGTTGAACCGTGTCGTTCCAGAAGCGTCCAAAGCAGTCGGTCGTCACTAGTTACCACAGCCACAAAGTTATAAACCCCACCCATTTCTACAATCTTCTTAAAATCTGATTTCAACCTTAACCCTAACCACATTGCTAACCTTATGCCGAACCCTAAATTAAGACCAAAAAGCAAATGTTTGTTTAAATTAATTTTTCGATATAGCCAATTTGGCTTTGTGGCTGTGGTAACTAGTGGAAACCCGTGTGTCCACTACATTGTACGTCACGCAAGAAGCATCACCTGAAAAACTCACTTCGCCATCTGCTGACTGGAGTGGGTAACGCAGTTTATAAAAAGATTCAGTAAAGAACTTAAAACATTCCTCCTTTTCCACTACTGTCCCGTCAATGGGGGGGGGGGGGGGGGGGGAGGTTAACACATTAAATGTTTTACTCACATTGGCCACGGAGAAGGAGAGCCCACAGGTTTTGGTAGCGGGCCATGTCAGTGGCACTGTATTGTCCTCAAAGCGAGCAAAGAAGTTTTTTAATTTGTCTGGGAGCAAGACGTCGATGTCTGCGGCGGGGCTGGTTTTCTTTTTGTAATCCATGATTGACTGTAGACCCCGCCACATACGTCTCGTGTTTGAGCCGTTGAATTGCTACTCTACTTTGTCTCTATACTGACACTTTGCTTGTTTGGTTGCCTTGCGGAGGGAATAGCTGCACTGTTTGTATTTGGTCATGATTCCAGGCGCCTTGCCATGATTACAAGCAGTGGTTCGCGCTTTCAGTTTTGCATGAATGCTGCCATCTTGCCAGCTTCTACTTTTAAAAATCCACCTTTCCAGAAATAAGTCTCTCACTGTTGCCACTTGTTACAGACCCCCCTCAGCCCCCAACTATGCCCTGGACACCATATGTGAATTAATTGCCCCCCATTTATCCTCAGAGTTTGTACTGTTAGGTGACCTAAACTGGGATATGATTAACACCCCGGACGTCCTACAATCTAAGCTAGATGACCTCAATCTCACCCAAATTTTCATGGAACCTACCAGGTACAACCCCAAATATGTAAACTCGGGCACCCTCATAGATATCATCCTGACCAACCTGTCCTCTAAATACACCTCTGCTATCTTCAACCAGGATCTCAGCGATCACTGCCCCATTGCCTGCGTTCGTAATGGGTCCGCGGTCAAACAACCACCCCTCATCACTGTCAAACGCTCCCTAAAACACTTCAGCGAGCAGGCCTTCCTAATCGACCTGGCCGGGTATCCTGGAAGGATATTGACCTCATTCCATCAGTAGAAGATGCCTGGTTATTCTTTAAACGTGCTTTCCTCACCATCTTAAATAAGCATGCCCCATTCAAAAAATGATATAGCCCTTGGTTCACTCCAGACCTGACTGCCCTTGACCAGCACAAAAACATCCTGTGGCGTTCTGCATTAGCATCGAATAGCCCCCGCGATAAGCAACTTTTCAGGGAAGTTAGGAACCAATATACACAGGCAGTTAGGAAATCAAAGGCTAGCTTTTTCAAACAGAAATTTGAATCCTGTAGCACAAACTCCAAAAAGTTCTGGGACACTATAAAGTCCATGGAGAATAAGAGCACCTCCTCCCAGCTGCCCACTGCACTGAGGCTAGGAAACATTGTCACCACCGATAAATCCACGATAATTGAGAATTTCAATAAGCATTTTTCTACGCCTGGCCATGCTTTCCACCTGGCTACCCCTACCCTGGTCAACAGCTCTGCACCCCGCAGCAACTTGCCCAAGCCTCCCCCATTTCTCCTTCACCCAAATCCAGATAGCAAAATCTGGACCCCTACAAATCAGCTGGGCTAGACAATCTGGACCCTTTCTTTCTGAAATTATCCGACACAATTGTTGTAACCCCTATTACTAGCCTGTTCAACCTCTCTTTCGTATCGTCTGAGATCCACAAAGATTGGAAGCTGGGTCATCCCTCTCTTCAAAGGGGGAGGCACTCTAGACCCAAACTGTTACAAACCTATATCTTTCCTACCCTGCCTTTCTAAGGTCTTCGAAAGCCAAGTTAACAAACAGACCACCGACCATTTCGAATCCCACCTTACCTTCTCCGCTATGCAATCTGGTTTCCGAGCTGGTCATGGATGCATCTCAGCCATGCTCAAGGTCCTAAACGATATCATAACCCCCATCGATAAAATACATTACTGTGCAGCCGTATTTATTGACCTGGCCAAGGCTTTCGACTCTGTCAATCACCACATTCTTAACGGCAGACTCAACAGTCTTGTTTTCTCAAATGACTGGCTCGCCTGTTTCACCAACTACTTCTCAGACAGAGTTCAGTGTGTCAAATCGGAGGGCCTGTTGTCCGGACCTCTGGCAGTCTCTATGGGGGTGCCACAGAGTTCAATTCTCAGGCTGACTCTTTTCTCTGTATACATCAATGATGTCGCTCTTGCTGCTGGTGATTCTCTGATCCACCTCTACGCAGACGACACCATTCTGTATACTTCTGGCCCTTCTTTGGACATTGGGTTAACTAACCTCCAGACAATCTTCAATGCCATACAACTCTCCTTCCATGGTCTCCAACTACTCTTAAATGCAAGTAAAACTAAATGCATGCTCTTCAACCGATCACTGCCCGCACCTGCCCACCTGTCCAGCATCACTACTCTGGACGGTTCTGATTTAGAATATGTGGACAACTACAAATACCTAGGTATCTGGTTAGACTGTAAACTCTCCTTCCAGACTTACATTAAGCATCTCCAATCCAAAATTACATCTAGAATCAGCTTCCTATTTCGCAACAAAGCAACCTTCACTCATGCTGCCAAACATACCCTCGTAAAACTGACTATCCTACCGATCCTCGACTTCGGTGATGTAATTTACAAAATAGCCTCCAACACTCTACTTTGCAAATTGGATGCAGTCTATCACAGTGCCAGCCGTTTTGTCACCAAAGCCCCATATACTACCCACCACTGCGACCTGTATGCTCTCGTTGGCTGGCCCTCGCTTCATTTTCGTTGCCAAACCCACTGGCTCCAGGTCATCTATAAGTCTTTGCTAGGTAACGCCCCACCTTATCTCAGCTCACTGGTCACCATAGCAGCATCCACCCGTAGCACGTGCTCCAGCAGGTATATTTCACTGGTCACTCCCAAAGCCAATTCCTAATTTGGCTGCCTTTCCTTCCAGTTCTCTGCTGCCAATGACTGGGATGAATTGAAAAAATCACTGAAGCTGGAGACTCATATCTCCTCCACTAACTTTAAACATCAGCTGTCAGAGCAGCTTACAGATCATTGCACCTGTACATAGCCCATCTGTAAATAGTCCACCCAACTACCTCATCCCCATATTGTTATTTATTGTTATTTATTTTTTGCTCCTTTGCACCCCAGTATCTCTACTTGCACATTCATCTTCTGCACATCTATGACTCCAGTGTTTAATTGCTATATTGTTCTTATTTATCCTACCTCATTTGCACACACTGTATATAGACTTTTTCTATTGTATTATTGACTGCATGTTTGTTTATTCCATGTGTAACACTGCTTTGCTTTATCTTGGCCAGGTCGCAGTTGTAAATGAGAACTTGTTCTCAACTGGCCTACCTGGTTAAATAAAGGTGAAATAAAAAAATAAAAATCAATGGTTTCTGGTTAGGGAATGTTTAATAGTCACAGTGGGTACAACATCTCCGTTGCACTTGCTAATGAACTCACTCACCGAGTCAGCGTATACATCAATGTTGTTGTCTGAGGCTATCCAGAACATATCCCAGTCCACATGATCAAAGCAATCCTGAAGTGTGGAATCTGATTGATCAGACCAGCGTTGGACGGACCTGAGCACGGACGTTTACTGTTTTTGTTTTGGACTATAGGCTGGCAGCAACAAAATGGAGTCAAGGTCAGATTTACCAAAGGCAGGACGGGGGAGGGCATTGTATGCATCGCGGAAGTTAGAGTTGCAATGATCCAGAGTGCTAGCTGCCCGTGTCGTTAATTTGATATGCTAATACAATTTAGGAAGTCTCGTTCTCAGGTTAGCTTTGTTAAAATCCCCAGCTACAATAAATGCAGCCTCCGGATGTATGGTTTCCAGTTTACATAGAGTCCAGTGAAGTTCTTTCAGGGCTGACGAGGTATCTGCTTGAGGGGGGAGATATACACGGCTGTGACTATAATCAAAGAGAATTCTCTTGGAAGATAATGCGGTCGGCATTTGATTGTTGTCAATGCTGCCAATGACTGGAACGAACTACAAAAATCTCTAAAACTGGAAAGAGTTATCTCCCTCACTAGCTTTAAGCACCAGCTGTCAGAGCAGCTCACAGATTACTGCACCTGTACATAGCCCATCTATAATTTAGCCCAAACAACTACCCCTTCCCCTACTGTATTTATTTATTTATTTTGCTCCTTTGCACCCCATTATTTCTATTTCTACTTTGCACTTTCTTCCACTGCAAATCTACCATTCCAGTGTTTTACTTGCTATATTGTATTTACCTCGCCACCATGGCCTTTTTTGCCTTTACCTCCCTTATCTCACCTCATTTGCTCACTTTGTATATAGACTTATTTTCTACAATATTATTGACTGTATGTTTGTTTTACTCCATGTGTAACTCTGTGTTGTTGTATGTGTCAAACTGCTTTGCTTTATCTTGGCCAGGTCGCAATTGTAAATGAGAACTTGTTCTCAACTTGCCTACCTGGTTAAATAAAGGTGAAATAAATAAATAAATAAAATTGTAAGGAATTCTAGATCAGGTGAACAAGAGGACTTGAGTTTCTGTATGTTGTTATGATTTCACCATGAGTCGTTAATCATAAGGCATACACCCCCACACTTCTTCTTACCAGAGAGATGTTTGTTTCTGTCAGCGCGATGCATTAAGAAACTGGGTGGCTGTACCGACTCTGACAACATATCCCGAGTGAGCCATGTTAACGTGAAACAGAGTTTGTTACAATCTCTGACTACTTTACGTCATTCCAAATAAGCAAATGTGATGTTTTCTCTTTTTGAAGTGGACGACCTGTTGGACTATATATGTTGAGGGTTTCCTTCATGTGCTCATCTCCCAGGTGCTTGTAAGGACACAGATGACAGACAGGTAGGATCCAGTTGAGGTGGTTTAATGCTGATTCACACAGAGCAGGAACAGCACAGTGATGGGCTAAGGTGGTTTAATGCTGATTCACACAGAGCAGGAACAGCACAGTGTATGGGCTAAGGTGTTTAACGCTGATTCACACAGAGCAGGAACAGCACAGTGATGGGCTAAGGTGGTTTAATGCTGATTCACATGGAGCAGGAACAGCACAGTGATGGGCTAAGGTGGTTTAATGCTGATTCACACAGAGCAGCTCAGTGTATGGGCTAAGGTGGTTTAATGCTGATTCACACAGAGCAGGACCAGCTCAGTGTATGGGCTAAGGTGGTTTAATGCTGATTCACACAGAGCAGGACCAGCTCAGTGTATGGGCTAAGGTGGTTTAATGCTGATTCACACAGAGCAGGACCAGCTCAGTGTATGGGTTAAGGCACTAATGGCTTGACAATTGTTTTAACCAAGAGTATGTATGGTTCTGAAAGTAAAATGGGACTTCACTAGTTTGGACAATACAGCATAACAACATGGCTGTGACTTCACTAGTTTGTACAATACAGCATAACAACATGGCTGTGACTTCACTAGTTTGGACAATACAGCATAACAACATGGCTGTGACTTCACTAGTTTGGACAATACAGCATAACAACATGGCTGTGACTACACTAGTTTGGACAATACAGCATAACAACATGGCTGTGACTACACTAGTTTGGAAGATACAGCCTGACAACGTGGCTGTGACTTCACTAGTTTGGAAGATACAGCCTGACAACGTGGCTGTGACTTCACTAGTTTGGAAGATACAGCCTGACAACATGGCTGTGACGTCACCAATGAAAGATCAACGAGATGCTGCCACACAGCAGTAGAAGCAGCAGTAATCATCTGTTTTGGGCAAATGTGAAAACAAACCCCCTAACGGTCCCACTCATAGAGGTTGTATGTGGACACCTGCTTGTCCAACATCTCATTCCAAAAACAATGGCATTAATATGGAATTGGTCCCCCCCATGCTGCTATAACAACCTCCACCCTTCTGGGAAGACTTTCCACTAGATGTTGGAACATTGCTGGGGGGTGGGGGCTTGCTTCTATTCAGCCACAAGAGCTTTATTGAGGTCGGCCACTGATGTTGGGCGATTAGGCCTGGCTTCACAGCAGGCGGTCCAATTCATCCCAAATGTGTTCGATGGGGTTGAGGGCAGGGCTCTGTGCAGGTCAGTCAAGTTTTTCCACACCGATCTCGACAAACCATTTCTCTATGGACCTCGCTTTGTGCACAGGGACATTGTCATGCTGAAACAGGAAAGGGCATTCCCCAAACTGTTGCTACAAAATTGAAATCACAAAATCATCGAGAATGTCATTGTATGCAGTAGCGTTAAGATTTCCCTTCACTGGAACTAAGGGGCCTAGCCCGAACCATAAAAGACAGCCCCAGACCATTATTCCTCCTGCACCAAACTTTACAGTTGGCATTATGCCTTCGAGCAGGTAGCGTTCTTCTGGCATCTGCCAAATCCAGATTTGTCCATTGTGCTGCCAGATAGTGAAGCGTGATTCATCACTCTAGAGAATGCGTTTCCACTGCTCTGGAGTCCAATGGCGGCGAGCTTTCCACCATTCCAGCCGACGCTTAGCATTGCGCATGGTGAACTTAGGCTTGGCTGCGGCTGCTCGACCATTGAAACCCATTTCACAAAGCTCTCAGACAAACAGTTCTTGTGCTGATGTTGCTTCCAGAGGCAGTTTGGAACTCAGTAATGAGTGTTGCAACCGAGGACAGAGGATTTTTACACGCTTGGCGGTCCTGTTCTGTGAGCTTGTGTGGCCTACCACTTCACAGCTGAGCTGTTGTTGCTCCTAGATGTTTCCACTTCACAATAACAGCACTTACAGTTGACCGGGGCAGCTATAGCAGGGCAGACATTTTACGAACTGAGTTGTTGGAAAGGTGGTATCCAATGACGTTGAAAGTCACTGAGCTCTTCAGTAAGGCCATTCTACTGTCATTGCTTGTCTATGGAGATTGCATGGTTATATAACTGTCAGCAACGGGTGTGGCTGAAATAGCCGAATCCACTAATTTGAAGGGGCGTCCACATACTTTTGTTGAGAGAGGACTAATGACTTGTAAAGGGCATTTAAAGGGCTAGACCCACTCCTTTCAGGTTGATGAAGTGAAAAAATCCATATCCACTCATTTGAAGGGGCGTCCACATACTTTTGTATATCTACTGTACTTGTAGGTTGTTTACTCTGAATAACTAATGTGTAATTTAAAATATATATATATCCTTTAAGAACAAATTCTTATTTACAATGAAGGCCTACCCCGGCAAAACCCGACGACGCTGGGCCAATTGTGCGTCTGCCCTATTGGACTCCCAATCACGGCCGGATGTGATACAGCCTGGATTCGAAACCAGGTACTGTAGTGACCCCTCTTGCACTGAAATGCAGTGCCCCAGACTACTGTGCTACTCGGGAGCACAGGGTAATGCTGGCTTCACTTCTCTATGAATAAGGAGGTAATGTTTTCTACGTAGCAGGGATTCCCCTCAAGAGTGCGCAGTTGTTCCCCATCTCCACTGCTGTAGCAATCGGCTACATAAAATAACAATATAAAATAATCGCAAATGTTTTAGGTGGAAAAGTTCACATTTCCTGACTCAAAACCAATAGTACTTTGGACAAAAAAATAACTCAGTCGGCCACACGCTTTCAATAAAACAACGAATTTGTCCAAACTTTGCAGATTTCTGAATCATGAATTAGCTGGCGAAGTAGCAGAGCTAGGCCTGCATCCAGCAACGTCGCGAGTCAGTTGTTGCAGCTGTTTCAGTACAGAACTACAGGGAGAGAGAGGGAGAGAGGTTAAACTCCACTGGACTAGTTTCATAGTATGGAATCACTTCAGCGTTTCTTGATTTTTAAGAGTTGATTGACATCAAAATCCATCTGTATAAGATAGAAAAATCTGTCTTCTCATAGAAAACATCTTTAGCGAACGGTTAGGCCTACAAACTAATATGACCACTCTATGGAAGTATGAGACTCTCACAAACACAATGGCGTTCCCTGTTTTGCGCTACCGAAGATGATACCACCAATGTGCCAACTTCGGTCTCTAGCATCTGAAGGTAACCAGGAACCGGTTTCAAAAACAAACGGAATTCTGGTTTATTTTTGGACTGTTTGTTCAGCCATTTTATGAATTTGTTATTCAATGTGTTTCTATGATCATGACAAGATTCAACAACTGAGACATAAACTGAACAAGTTCCACAGACATGTGACTAACAGAAATGGAATAATGCGTCCCTGAACAAAGGGGGGGTCAAAATCAAAAGTAACAGTCAGTATCTGGTGTGGCCACCAGCTGCAATAAGTACTGCAGTGCATCTCCTCCTCATGGACTGCTCCAGATTTGCCAGTTCTTGCTGTGAGATGTTACCCCACTCTTCCACCAAGGCACCTGCAAGTTCCCGGGCATTTCTAGGGGGAATGGCCCTAGCCCTCACCCTCCGATCCAACAGGTCCCAGACATGCTCAATGGGATTGAGATCCGGGCTCTTCACTTGCCATGGCAGAACACTGACATTACTGTCTTGCGGGAAATCAAGCACAGAACGAGCAGTATGGCTGGTGGCATTGTCATGCTGGAGGGTCATGTCAGGATGAGACTGCAGGAAGAGTACCACATGAGGGAGGAGGATGTCTTCCCTGTAGCACACAGCGTTGGGATTGCCTGCAATTACAACAAGCTCAGTCCGATGACGCTGTGACAAACCGCCCCAGACCATGACAGACCCTCCACCTCCAAATCGATCCCGCTCCAGAGTACAGGCCTCTGTGTAACACTCATTCCTTCGACGATAAACGCGAATCCGACCATCACCCCTGGTGAGACAAAACCGTGACTCATCAGTGAAGAGCACTTTTTGCCAGTCCTGTCTGGTCCAGCGACAGTGGGTTTGTACCCATAGGCGACGTTGTTGCTGGTGATGTCTGGTGAGGACCTGCCTTACAACAGGTCTACAAGCCCTCAGTCCAGCCTCTCTCAGCCTATTGAGGACAGTCGGAGCACTGATGGAGGGATTGTGCCTTCCTGGTGTAACTCAGGCAGTTATTGTTTCCATCCTATACCTGTCCCGCAGGTGTGATGTTCGGATGTACTGATCCTGTGCAGGTGTTGTTACACGTGGTCTGCCACTCCGAGGACGATCAGCTGTCCGTCCTGTCTCCCTGTAGCGCTGTCTTAGGCGTCTCACAGTACGGACATTGCAATTTATTGCCCTGGCCATATCTGCAGTCCTCATTCCTCCTTGCAGCATACCTAAGTCACGTTCACGCAGATGAGCAGGGACCCTGGGCATCTTTCTTTTGGTGTTTTCAGAGTCCGTAGAAAGGCCTCTTTAGTGTCCTAAGTTTTCATAACTGTGACCTTAATTGCCTGCCGTCTGTAAGCTGTTAGTGTCTTAACGACCGTTCCACAGGTGCATGTTCATTAATTGTTTATGGTTCATTGAACAAGCATGGGAAACAGTGTTTAAACCCTTTACAATGAAGATCTGTGAAGTTATTTGGATTTTTATGAATTATCTTTGAAAGACAGGGTCCTGAAAAAGGGACGTTTCTTTTTTTTCTGAGTTTACATGATGTATTACACCATGTAGGAGCAGTTTGGACCTACTCAGTACTGTTACACCGTGTAGGAGCAGTTTGGACTTACCCAGCACTGTTACACCGTGTAGGAGCAGTTTGAACCTACTGAGTACTGTTACACCGTGTAGGAACAGTTTGGACCTACTCAGTACTGTTACACCGTGTAGGAGCAGTTTGGACCTACTCAGTACTGTTACACCGTGTAGGAGCAGTTTGGACCTACTCAGTACTGTTACACCGTGTAGGAGCAGTTTGGACCTACGCAGTACTGCTACACCGTGTAGGAGCAGTTTGAACCTACTCAGTACTGTTACACCGTGTAGGAGCAGTTTGTACCTACTCAGTACTGTTACACCTTGTAGGAGCAGTTTGGACCCACTCAGTACTGTCACACCGTGTAGGAGCAGTTTGGACCCACTCAGTACTGTTACACCGTGTAGGAGCAGTTTGGACCCACTCAGTACTGTTACACCGTGTAGGAGCAGTTTGGACCTACTCAGTACTGTTACACCGTGTAGGAGCAGTTTGGACCTACTCAGCACTGTTACACCGTGTAGGAGCAGTTTGGACCTACTGAGTACTGTTACACCGTGTAGGAACAGTTTGGACCTACTCAGTACTGTTACACCGTGTAGGAGCAGTTTGGACCTACTCAGTACTGTTACACCGTGTAGGAGCAGTTTGGACCTACTCAGTACTGTTACACCGTGTAGGAGCAGTTTGGACCTACGCAGTACTGCTACACCGTGTAGGAGCAGTTTGAACCTACTCAGTACTGTTACACCGTGTAGGAGCAGCTTGGACCTACTCAGTACTGTTACACCGTGTAGGAGCAGTTTGGACCTACTCAGTACTGTTACACCGTGTAGGAGCAGTTTGGACCTACGCAGTACTGCTACACCGTGTAGGAGCAGTTTGAACCTACTCAGTACTGTTACACCGTGTAGGAGCAGTTTGGACCCACTCAGTACTGTTACACCGTGTAGGAGCAGTTTGGACCCACTCAGTACTGTTACACCGTGTAGGAGCAGTTTGGACCCACTCAGTACTGTTACACCGTGTAGGAGCAGTTTGGACCTACTCAGTACTGTTATACCATTTGGACCTAGCTTTATCTGTTTGTTTGATTGATTTCCTAAATGCAGATGTACAGTAGTATGGTAGGGTGTTTTACATTCTCACTCATTAAAGATATTCACTAATCAACACATGCTTCTCTTTGTACGTAACAATATAATAATATTATATCATGAAATAAATGAAAACCTGCTTTTTGTCTAAAAATAAAATAAACATTTCCCTTGACTGTTACCCTCCCACCCAGCAGATGGCGATGTGCCTGTTTCAGGCAATGCTGCCAGTGTGACGTATAATCTAATGGACGGGACGCTTCTTCAACAACAACGGCGAGTTATCCACCTCTGTAGCTTTTAGCCAACATAGCCGAAAACATTCAAGCTCTTTATAAGCTTTCGGTGTATATTAGCCACTGTGTTTTAAACACACTTGTCGTATCTACTAGTTAGTTACCCAATTTAATATTTACGTTGTTGTTAGTCAGCTAGCTGGCTGAGTATATTAGCAGTAGTGCTAGTCTAGTCACTAATGCTAACTAGTTATCTAGCTAACATCCCAACCATGAGCTCACTAAACGACGCCACCACTTCCAAAGAGGGGATCTGCTGGATGGAGAAAGAAACTCTGGGGCTGAACATTGTCGTGAAAGAGGAGAAGGAAGAAGAGGATGTCACAGTAAAACAAGAAGCAGAGGGTGAGGCTGTTACAGTGAAAGAAGAAGAGAAAGAAGTGAAATTGACAGAAGATGAAGAAGCTTTCAGAGTGAAAGAGGAGGATGTTACAGTAAAAGAGGAGGAAGAGAAAGAGGAGGTGACTGTCACAATGAAAGAAGAGGAAGACATTTTTGGAATGAAGGAAGTGGGGGAGATTACTGTCACATTGGAAGAAGAAGAAGAAGAGGAGACAGGAGATCTGATTAACAACCGTGAGTAATATCTTAAAAACAGGTGTACAAACTCTGCAGTTGTTGAACCGATGTGTGGTTTTAAAGGGGCATTCTACTGAAGTTCTACACTTTAATAGTAGAGAGGGGGGCGGCCAACAAAACGTTAACATTTGTAAACATCTGATATCTCCTTCTGTAGTGCTTTGCTTGACATCACATAAAAGAAAAAATCAACTCGTGTGACTTCAAATGATGAAGAGGACAGAATCGCGACAAGGAAGGATCATTTTGATCTGGATGAAATGTATAAAAAAAATCATTACCACAGGTTATTTAAAATCCTTAATAGTATTTTGATGCACCCGTGCCTCAATCTTACAGAAACCATTGATTTCAAAGCTTAGCAACACATACAACTCTATGCACAAGGACTAGTTTTAGTCCCCTATCGACCCCTGAGGAACCCCTGGAAGACTCATCTGTTGGGTTGGTAGCATGTGGAAAGAGGCTGTCCAAAACCCATCTGTTGGGTTGGTAGCATGTGGAAAGAGGCTGTCCAAAACCCATCTGTTGGGTTGGTAGCATGTGGAAAGAGGCTGTCCAAAACCCATCTGTTGGGTTGGTAGCATGTGGAAAGAGGCTGTCCAAGACACATCTGTTGAGTTGGTAGCATGTGGAAAGAGGCTGTCCAAAACCCATCTGTTGAGTTGGTAACATGTGGAAAGAGGCAGTTGAGAGCAGTCCATTTTATGGACTTAGACCTCACAGGTGGGGGTTATTGCTATATGACAATAATAAAAAGCTTGAAGTCAGTCATGACAAATAAAGGGATATTCTGTTTCCATTCAATGTTCTACACAATAAGCAGTTATATATTAATTCTATATACTTTAAATACATTCTATTCAACATTCTATTCAATAACAACAACCAAAGATCCACTAATAAATGTTCTTTCTGATATGAAAATGGCTCTAACCAGTTGTTAGTTCTATTTCTGAGTTTAAGAGACAAAAACACTGTTTGTTCATTCTATAGTTTCTAGCCAATCACACTGGTTGTTCATTCTATAGTTTCTAGCCAATCATACTGGTTGTTCATTCTATAGTTTCTAGCCAATCACACTGGTTGTTCATTCTAAACAGAAATGGTTGCTATGCAGGCTGGCGAACGGAGCTCCAAGTCTAGGTCCAAGAGGCTTCTAAACAGCTTCTACCCCCAAGCCATAAGACACCCCCCCCCCCTCTTTTACACCGCTCCTACCCTTTTGTTATCATCTATGCATAGTCACTTGAATAACTCTACCGTCATGTACATATTACCTCCACTAACCGGTGCCCCCCGGCACATTGACTCTGTACCGGTTCCCCACGGTATATAGTCTCACTATTGTTATTTTACTGCAGCTCTTTAATTGCTTGTTACTTTTATTTCTCATTCTTATCCGTATTTTTTTTTTAAACTGCATTGTTGGTTAGGGGCTCGGTCTGTGTTTACCATCACTATCAACTGGAACCGGTTTGTGTTTACCATCACTATCAAATCAAATTGTATTAGTCACATTCGCCGAATACAACAGGTGTAGACCTTACAGTGAAATGCTTACTAAGTAAGCATTTCACTGTAAGGTCTACACCTGTTGTATTCGGCGAATGTGACTAATACAATTTGATTTGATAGTGATGGTAAACACAAACCGGTTCCAGTTGATAGTGATGGTAAACACAGACCGGTTCCAGTTGATAATGATGGTAAACACAGACCGGTTCCAGTTGATAATGATGCTAAACACAGACCGGTTCCAGTTGATAATGATGGTAAACACAGACCGGTTCCAGTTGATAATGATGCTAAACACAGACCGGTTCCAGTTGATAATGATGGTAAACACAGACCGGTTCCAGTTGATAATGATTGTAAACACAGACTGGTCCCAGTTGATAATGATGGTAAACACAGACCGGTTCCAGTTGATAATGATGGTAAACACAGACCGGTTCCAGTTGATAATGATTGTAAACACAGACCGGTTCCAGTTGATAATGATGGTAAACACAGACCGGTTCCAGTTGATAATGATGGTAAACACAGACCGGTTCCAGTTGATAATGATTGTAAACACAGACCGGTTCCAGTTGATAATGATGGTAAACACAGACCGGTTCCAGTTGATAATGATGGTAAACACAGACCGGTCCCATTTGATAATGATTGTAAACACAGACCGGTTCCAGTTG
The DNA here is from genome assembly GCF_965601325.2 of Salmo salar. Classification (NCBI taxonomy): domain Eukaryota; kingdom Metazoa; phylum Chordata; class Actinopteri; order Salmoniformes; family Salmonidae; genus Salmo; species Salmo salar. The sequence continues at coordinate 85,052,421 of NC_138292.1, read as the reverse complement.
ATAATGATTGTAAACACAGACTGGTCCCAGTTTATAAGGATGGTAAACACAGACCGGTTCCAGTTGATAATGATGGTAAACACAGACCGGTTCCAGTTGATAATGATAGTAAACACAGACCGGTTCCAGTTGATAATGATGGTAAACACAGACCGGTTCCAGTTGATAATGATGGTAAACACAGACCGGTTCCAGTTGATAATGATGGTAAACACAGACCGGTTCCAGTTGATAATGATGCTAAACACAGACCGGTTCCAGTTGATAATGATGGTAAACACAGACTGGTCCCAGTTGATAATGATGGTAAACACAGACCGGTTCCAGTTGATAATGATGCTAAACACAGACCGGTTCCAGTTGATAATGATGGTAAACACAGACCGGTTCCAGTTGCTTGATCGAGTCCCTGAGCTGACAAGGTAAAGGCTCCTGAGCAAGGCAGTTAACCTACTGTTCCTAGGCCGTCATTGTAAATCAGAATTTGTTCTTAACTGACTTAAAAAAAAAAAAGGTGAAATAATTTTTTTTTAAATAAAAAAATATATATATTGATAGTAAACAGACCGGTCCCAGTTGATATTGATGGTAAAACAGGTTGTAATTGATATTGATGGTAAAACAGGTTGTAATTGATATTGATGGTAAAACAGGTTCCAGTTGATATTGATGGTAAAACAGGTTGTAATTGATATTGATGGTAAAACAGGTTGTAATTGATATTGATGGTAAAACAGGTTGTAATTGATGTTGATGGTAAAACAGGTTGTAATTGATGTTGATGGTAAAACAGGTTGTAATTGAAGTTGATGGTAAAACAGGTTGTAATTGATATTGATGGTAAAACAGGTTGTAATTGATATTGATGGTAAAACAGGTTGTAATTGATATTGATGGTAAAACAGGTTGTAATTGATGTTGATGGTAAAACAGGTTGTAATTGATGTTGATGGTAAAACAGGTTGTAATTGATATTGATGGTAAAACAGGTTGTAATTGAAGTTGATGGTAAAACAGGTTGTAGTTGATATTGATGGTAAAACAGGTTGTAATTGATATTGATGGTAAAACAGGTTGTAATTGATATTGATGGTAAAACAGGTTGTAATTGATGTTGATGGTAAAACAGGTTGTAATTGATATTGATGGTAAAACAGGTTGTAATTGATATTGATGGTAAAACAGGTTGTAATTGATATTGATGGTAAAACAGGTTGTAATTGATATTGATGGTAAAACAGGTTGTAATTGATATTGATGGTAAAACAGGTTGTAATTGATATTGATGGTAAAACAGGTTCCAGTTGTTATTGATAGTGAAACAGGTTCCAATTTATATTGATGGTAAGAAGGGGCAAGAATGGTACATAACGGGCTAAGTTAAAATGGGGCTAGGGTTATGATGGGGCTAGAATGGTACATAGGGGGTGAAGATGGGGCTAGAATGGTACATAAGGGGTGAAGATGGGGCTAGAATGGTACATAAGGGGTGAAGATGGGGCTAGAATGGTACATAAGGGGTGAAGATGGGGCTAGAATGGTACATAAGGGGTGAAGATGGGGCTAGAATGGTACATAAGGGGTGAAGATGGGGCTAGAATGGTACATAAGGGGTTAAGATGGGGTTAGAATGTTACATACGGGGTTAAGATGAGGCTAGAATGGTACATAAGGGGTGAAGATGGGGCTAGAGTGGTACATAAGTGGTTAACCCCTTATGTACCATTCTAGTAGCAAACCAACAATTAGCCACTAAGTGTCATTATAGTAATTAAAGAGATTACACATAAATATATAAACATGTTCCATACATTGCTGTTTAATAATGAGTCACCAAAATAAGTTCTATACATATTTTCTTTTACATACAAAATGTGTAATAATTGCCGAGTTTGTACAGGCAAATAGCACGATTTTTACAAATCCCCTTTTTTGTAAACCAAATGCTAGTCTATAAGCATGGGGTAATAATGTCTAAATTAGTCTTTGTAGTGGAGATTAGTTTATGAATAGCCTGGCAGGGCTGTAGGACAGTGGAGATTAGTTTATAAATGGCCTGGCAGGGCTGTGGGACAGTGGAGATTAGTTTATAAATGGCCTGGCAGGGCTGTAGGACAGTGGAGATTAGTTTATAAATGGCCTGGCAGGGCTGTGGGACAGTGGAGATTAGTTTATAAATGGCCTGGCAGGGCTGTGGGACAGTGGAGATTAGTTTATAAATGGCCTGGCAGGGCTGTGGGACAGTGGGGATTGGCCGGCAGGGCTGTGGGCGTGGGGATAGAATGGCCTGGCAGGGCTGTGGGACAGTGGGGATTAGTTTATAAATTGCCTGGCAGGGCTGTGGGACAGTGGATGTGTAGGAATAATTCAAATGGAACTGTTAACAGGCATTACCCGGGATTAACGTGAATAACTATCAACCAATCAGCATTCAGGATCCAAATGTTGTGTTTCATAATGAGGGCTCTAGTCTGGATTAAACCTCATAGGAAATCAGTTTTATAATGGAGGTTTCATTCAGGTCTATCTGTTTAACTAAATACTCTGTTTAACTAAATACTCTGTTTGTCTTTGGCAGGAGAGAGACCAGACTCTCAATCTGACAGCAGAAAGAGTCCTTCAGGGGAACCAGACACTGAGACGCCCAAGCCAGCGATGCGCCACCACTGCTTCCAGTGTAATATGAGTTTTAAGTGGTTATGGAAGCTGAAAGAGCATGAAAGGACACACACAGGAGAAAAGCCCTTCCAATGCTCCCAGTGTGGAAATAGATTCTCACGAGCACATGACCTAAAATCACACGAGAGGACACACACAGGGGAAAAACCACACAATTGTTCCCAGTGTGGAAAGCTTTTTTCCCATTTAGGGAACCTGAACAAACATAAGAGAATACACTCTGGAGAGAAGCCTTACCCCTGTTCCCAGTGTGGAAAGAATTTTAGGTCTTCAGATAACCTGAAAGCGCACGAAAGGACACACACAGGGGAGAAACCTTACCATTGCTCTCTTTGTGGAAAGGATTTTACCAAGTTAAGGAACCTAAAAGAGCATGAGAGGAAACACACAGGAGAAAAGCCTTACGAATGCTCCCAGTGTGGAAAGAGTTTTTCCCATATAGGGAACCTGAACAAACATAAGAGAATACACTCTGGAGAGAAGCCTTACCCCTGTTCCCATTGTGGAAAGAATTTTAGGTCTTCAGATAACCTGAAAGCGCATGAAAGGACACACACAGGGGAGAAACCTTACCATTGTGCCCTGTGTGGAAAGGATTTTACCAAGTTAGGGAACCTAAAAGAGCACGAGAGAAAACACACAGGAGAAAAGCCTTACCACTGCTCCCAGTGTGGAGAGAGATTTTCAAGATCACCAAACCTTAAAACGCATGAGAGGACACACGCAGGAGAAAAGCCTTACCACTGCTCCAATTGTGGAAAGAGATTTTCAACATCATCGGACCTAAAAAAGCACCAGAGGACACACACAAGGGAGAAATCTTACCATTGCTCTCAATGTGGAAATAGTTTTTTACGATCACATGACCTAAAATCACACGAGCTGACACACACAGGAGAAAAACCACATAGTTGCTCCCAGTGTGGAAAGTGTTTTTTGTATTTAGGGAACCTGAACAAACATAAGAAAATACACACTGGAGAGAAGCCTTACCCCTGTTCCCATTGTGGAAAATTCTTTAGGTCGTTAGATAACATGAAGGAGCATGAGAGGACACACACAGGGGAGAAGCTTTACCATTGTGCCCTGTGTGGAAAGAGATATTCACGATCGCATGACCTAAAATTACATAAAATGAAACACACAGGAGAAGAAAACATGCAATTACACACACAGGGGATAAACCACACAATTGGTCCCAGTGGGGAATTTTTTTTACGCAGTTAGAGAACCTCTTCCCATTGTGGAACTATATTTTCCTGATCACATTACCTAAATTCACATAATCAAACCAAGCTATATTTATACATTTTATACATTTCAGTAATGGAATGCAACACAATGGGCTTCACAGGAAAAAAACGATGAAAACAAAAACTGAAATATTTACTAGACAACAAACATAAGAGGATAAAAAACTAAAGATTGACTGGTCTTGGTCAGCACCCGTGCTGCAACATTCTGTATGTTTTGCAGTTGACCAAGGGCTTTCTTGGGTAGCTCAGACAGGAGAACATTACAATAGTCAAGCCTGCTTGTAATAAAAGCATGGATGAGTCTCTCTCTATCAGCCTGAGATAGAAACGGCCGCACCTTGGCAATGTTCCTCAGGTGGTAAAAAGCTATGTTTGTCACATTCCTAATGTGTGATTCGAAATTGCTGCAGCATTCTCTATGACGACTAGCTTGATTAAGTCTCCATGTGTATCGCAATAGGTCAGGGATTGTTATTCTCTAAATATCCACTATTTCTAATGAGTTCATAATATTTGTGGTCTTCGTAACGGCACGGGGATGATAGTTTGTAGAGTGATTTACTTTACGGTCAATTGAGGTACTTAACACTGTGTTATAGTGTCCCACCATAATGATTGGATCGTTTGTTGCCTGTAAGTTCAATAAATTGGTATAAATATTTTTGAAGAAGTATGGATCATCCTGATTTGGACCATATAGATTAATGAGCCAAATCAGTTTTTCCATCCACTTTTATATTCAAAAGGATCCACCTTCCTTGCGAATCATTCCTGACTGTTTGCACGTTCGGATCGACATTTTTGTTAATTAATATCATCACACCTTTTGAGTTCCTTTGTCCATTAGAAAATGATTTCACCACCCCATTCCTTTTTCCACGCAACTTCATCTAAGAATGTAGATTGAGTTTCCTGTAAATAGTATATGTTATATTCCTTTTCTTTCAGCCGCGTAAAGACTTTTCCTATAATCTCTTAAGCCGTTA